>NW_026585504.1:53601192-53673786 GCF_907164565.1 Psammomys obesus | reverse complement strand
ATATATATATATATATATATATATATATATATATATATATATATATTGCATATATATACATTAAGCCACATATATGTATATAGCCACCATCTAAAATACTTCAGGGACAAAATTATGACAAGCATGTGAAGAAAGGAGGATCCTAATATATTGCTGGTGAGTTATCATAAAAATTGTATAAAATTGTATGGAAGTGTAAAAGCTAAAGAGAGTATTATTCTGGGATACCATAAAACTACAGAGAGTATTAAATGTTAAAAATGTGACTAAGCATATTGAAAGGACACCTGAACTTCCAGAATGAGTATGAAATATATATATATATTTCATATATATATATATATATATATATATATATATATATATATATATATATGACTTCAGGGATGGAGACCATTAAGACCTTGAAGATAAAGCGAGAAGCAGGGAAGGCATGGTGGCAGGAGGAAGCCAGCTAAACACATTGCATCTGTTCTTAGAAGGCAGACAGCATGAACATCAAGAGTGGCACAGACATAGATCTTCAAAGCTTGCTCCTTGCATCTCACGACTTCCAGTATGGATTATCTAAACTTTATTAAACGGTCTAAAGGATACACAATCTTTCCAGATAGTGCCTCCATCTGGGGACCAAGTGTTCAAACACCCAAGACTGCAGGGGAAATTTCATATTCTTACAAAAACAAACAAACAAACAAACAAACAAAAACGTGAGAAAGTAAAGATCTCCATAAGTTTAATCTTACAAACCTCAAAACTCAACAGACCTACACCACTCACTCCTACACACGTGTTTTTTGTTGGTACTGAAGAAGGTTCCGACCCATCCAATGTAAATGGCAAATATTTTGGCTTATGATTCTGAAAGTTGGTGAAGGACAAATGAAACAACATTAAGAGACTTATGGCTGGGGAATAGCTTAGTGGATAAATCACTTACTGTGCAGATGTCAGCCCCTGAATTTGAGTCTCCAGAACCCATAAAGTTGGGCATGGTATTACACATCTGTAATCCTAGTGCTCTTTAAGACAATCTGGAAGGCAGAGACATGAGAATCTCTGTTTATTTTTTCCCTCTGAATTCTGTCTGTGTTATAGCAATTGACAGAACACATTATTTTGTGTAGCTGGATATTTTTTTTTATTGTACCTATGTAACACATTTTCTCTATCCATCTATCAGTGAATGTTACACTTACGCTATTTTTCTTTCTTCATTATTGTGAGTGATGCAGCAGTCATTCTGGAAGTACAGGTGTCTTTTCAACATCCTAAATCAAATTTTAAAATGTAATCTTGATATGGGGTTTATCATGTCCCATGAAAATATCCTTTATTTTTTTTTTTACCTCCACACCTTTTTCCATAATTTTTAAGCTAACTTACCAGGTCCTCTTTTCTTCACATACTTACAGTTTGTTCCCGGAAGTCTTCGTGGTGGTGACTATTTTTTCCTTGTGTAACATAATAACTCATGATTTGATTGCCATCTCTCTACTGCATATTTTACTATATTACAAGCTTCCACAGCGTACTGCATGCTTAACTGATGAAATGAAAGGATTCTTCTGTTAGACATCATAGTGTCTACAAAACCCAGTGTCAAAAAAGAAATATTAGCACAGCGATCTTGAGTCTGTAGCTTAGAGGATTATGCTTTTCATAAAAAAGAAAGACAGAAATAGCTAGAATCCAGAGGTTCTTATGCAAATTCTGGTTACATAATTGTAATGCAATCACTACAGAATAAAGAAATAACTAATTATTCTAGGGAAAGTTATCTGACCCTGGCACTCGTAGTTGCTTTGATGGTCAATGTTGTCAACCTTGCACACAGAATCACCTGGGAGAACAGTCTCAATGAGGGACTGTCTACACCAGGTGGGGCTGTAGGCATGTATGTGAAGGGTTGTCTTAATGATATTAATCAATGTAGAAAGACCCAGACATTGTGGGCAGCATCTTTTCAGGATTTGGGCCTTGGACTGCATAACTACAGAAGAAAAGGAACCGAGTTGTAAGCCTGCTTGCATTTGCTTCTTTCAGCTCCTGACTGTGGATATGATAAATCAGAAGATTCATTCTCGTGTCACTTTGGCCTCTCTGCAATCATGAAATATAACCTGGAATTGTGATATCAAATAAAACATTTCTACTCTAAGTTGCTTTGTTCAGACCATTTTATTACAGCAACAAAAATGCAAAATAGAAAGGATGCCTTCCCAGAAGTATGAGTTTCCTCCATCTTGATTAGTAGTCTTCACAATTTTAGATAATCATGGGGTTTAGTTTTCTTAGTTTCCCCAGTTAGCTACACTCATTCTCTAATGTACATCTTGTTACTTCAGAGAAATTTTTAACCCACTTTCGTTGTGTTCATGATGATAGGATTCTGAGAAGTCTCAAGTCTTAGAACCTATACTTGATTCTAAGAACTGACAGAACTGGGAATTCTGACCACAATGTGTAGCTTTCTATTATAGATGGGGAGTGATGCAGAGGTAGCTTTGCAGTGCAGTGGATGGATTTAAAAGTCAACATAACATACAGCTACCTGGGATAAGGGTCTTAGTGAGGAATGACCTAGATTAAACTGGTCTGTAGAGAATTCACCTGGTTATTAAGCAATATAGAAAGACCTACCCTCACTGTGAACAACACCATTTCACAGGCTGAACAGATTATATAAAAGAAAGCTAGCTCTCCTAAAGCAAGTGAGCTGGTATATCGTGGGTGGTAACCTGGAATTCTAAACCAGACACACCCCTTTACTCCCTAAGTTTCTTGTGGTTTTACCACAGCAACAGTAATGGAAATAGAAGTCATTGCTCAATGTGTAGGCAGTAGCTTGAAAAAGTCAGAATCTTGGCTCAGCCTAAGGATTCCCTGCTTTACTTTATAAATAGGATGGCAGTTGCCAGGTACTAGGTTATGTGTAAAATAGGATGCTGCCCAAAGACAAAGCTTAAAGTTACAAAATAATAAGATAACAAATGCTAAGTCTGGTCACTGAAGATTATAATGCAACAGTTATTCTTAAGCATCCCAGGTGTGGGATTCCAGAACCCTTCAGATGTCACAGTCTGCAGGACTCGAATTCTCTAAGGAAAATGGTACAATATTTATATATAACTATTTTATATCTACCCATATGGTATACTTAAAATCATCTGTAAATTACTTATAATACAGCACACTGTATAAATGCTGTGTACATAGTTTAGACAATATTGTTTACTTTATATAAAAGAGTCTGTACCAACATGCAAACAACAGACATCTAACTAGTGTTCATAGAAACTATGTAGGTGTTCTTTTCAACTACTTTCCACCTGTAGCTAGTGGAGGCTTAAATGTAAAGTTTTCAAATATGAGGGCTGGATAAGCGCTGTTTACTTCACAGGTTCTAAAAGAATGAATTTTGTACCTTCCTAAATAAATACTACATATTCACCTGAAATGATGATGGTCTGTAAAACAATGGGTGTCAATTCACAGATGTGGTGATGAGAACATAGTGTGTGTATACATTAGACGTTATTTTATATTTTTCATATATGTAAATTAATCAGTTTTACTTCAATTATTCTGAAACAACAGCAAAAATATATTCCAAAAATCAAAGTACCAACCTCCCTGTCCTTTTTTAAGGAAACCCTTTCTAGTCCTTTTTTCTTATTTTTTTAATGGTAAGGTATTATGAAATGAACATGTAAGCATTAAGAATTTATTTATCAAATGGTAATTTATTTGCATATTTTTACAAATGTTTTAATTAGAATTCTAAAATTACTAAACATATCTAATATATAGTAACATTTGATTCTAATTATAAGATCAATTTCCCATAATTCTACTATTTTATTTTTGTTAGTGAAAAATATTGTCCCAACTTGTCACCTTCATCTTACAAGATTTTGCTATGATTCCAAAATTCTGTCACTTACATTTGTCCAGGTATATAGTACTTCCAATTTAAGGCATCCTTACATATATTATAAATTTATGTTTGTCAGATATATGCCAATAGCAATATTTGTAAAAGAACTACTACACCAAGTCTCCTGTAACGAGAACTGGAGACTCACTTCTCATCTCATGGTGATTTGTGTTAGTTTTTAAGAAACCAGCTCATGGCAACTGCTGTCCTGTGCAGCCTGCCAAGGTCAGGACACTTCCAAACCTGCTTCCTTCAATAACAAAGTTCTTGTCTTTTAATAAGATCCCCCTGAGTCCACTCAAGAGCGGCTTTCCATGCACCTCTCAAGAAAGGACATGTGCAGGGGTCAACACATCTAACTAATGGTTCTTTGATGTCACAAGTTCAAACACCCCATGTGACATATAATTCTCCCAAGAAGAAACATTCAAGCATGGGAAGTTATCATGGCGATCCACACCTGCACTAAAGAATCACAAACTTCCTCATCTCCCCATCCAGTCCACAAGCAGCTGCTCTCTTATTTCCTGTGGGCTCCCAGAGGACATTCCTACCAGGCAGACAGATTTTAGCTCATAGTTCCTGGCCTCTCTGGCAGTCAACAAATATTGTAAAGATTTTTATATTCACAATGAGCCCAGGGATTCATGTTGACACTTCACATGCATAGCCAGTGAGCAACACCTTTTCACATGGTGTCACTGCAGAGAAGCAAGGCCCTTTTCTGCATAACAGTTCCAAAAGTCACAACTTCTACCACTTGCTAATCAGAGACTGTCTGGGGGTCTTATGTCCTCTATGCCCAGGTATTTCCCAACACCATCTACATGCTTGAAATTCTATGAACTACAACCTTCAAAGTTATAAATAAATAGACGTGGTCCATTTTTATCTCATCCATAATTTTAATTTTGTTCCACATTCTCTTCTTGAGGCTATTAAATGTCATATTAAATGGAATCACGAAGTGAAGAGCAGTTAATGAAAGATACATTTAAAAAAAATATCGTTTCTGAATTTCAGCCAAGAGCATGAAGTGTGTAGAACAAATCTTTTCTTCCATAGCTGAGGAATATATGGGATGTGCAGTATAAGATATATTGCATATAGTATGCGATATTTATAAGGTACATAGTGTATAATATAAAGTGCTTAGTATACAATATATAATATAAGGAATGACATAAAAAGTACAGTATATAGTAAAGAATGGTCTTTAAATTATATGTATATTAAACAGTATGCAGCACATATATATGGTACACAGAATAGGAAATACTTAGACAATATAAAGTATATAGTATAATTACATAATAGTGTATAATGTATAGGACACAGCATACAGTGCATAGTATATATTATAAACCATGCATTATATATCACAGCATACAGGGCATAGTATATATTGTGAAGTGTGCATTATAGATCACACAAGGTTCTATGCCTAGTAGTTAGGTTACAGTGTATGGTATGTAGTATAAAATGTCTAAAGCCCACCCTTCGGGAGTCATTTTATCCATTGAGGTTTACCTCCCTAAGATTATGTCAGAGGCAGTCCCTATTCCCATTACTATGTAACCCATTTGGACACTAAACTGCCATGGGCTACATCTGTGCCTGGGTTCTAGGTTATCCCCATGCCTGGTACTTGGGTGGAGTATGAGTCTCTGGGAAGACCCCTGTGTTCAAATTTTATGGTTCTGTGGTTCTCCTTGTGGGGTTCCTGTCCTCTCCAGATCTTACTATTTTTAAACTTCAGTGAGAAGATGGATCACAAAGTGTAAAGTAAATGCCTATCACAAAGTGGGGTCACATGCACTGTGGAGGTGGGATGGGAAAAAGAGGCCAAGTAGATCCACCGGCTGCACATCATATGCTTTGGAGCATGAGCATGCTGTTCTTTCTCTGATCGTCAGATTTTTTTTTATCTGTGAAATCAATATGATATTTTCCATCTCACAGAAAATCCTGAGCCTTATGCAGTTCAAATTTGTAAACCATTTTCTAAATCTGAGAGACTAGATAATCTGAAGTTCTTGACTGTTTTATTGGGTAACAATCAAATGAAAGCTTTGTTTCCATACATTAATGAGTAGACTGGGATGAGGAAAGTAGACTTTTTGGGTCATATCCACTGATTGTATTCCCATCTTCGCTACTGCAGAAAAATAACCCATGACAATTTAGAACATATCTATAGCACCTAGCTAGCCTCCTCCTGGCACTGGGATGAATAGATGTATAAATGAGATCAGAGTCTATAGCTGTGATGATTCCACTGCAGGCTTTACAGCAGGCAGGAAAAACAATCATGGTGAGGAAAGAATGCAGCACAGTTGGATTTTACTGTAACCAGTGCTGGATTTTACGGATACAATCCACATAATTTTAATTTAGGTATATTTAAAAGCAGTACAGTTATAGAAAAAAACAAGTATTCAGACAACATGAACTCACTCACATGCTATTCTCATTCAGACATTTTCCCAGGAATCCTGCTTTAGTTTCTTTCCCATGTGCTTCCACATGTCAGAATGCCAAACTCTCTGTTCTACCCTCCCACCAAAGCATAAATATCTAATGGTATGGTAATGCCTAATTTCAAGACATGTCTGTTATAGTGCTTGATTTTGTTTTGTTCTTAATCTCTATATCCAAGTCTAAATATCCTATTATAATTTTATGCATGTGGATAACAAAATAATTTATAAAAAATATACTGAAGTGAAGTAATGAGAATACTCTTCTGCTGTGTAGTTAGGTTAGGAACCTAAACAAGACTAGTTTACAATACTTTTTCTTCTTTAGGCCTAGGTGAAGATAATTATAGAAAAAGAGGCCTTTGGAAGGTGAAGAAACTACTTTAAAAGGTGAAAATGCATTACATTTGTGAGCCACATTAAAAACAGATAAGCACTTACCTAAAACTCTACAGTGAGAGTTCAGGGTTTATCTTCACTCTGCATGTGAATGTTATTCATTAAGAGTTTACTACTTATTGCTCATTACCGGAAAATAATGTATTCTCCCTCATACTAGAAATATTCCACCAGGAAGGAGCTTCTGGATAACGCTGAGTGTATTAGACACTAATGCAAAAACTATTATATTACCACTCATTGTGTGCTGAGATGATTGCTTAATAGCTCCTTAATTATGTACATGTTCCTTTATTCTTTTACCATTTTAAGAATGCTAGATCAATACAATTCCACATTCTCCAATATTTGAAACATAAACATTGCTCTAAATGCACAGATTGTCATCTTTAAAAGCAGAGAGGCTTAAAAACAAAATAAATATTTTTGTACTTTTTATGGGAGTGTGCTGTATGACACCTACTTGATTCTGAGATACTCAAGTTTATCTGAGCCACTATATGTATTTTTCTAATAAGTATTCAACAAATGTTTGTGTAAAAATGCTGTTTTAAAGACATCCAGGCTATTTCATACTACATCTAACCTCTCCACCCAGACATTCCTTCCACTTCTTTCCACGGTGTCTAGCTCATAACTAGGAAACCCATATCAAGACAGAAAAAGGCTACATGTTTTCTTACCAGGGACTTCTAGGTCAAAATATTCAGAAATAAGTGTGGTCCTTACCCCACCTCAAGAAATCTCTTTTAACAGATGGAGAGCATTACAGAAGACCACAACCAATCAATATGCAATGTTGTGACCCCAGTCCTAATGGATATGTTCATAAAACAACTCCCACACCTGAGGTGTTGTTTTTTTTTTTTTTCTTTCAGTTGGTTTATATGGTGGATTACATTGTTGGATTTCTCTATATTGAACTACCCCTGCATGCCTGTGATGAAGCCTGCTTGGTCAGAGTGGATGATACCTTTGATGTGTTCTTGGATTTGGTTTGCACATATTTTATTGAGTTTTTTTTTTAATTAATGTTTTCTTCCCATCCTCATGTGTACTTTTTAATACCCACTGAGTATACTTTGTGCTGCCTATACATGCATGGGTGGAAGCTTCTTTACTGTAGGCTGGGGAGCCTCCTAAGTGCCATGCCAATGAAGAAAATAGACTATTTTTCATAGCAGTCATCAGTTTCCAACAGTGCTCCAGCTAGGGGTGACTGATCCTGTATATATAGTTTCAGCACCTGAGAGTCCACTTTCTTGCCCAGCAATGCTCACAATAATTCTGTGGGTTATTTTTTTTTGGCTTATTATTTTTTATTAGTTAAAGTTTATTCATTTTGTATCCCAGCTGTAGCCACCTTCCCCATCCTCTCCCAATCCCATGTTCCTCCCTCTTCTCCTATGTCCCTCCCCCAGTCCAATGATAGGGGAGGTCCTTCTCCCCTTCCATCTGACACTAGTCTATCAGGTCTCATAAGGACTGGCTTCTTTGTTTTCCTCTGTGGACTGGTAAGGTTGTTCCCCTTTCAGGTGGAAGTGATCAAAGAGCCAGCCCATGAGTTCATATCACAGGCGGTCCCTATTCCTATTATTAGGGAACCCTCTTGGAGACTGAGATACCATGAGCTACTTCTGTGCAGGGGTTCTAAGTTATCTCCATGCATGGTCCTTGTTTGTAGTATCAGTCTTAGAAAAGATTCCTGTGCTGAGACTTTTTGTTTCTATTGCTCTCCTTGAGGAGCTCCTGGTCCTCCAGGTCTTTCTATCTCCCCCTTCTTTCATAAGATTTCCTGCACTCTATCCAAATTTGGCTGTGAGTCTCAGCATATGTTTTGATGCCCTGCTAAGCAGAGTTTTTCAGACGCCCTCTGTGATAGGCTCCTGTCCTGTTCGCTTTTTCTCCCTCTTCCAATGTCTGCCTCGTTTTCCTTTCTGAATGAAGACTGAGCATCTTACTCAAGGTCCTACTTCTTGATTAACTTCCTTAGGTGTACAGATTTCAGTATGATTATCCTATATTATAAGTCTAATATCCAGTTATAAGTGAATATATCCCATGTGTGTCTTTCTGCTTCTGGGATCCCTCACTTAGGATGATCTTTTCTAGATACTACCATTTTCCGGTAAATTTCATGATTTCCTTGTTTTTAATTGCTGAGTAGTATTCCATTGTGTAAATGTAGCAAAATTTCTGTATACATTCCTCAGTTAAGGGACATCTAGGTTGTTTCCAGGGTCTGGCTATTACAAATAAAACTGCTACAAACATGGTTGAGCAAATGTCCTTGTTGTATACTTGAGCATCCTTTGGATATATGCCTAGGAGTGGTGTAGCTGGATCTTGAGGTACTTCTGGTTTCAAAGTCATTCTATCTGCTCTTCTATGGTATTCCCTGAGTCTTAAGAGGAATAAGACAAAATTCTAGCTGTACATAAACTACTAAAATTTAAACCAAAATAAAAAAAAATCTTATCACCTCTGATTATACAGGATTATAATGTGCAACTTAAGTATAAGTTACTCTTAAATTGTCAGATGTTCCAAAGTACAAATCCCCTGACATCTTTTCACATCTAACTATAATTTCTGTGCTTTTGAAAACTCATTTTTCAATAAGTACTGTGGCATTTCTTGTTATTAGGTGTTATATTCCTAGAGTTATTAAAGGTTCATCTTTCCTTGAAAGACAAATGGCTGCTCCTGTATATATGGTGTGTAAATCAAATAGAAACTACATAAACTGGAATGTGTTAATTTGAGTCACATATTACCATCTTCTGCACTATTACTTAAAGGTTTCTAATGTGTCTGACTTATTAACAGTTTTGTGCCCTTCCTTGCTACTTCCCAGAGTCAGGACCACCTTAATGTGTCAGGACTTTACATCCTGTGACTTAAAATTTTATTCATCTTAGCTACTTTCTTGTTGCTGTGACAAAATGTCTGACAGAAGTGAGTTAAGAAAGGAAGAATCTCCTTTATCTCATTGTTTGAGCATGGAGTTCATCATGGAAAGTCATGCTGGCAAGAGTGGGAGGTAGCTGACACAGCATATCCAAAGTCAAGAAACGGAGAGAGATGAATTAGGTGCCTATCTCACTTTCTCCTTTTTCTCTTTTTCTTTTTTTTCCTCTTTTTCTTTTCATCAGTCCAGGTCTCCAGCTCATTTGATGGTGTCACCCACATTCAGAAAGTGTTTTTCACCTCAGTTAACTCAATCTAGAAATCTCTCAAAGACATCTCTAGATGGCCCTCTCTGGTGAGTCCAGATCCTGTCAGGTTGACACTTGATGTTTAATATTATGTTACTTGTATAAATTCCTCAAAGTGAAGAGCTCCACACCCAGCTTTCTCATTCTATTGGTGCCTGGTACCAGTGGAGCATAACCAACCATAGAGCTGCTTCTCACCTCCTACCTAATTACTAAATTTATAAGTTCATTCCGTACCTTCTTGGCATACCATATCTTCCAGTCATCACTCTTCATCAAAGCAGTGAGCCCAGTAGGACTTGAAGTGCTGGGAAAATAGAATGTCATTCGTTCCTTGGCTCCTGGACTTGCATACATACTGACAAATATCAGCTTGTCCCCTGCTGACACATAGTTCTGGCTCACAGTATGCAGCAATGTGCCATTCCATCTATAATGGAACCTGTTCTGAATCAAAAATTCAAGCAAGATTCCAAGTCAGAATAGGAATTAGTAAATTCCTTAATAATAACATTTGCTGTGTTAAATTTATAGATACATTTAGTCTTAATATTATGAGGAATGTCTTAGCACAAAGATTATCATTTTACCCTATCCAAATAAGAGTAACTAAGAGATAACTGTGAGCTGTTTTTGTTCATGTAAGTTAACACTACTATTTTTAAAATTCCATTTTCCAAGCATGTGTGGTACATAGGAGGGAACTTGGTGCTGGGGCTGGGGAGACTACTCATTCAGTAAAGTGCTTGCTGCTCAAGCATGGGGAGTTAAGTACAGAACCCCAACACACATGAAAAATTTCAATCATGGTACATACTGTAAACTCAGTGCTGGGGCTTGGCAAGACAGAAAGAGGGGCCTTGGAGTCCACAAAGAAGCCATCTGTACAGACTGCTGAACTCTGGCCTCAATGAAAAACCTTGTCTTGAAAGGAAGGAGTGACCAGTATAAACCTCTGGTCTCCATTAACACAAGCCCTTGCGTGTAGATGAGCTCACTCTCATACATACCCCCCACCCCCGCCAAAAACATGCACATATACAGAAAAAAGGAACTTAATGGCTTATAGAAACTATAATAATATATAATAAATATTATTTGCAACAATTACTATTGGTTACTTACAGAGGTCAAAGTATTCTTAAAAGACAGTTTTTCCTTAATCATATGTAATTAGGTCACTAATAAAATGGGCAATAAAAAGGTAAAAATAAGAACTGTTTGTGAGTGATACAGGTGTTTGAAAAATAAAACAACTTTCATGACAAAGATTGCCATGAACCAGGCAGCTTGGGAAGTTTTCAAGGACCTATGAAGTGAAAATGGTTTGGTGAGTAATTTTTGTTAATTGCTTCAAGTATTACATTCTAGCAAACATCCATTTTTGCCTGTCAAATGACTTATTCCTATTTTATCAAACAAAGACCTAAAGGGATGGGACTAAGAATAACTCTTTAAGAAGGAGGCCTACCTCTGCATATTATCCAGGATTTTAATACTCATAAGAGCTAGCATTTCAGCATGAAAGCCACATCAGCTAAGGAATAATTTTCTTACATTAATTTGACCCAAATAAAGTCCTGAGTATAAAAATTAGTAACATGGCACCAACTACATATATAATTAATTTCATTGAATTTAAAGTGGAAATACTGAGAATAAATGAATAGTCAGTTTCCCCATTAGGGGAATTTAAGTCTCTGAATACATTTGTAAGCTTCTACAAATATTATAGAGGCAGAATATTTTAGTGAACAGGGAAAAAACACTTGCCAGTTTGACAGGCCTAACTCTTAATTTGCTTTTTAATTTAATTTAGCACTATTTATACATTTATTTCATAGATGGTAGTCATTTATTAGCTATGTGCTAGAAAGTCCATTCTTCTATATGCCAGGAACAAGTATAAAATGATAAATGTCCTCTCCTTATATCCTTATATCCTTGTATCTCACTGCTTTTTCAATTCACATGTGGAGGCTGATGACATTCTCCCAATACTTGCTTATCTTGTGTGTCAGTTACTTTCATTGCTCCAACAAAATGCCTGATGAAAGATAGCAACTTAAGGAAGGGAGCATTTATTTTGGCTCAGTTTTTGAGGGTTGTATTAGTAAGACAAATATATGTATATATATATATATATATGTTATACACATGTATATGTGATATATAATATATAATTATACAATATATATATATATATATTTCTGTGATATAGAGAATAATTTATAGTCTTTGGTTCCACTAGCCCAACAATGGCTGCCTCCCAATGAAAAAGGCAAGAATCTTGAAGTTGTTCAGTCTACAAGGAGGCTGGATGTTTCAGCTGGTCTTGTGTCTGTGTTAGAATCCTGAAGAAGTACATTTTGACACCAGCAAAGGAATGCCTCAGCATCAGGATAAAGCAACTTGGCAGCAAGAGATGTTTCTCTCTTTCTTCAATTTTCTAAATTATCTGGTCAGTGTCTGCTACTCATGATTCCCGTGAAGAATTCTCATATATAAAATATGGGCATAATAATTAGCAGAGTGAATGCCTCATAAATAATGTGAAAAAGAGTTTAATGACAACCATAGCAAATGACTTTGCCCCATTGATAAGAAAGTGGAGGTACTGTTGGATACAGATGCAATGCTAAGAAATGAGTTCACAGACTATAGTGAGGCACACACACACACACACACACACACACACACACTCACTCACAAATGCTCGAACTAGAGTGTGGAATAAGTTATCAGAATTTCTTGGTGATCAACCCCTGATAGAAGGAAATATGCAAATAGTTCAATCAAAGCCTTTTTTACAGGAGGATGTGTGTATTATCTGTGCATTGAATGGTCAGTAATGGGAGATGATATTCTGTTGGCTGTGCAGGTGTTTAGGGGTGTGAGAATGCACGACGGTTATACATGCCTTCCATACACTGTTTGTTACTTTTTGGACTCTAGAGGTGCTATATGCAAGATCTATCCTAAACTAGGGAGGTGTGGGGGTTGGAGAGATGGCTCAGTGTGTACAGGCTCTTGTTACTAAGCTTGATGAATTGAGTTTGATGTCTGATAGAAGAAAAGAAGCAACTTTACCCAGTTATCCTCAAGCTTCCACACATGTGCTATAGAATGTATGACCCACAAAATGAATAAGTATGAAAAGAAGAAAAAAGATCCAATTCTTTATAGATGAATTGTCTTTCCCTGACCACATTCTCAGAGTATGGCAGGATGTTGAGCTACTAGAGTCTTCTTTGAGCTTTCTGGTTTTGCCCTGCAGCCATTTTGATGAGGCTGTTTAGAAAGTATTTTGATCATCAATTCCCAGAGTAAATAGCTACCCAGTGTTTGGAGTGGAGCCTCTGAACATTAGCCTTGCTGAGAAAGTGTTTATATCTGTAATCCAAGTGACTATAACTGCAAGTGAGTTTTATGAGCTGTTAAACTCTTCTCATGAAAAAATCCTCCACACTAAGAGCAGCAGTGCTTTGTCCAATGAGTTCAAGACTTACTATGTTTTATGGAAACTCCTAGGTACATAAAAATCAAAAGAAACTGTAAATATTGACTTTTGGTTCATGTAATTTTGCAGCTGGGGTAAATAACTATAAACAAGAGTAAGGCATATAAAGAAAGTATTAAAAAAATACATAAAAGCTTAATATAATGGATTATCTCACCTGATTGCTTCAATTTAGATTTTTCCAGTTCTGTTTGTTTTGTTTTCATTTAATTTTTGAAGAATCCAATTCATTATTTTATTTTAAATTTTTTGAAGCACTTGGGGACAATTTCAATTGGATCTAAAAGAATCTATGTTCATATATTTATTTTACACTTTGGCATTTAAAATTAAACTGATGAAGGCTTTCACTAAGAATAGTGCTAATGGTATAAATGTGATGATGTTGTGGAAAAGAATAGAATATTCTGCATTTTTATATTAAGTGTACATTGGGAAAATTTAATAAAAGCTCACCAAGTCAAAATTATGACTCGTGGCTCCCAAAAATTCATTAAATGACTGTAGAATAGTTAAAATAATTATTACTAAAGCTCTTGTTTTTAAGAACAGAAACTGAGGTAGATACAGTGTTGATCACATTCAGTCACCAGGGAGACAAAGCCAGAGACTTTAGTGTGTGTGTAATCACAGCAGTGTAGCTCAGTTGAGATGAGAGGTAAAGACAGGAGAATATTTAAAAAGCTTGAGGTCTAACTATCATGGAATACAGAGTGAAAAACAAGAGATGGTGTTAAATAAGACTAAATAAGATAAATGTCACCTGGATTTGCCATCTGAACCCAACATATGTGCCTTGGTATGCATGCAACTCACACATGATTATGCATACACAGAGAGGAAGCAAGTATGTGAGAGACAGAGATGTTAAATTAACAAAGAGAAAACTCTCTTCTGCATGTCTTCACGCCACTTTTCGTCTTGTGATGTGATACCAAAGACTTAGCATATCTGCAGTCTCCTTTGCCCATGGATGTCCTTGGGCTGAGTCTTTACCTTGTTCTTTGAACATAGTATAACCCAATGCAACAATCCTGTTCTTCGTATTTGTGTTTAATTTTTAAAATTAATTTATTTTTTATTAACTACAATTTAGTCGTTTTGTATCACCGCTGTTGCCCCCTCCCTCGTCCCCTCCCAATCCCACCCTTCCTTTCTCTTCTCCTCCCATGCTCCTCCCCCAATCCAGTGATAGTCCTCCTCCCCTTCCACCTCACTCTAGCATATCAGGTCTCCTCAGGACTTGGTGCATTGTCTTCCTCCGTGGCCTGGTAAGGCTGCTCCCTCCTCAGGGGGAGGTGATCAAAGAACCAAACACCAAGTTCATGTCAGAGACAGTTTGTATTCCTCTTACTAGGGAACCATTTGAACACTGAGATGCCATGGGTTATATCTGTGCAACGGTTCTAGGTTGTCTCCATACATGGTCCTTGGTTGGAGTATCAGTCTTAGAAAAGGCTCCTGTGCCCAGACTTTTGGTTCTCTTGCTCTCATTGTGGAGCTCCAGTCACCTCCAGTTTTTTTCATCTTCTCCTTCTTTCAAAAGATTCTCTGCACTCTGCCCGAAGTTTGGCTATGAGTCTCAGCATCTGCTTTAATACCTGCAGGGTAGAGTCTTTCAGAGGCCTTCTGTGGTAGGGTCTTGTCTTGTTCCCTGTTTTCTCGCTCTTCTTATGTCCAACCTGTTTGCCTTTCTGAATGGGGATTGATCAGTTTAGCTTAGATTCTTGCTTAGCTTCCTTAGCTGTACAGATTTTAGTATGTTTGTGCTATATTATATGTCTAATATCCATTTATAAATGAATATATACGATGTGTGTCTTTCTGCTTCTGGGATATTTAACTCAGGATTATCTTTTATAGTTCCCATCATTTGCCTGGAAATTTCATGATTTCCTTTTTTTAATTGCTGAGTAGTGTTCAATTATGAAAATGTATCACAATTTCTGCATCCATTCCTCCATTGAGGGACATCTGGGTTCTTTCCAGATTCTGGTTATTACAGAGAAAGTTGCTATGAACATGGTTAAGCAAATGTTTTTATTGTATACTTGAGCATATTTTGGCTATATGCCTAGTAGTGGTATAGCTGGATCTTGAGGTAGCACTATTCCTATTTTTCTGAGATAGTGTCAGATTGATTTCCAAAATGGATGTACAAGTTTACAAGTTTACATGATTTATAAATATCATGCAATGGAGGAGGGTTCCCCTTTCTCCACAACCTTTCCAGCGTGTGTTGTCACTTTAGTTTTGATCATAACCATTCTGATAGGTGTAAGGTGAAATCTCAGGGTAGTTTTCATTTGCATTTCCCTGATGACTAAGGATAATGAGCACTTCCTTAAGAGTTTCTCTGCCATTTGATATTCCTCTATTGAGAATTCTCTGTTTAGCTCTGTACCCCACTTTTTTTTATTTTAAATAACTGCTTCTCGAACATTACTAATACAAAGGTCAGTGGCTAAGTTTGTATCCTCTGCACCCACACAATCATCTATAATGGCTAATGTTTCTAAGCCTCATTCAATGGAAACATAGGCAGGAGGATACACAAGGCTCTCTGGCAGTATGGATTCGCCAAATTGGTAAATTTAGGTTGAAAGAGAGACTCTGACTCAAAAAAATAAGATAAAAAGCAATTGAAAAAGGCATTGAATATCAGTTTTCACATACACATGTGCACATTCACCTCCCCACAAACACGAGAGAGAGGGGGGGGAGGGACAGAGAAAGAGAGAAACAGAGGGAAGAAGAATTCCTTATTTCTAAAACTGAAGACAATCAAGGAACTCACTTTTCTTCTAGCTATTTCTGGATCTCCATATCATACATGAAATTGTGAAAACCATTGTACACCCTTTTTCCAAGTATACTTTGTGGGCAAAGAGTGTCAGTGTCAAACAAGACTTTATTGAGTCAGCTTTAAGGTGTAAACAACAGCTAGATCACTCCAGGAAAAGGTGAGAACCTAGCAATTACTTAGTCCTTGAGCCTGGGTGCCTCAACAATAGGAATGATCCCATTATGTCTGTCTCTCACCAGCTGGGTGGAGTAGAGCTGACAACCAATTTGGCAAGTGAACAAGGCTGCATCTCTCTTTAATTTGGATCTAGAAGCTATGAAGTTTTTTTTTAATTTTTTTATTAATTACACTTTATTCATTTTGTATCCCCCCATAAGCTCCTCCCTCCACCCCTCCTGATCCCACCCTCCCTCCCCTTTCTGCATGCATGCCACTCCCCAAGTCCACTGATAGGGGAGGTTCTCCTCTTCTTTCTGATCTTAGTCTATCAGTTCTCATCAAAAGTGGCTGCATTGTCCTCTACTGTGGCCTGGTAAGGCTGCTCCCCTCTCAGGGGGAAGTGATCAACGAGCAGGCCAATCAGATTATGTCAGAGGCAGTCCCTCTTCCCATTACTATGTAACCCACTTGGACACTGAACTGACATGGGCTACACCTGTGCAGGGGTTCCAGGTAATCTCCACGAATAGTCCTTGGTTGGAGTATGAGTCTCTGGGAAGTTCCCTGTGTTCAAATTATCTTGTTCTGTTGCTCTGCTTGTGGAGTTCCCGTCCCCTCCAGCTCTTACTATTTCCCACTTCTTACATAAAATTCCATTCACTCTGCCCATCAGTTGGCCATCAGGCTCAGCATCTGCTTTGACAGTCTATACTACAGAAGCTTTCAGAGGCCCTCTGTGGTAGGTTTCAAGGTTGTTTCCTGTTTTCTTCTGGCTTTCAGAGGCCCTCTGTAGCAGGTTCCGAGGTTGTTTCCTATTTTATTTTTCTTCTGATGTCCATCCTCTTTGCCTTTCAGGATGGGGATTGAACATTTTAGTTAGGGCCCTCTCTTTTGCTTAGTTTGTTTAGATGTACAGATTTTAGTGGGTTTATTCTATGTTGTATGTTTATATGAGTGAGTATATACCATGCGTGTCTTTTTGCTTCTGGGACAACTCACTCAGGATGATCCTTTCCAGGTCCCACCATTTACCTGCAAATTTCATGATTTCCTTATTTTTTCATTGCTGAGTAATCCTCCATTGTATAGATGTACCACAGTTTCTGCGTCCATTCTTCAGTTGAGGGGCATCTGGGTTGTTTCCAGCTTCTGGCTATTACAAATAAAGCTGCTACAAACATGGTTGAGCAAATGTCCTTTTTGTGTACTTGCGCCTCTTTTGGGTATATGCCAAGGAGTGGTATGGCTGGATCTTGAGGAAGCGCTATTCCTAGTTGTCTGAGAAAGCGCCAGATTGATTTCCAGAGTGGTTGTACCAGTTTACACTCCCACCAGCAGTGGAGAAGGGTTCCCCTTTCTCCACAACCTCTCCAGCATGTGTTGTCTCTTGAGTTTTTCATCTTGGCCATTCTGATGGGTGTAAGGTGAAATCTCAGGGTTGTTTTGATTTGCATTTCCCTAATGGCTAATGAGATTGAGCATTTCTTTAAGTGCTTCTCTGCCATTCGATATTCCTCTACAGAGAATTCTCTCTTTAGCTCTGTTCCCCATTTTTTAAGTGGATTACTTGGTTTGCTGATTTTCAGCTTGTTTAGTTCTTTATATATATTGGATATGAGTCCTCTGTCAGATAAAGGGTTGGTGATGATTCTTTCCCAATCTGTAGGCAGTCGCTTTGTTTTGATGACGGTGTCCTTTGCTTTACAGAAGCTTTTCAATTTCATGAGGTCCCATTTATTGATTGTTGCTCTTAGAGCCTGTGCTGTTGGTGTTCTGTGCAGGAAGTTTTCTCCTGTACCAATGAGTTCTAGGGTATTCCCCACTTTTTTTTCTAGCCGATTTAATGTGTCTGGTCTTATGTTGAGGTCTTTGATCCACTTGGACTTCAGTTTTGTGCAGGGTGATAAGTATGGGTCTATTTTCATTTTTCTACATGTAGACATCCAGTTGGACCAGCACCATTTGTTGAAGATGCTATCTTTTTTCCATTGTATGGTTTTGGCATCTTTGTCAAAAATCAGGTGTCCATAAGTGTGTGGGTTTATTTCTGGGTCTTCTGTTCGATTCACTTGATCCACCATTCTGTTTCTATGCCAGTACCATGCAGTTTTTATAACTGTTGCTCTATAGTACACCTTGAGATCAGGGATGGAGATACCTCCAGAAGATCTTTTATTGTAGAGGATTGTTTTATCAATTCTCGGTTTCTTGTTATTCCATACGAAGTTGAGAATTTTTCTTTCCAGGTCTGTAAAGAATTGTGTTGGCAATTTGATGGGAATTGCATTAAATCTGTAGATTGCTTTTGGTAAGATGGCCATTTTTACTATGTTAATCCTGCCAAGCCATGAGCATGGGAGATCTTTCCATCTTCTCATATCTTCCTCTAATTCTTTCTTCAGAGACTTGAAATTTTTTTCATACAAGTCTTTGACTTGCTTGGTTAGGGTTACGCCAAGGTACTTTATGTCATTTGTGGCTATTGTGAATGGTGTTGTTTCTCTAATTTCTTTCTCAGCCCTTTTGTCTTTTGTATACAGGAGTGCTACTGATTTTTTTGAGTTAATTTTGTATCCGGCCACTTTGCTGAAGGTGTTTATCAGCTGTAGGAGTTCCCTGGTAGAGTTTTTGGGGTCACTCATATATACTATCATATCATCTGCAAATAGTGATAATTTGACTTCTTCCTTTCCCATCTGTATCCCCTTGATCTCCTTCAACTGTCTTATTGCTCTAGCAAGGACTTCCAGCACTATGTTGAAGAGATATGGAGACAGTGGGCAGCCTTGTCTTGTCCCTGATTTCAGAGGGATTGCTTTAAGTTTCTCTCCGTTCAGTTTGATGTTGGCTATAGGCTTGCTGTATATCGCCTTTACTATGTTTAGATACGTGCCTTGTATCCCTGATCTCTCCAGTACTTTAAACATGAATGGATGTTGGATTTTGTCAAATGCTTTTTCAGCATCTAGGGAGATTATCATGTGGTTTTTTTCTTTCAGTTTGTTAATATGGTGGATCACATTGATGGATTTCCGTATATTGAACCACCCCTGCATACCTGGGATGAAGCCTACTTGGTCATAGTGGATAATATCTTTGATGTGTTCTTGGATCCGGTTTGCAAGTATTTTGTTAAGTATTTTTGCATCAATGTTCATAAGGGAGATTGGCCTGAAATTCTCTTTGTTGAGTCTTTGTGAGGTTTAGGTACCAAGGTGATTGTGGCTTCATAGAATGAGTTTGGTAATGTTCCTTCTGTTTCTATTTTGTGGAATAGTTTGAAGAGAATTGGAGTTAGCTCTTCTTTGAAGGTCTGGTAGAATTCTGCGCTGAAGCCATCTGGTCCTGGGCTTTTTTTGGATGGGAGACTTTTGATGACTGCTTCTATTTCTTTGGGGGATATAGGACTATTTAGTTGATTTACCTGGTCCTGATTCAGCTTTGTGAGTCAAATCGATCAAGAAAATTGTCCATTTCATTTAGATTTTCAAATTTTGTGGCATATAGACTTTTGAACTAAGTCCTAATGATTGTTTGGATTTCCTCAGTGTCTGTAGTTATGTCCCCCTTTTCATTTCTGATTTTGTTGATTTAGGTGGTGTCTCTCTGCCTTTTAGTTAGCTTGGCTAAGGGTTTGTCAATCTTGTTGATTTTCTCAAAGAACCAGCTCTTGGTTTCATTGATTCTTTGAATTGTTTTATTTGTTTCTAATTGATTGATTTCAGCCCTGAGTTTGATTATTTCCAGCCGTCTACTCCTTTTTGGTGTGTCTGCTTCTTCTTTTTCTAGGGTTTTTAAGTGGGCCATTAAGTTGCTTGAATGAGCTGTCTCGAATTTCTTCTTGAAGGCACTTAATGCTATGAACTTTCCTCTTAGCACTGCTTTCATTGTTTCCCACAAGTTAGGGTATGTTGTGTCTTCATTGTCATTGAGTTCTAGAAAGGCTTTAATTTCTTTCTTTATTTCTTCCCTGACCCAGCTGTCATTTAGTAACAAGTTGTTCAGTTTCCATGAGTGTGTAGGCTTTTTGCCATTTCTGTTGTTGTTGAAGTCCAGCTTTATTCCATGGTGATGAGACAGGATACAAGGGATTATTTCAGTCTTCTTGTATCTGTTGAGGCTTGCTTTGTGACCAACTATATGGTCTATTTTGGAGAAGGTTCCATGAGGTGCTGAGAAGAAGGTAAATTCTTTTGTGTTTGGGTGTAAAGTTCTTTAGATGTCTGTGAGGTCCATTTGATTCATGACCTCTGTCAGAGATATTGTTTCTTTGTTTAATTTCTGTTTTGTTGACCTGTCCTTTGTTGAGAGTGGGGTGTTGAAGTCTCCCACTATTAATGTGTGGGGATCTATATGTGGTTTAAATTTTATCAATGTTTCTTTTACAAATGTGGGTGCTCTTGTATTTGGGGCATAGATGTTCAGGATTGTGATGTCTTCCTGGTGGAATTTTCCCTTGATGAGTATGAAGTGTCCTTCCTCATCTCTTTTTATTAATTTTGGTTGAAAGTCTATTTTATCAGATATTAGAATGGCTACTCCTGCTTGTTTCTTGGGTCCATTTGCTTGGAAAGTCTTCTTCCAACCTTTTACCCTCAGGTAATGTCTATCTTTGTGCCTTAGGTGTGTTTCTTGTATGCAACAGATTGCTGGGTTTTGTTTACGTATCCATTCTGTTAATCTGTGTCTTTTTACTGGAGAGTTGAGTCCATTGATGTTGAGATTAATGACCAGTGGCTGTTAGATCCTTTGATTTTGATGTTGGCTGTGTTCATATGGTTGTGTGCTTGGTTGCTTTTTTTTTTTTTGCTGTAGTAAGGTTAATTATTTCCTGTGTTTTCTTGACAGAAGCTCATTTTCTTGGGTTGTATTTTCCCTTCCAGTATCTTCTGTAATGCTGGATTTGTGTGTAGGTATTGTTGAAATTTGTTTTTGTCATTGAATATCTTGTTTTCTCTGTCTATGAGGACTGAGAGTTTTGCAGGGTATAGTAGCCTGGGTTGACATCTGTGTTCTCTTAGGGTCTGCATGATATCTGTCCAGGCCCTTCTGGCTTTCATAGTCTCTGTTGAAAAGTCAGGTGTGATTCTAATGGGTTTGCCATTATATGTTACTTGGCCTTTTTCCCTTGCAGCTTTTAGTATTTTTTGTTTGTTCTGTATACTTACTGTTTTGATTATTATGTGGCAGGAGGATTTTCTTTTCTGGTCAAATTTGTTGGGTGTTCTGTAGGCCTCATGTATTCTTATTGGCTTCTCCTTTAACTTGGGGAAATTTTCTTCAATGATTTTGTTGAAAATATTTTCTGGGCCTTGGAGAAGGGACTCTTCTTTTTCCTCTATTCCTATTATTCTCAGGTTTTGTCTTTTCATATTGTCTTGGATTTCTTGGACGGTCTGTGTCAGGAATTTTTTGGATTTAACATTTTCTTTGACAGATACATTGCTTTCTTCTATTGTATCTTCTACACCTGAGATTCTTTCTTCCATTTCTTGTATTTTGTTGGTTATGCTTACCTCTGTAGTTCCTGTTTTCTTCCCTAAATTCTTCCTCTCCATTATTTCCTCCATTTGTGTTTTCTTTAATTTTTCTAGTTCTATCTTCAGATTTTGATTTGTTTTGTTTACTTCCTTCACCTGTCTGCTTGTATTTTCCTCTTTTTCTTTTAGTTCCTTCAACTCTGTCTCTTTTATTTCTTTCAGTGATTTAATTATTTCTTCTCTGAAGGCCACAAGCTGTTTGGCTGCATCTTCCTGTATTTCTTCACGGATGGCCCTTTATCTGCTTGTCTTTATCTTCCTCCATTTCTTTATGGATAGCCATATCTGTTTGGTTTTATCTTCCTCTAATTCTTTACGTATTTTATTTGTTTCCTCTATTTTTCTCTTCATCAACATAGATGTAAGGTCATCTTCTTGATTTTCTATTATGCTACATTGTTCAGGGCTGTTCGCCCCTGGATGGCTGGGTTCTGGAAATGTCATATTGCTCTGTCTTTTGTTGGTTGAGCCTTTATGCTGACCTCTACACATTGGGCTGATTTAGGTGTTGGATGTTAGTTTCTGTGCTTCCTGGAGTCCTGAGTTAGGGAGTATCCCCTTGGCCGGAAGATGATTTTTCCTGAAGGAGTCCTTCTCTGCTTTTTGGTTATGGTCACTGTATAGCCAGTGTTTCTCAGGATTTGCCACTGCTCACCTAAGGTTTATAGCCCTGAGTAGTAGCTGTGGTCTATGTTAGGCAGGGGGGGATCTCCTCTTACCCATAGAATTTCTCAAGACAGCTGCCCTACTGCTGGGTTTCTTGTTATAAATTTAGTGTGCTGCTGCTCACTAAATTTCCATGTATAGTCCTCTTGAAGAAACTGCTGGTTCCCTAGGTGTGGGGTTTTCTCCCAACAGGGAAACTCAGTCTGTTATCCTGGGGCGCACAGTTCTGTCCGGGAAAGTGGGAGGTACACTCAGCAAATCTCTGGGCCAGAGGCTGATTGCTCCACTCTGGACCTGGAGAATGTGCACCTAGGTTGAGTTGGTGCCTAGGGGCACTGCTCTGGTCTGGAGGCTGGGTGCCTCACTCTGGACCAGAAGCTGTGTGTCTCTGTCTGGAATGGCGGCTCCATTCACCGCTCTGGTCCAGATGCTGTGGGTGCAGCCCCCCTGAAGGACCAGGGATTCCCACAGTTTTGACAGTCCAGCCAGGGACAACTGGCCGATCCCTGGCACAGTATGGAGGGCTGCTGTAATGGCTCTCTGGCTCCTGCAGGTCCGAGGATGCAGCTGTGTGTCCCAGTGCCCCAGGGGAACTTAACAATGGCGGCACAGCACAGCGTTCCTGCCTGCACTAGAGTCTGCGTGAGTCCAGGAAGTGTTTTGGTGCTGGGTTTCCTAAGAGTTATAACTGCTGACCCCCTCCGCTGCGGGTTTCCTCCTGCCAGAGACACGCAGTCTGGTGCTCTGGTGCCCTGGTGCCCACAGTTCTATCTGAGGCGGCGAATCAGGTGTGCAGACAGGGCTCCATGCGGGCGCCTTTGTCCTGGCTCTGGGTCCGGGCTGGCTCTTGGGGCACTCGTGGAACCCGAGTCTTTTCCAGGGGATGTCTGGGTAACCTGAGGTCGGTCCCAATTGTTTCCTGCTCCATGGGGTTATCTCTCTACTAGGAAATCCAGTCTATGGTGCTGTGGGCCCACAGTTCAGTCTGGGACCGTGACCAAATCGTGCTGGCGTGTAGCTCTGGGCTGGCGACCAAGTGCCTGGGGGAATAGGGATCTCTCCTGCGGTTTAGCTGGGTGAGTTAAAGCTGATTGAATCCCCCACCGTGGGGTATCCTCTCACCTGTGAAACACAGTCACTTGTGTTTTATGGCCGAGAGTTCTGATAGCTGGTCACTGTGCCAATCCTGCTGTGCTGCTCCTCAGAATGAGAGTCCTCTCGGCGCCGCCATCTTGCCCCGCCCACCGAAGCCATGAAGTTTTATCTAGTCTCTGCTTCCCATCTGCAATGGAAGCTACTAAAAAAAAAAAAAAAAAAAAAAAGAAAACTGGTCTTGTTGTCATCCAAAGAAGCTGCTGCAGTAGCAGCAGCAACAGGAAAGGTCCACTCCATGTCAGAAGAAGGCCAGGAGAAAAAAGAGACAGAAACGGTCCTTCTGAAATTTACCTTTTATCTGAAGAAAATATTGCTGCCCAAAATTGGGATAGAAAGGCCCACATAAAATTTGGAAGACTTCCTTAGGCAAGGTTCCCTGCTCAGGTGATTATAATTTGGGTCAAGTTGCCATTAAAACCAACCTTCTCCCAAACTTCTGGGTATTTGATAGAGCTTTCCCCAATGGGCAAGCCAGCCTGAATGCTTTCTACTCACTAGAGAGTCTAAACACTGCTAAACAAGGTTCTCATTACTTTTCCAACATGGGCTCCACCTATATAACCACAAATTCAGACAGAAAAAAGAGATTTCAGTAATTAGAGTATTCAGATGTGAGTTAAATTTGTGCTTCATTCTAAAAAATGCCACATTGACTCTTACCTCGTGTGATAGTCCCATTTTTCTTTACTACAGTTGGAACCATCTCTACATCAGAATTAAAAAGAATAGGAGAAATATTCCCTGGTGACAGCAAAAGCATTCATTGAGAATTTTGTAGAAGATTATAAAGCTAGCTTTACAACCACTTAGATGTTACCCCAGTATAAACATTCTTCTTGTTTAAGAGTTTGACATGATTTCTGTTTTTGCAGATGTTTCCTTCGGTTTTTGTTCCAATTGTTTCAGAGCCTGATTTAGCTAAAATCTGTTGCAATTTGTGACTGGCAGTCAAATCGCAATCTGCAGCAATGGGGCTATAGATGTGAGTTGTTGTCATTGCCTGGTGCTAGTTTCTTGGAATATGTTTTAACGGTTAATCTGTTAGGAACTTGCTCTAGGGGACTGAAACACTGGCTTCAAAGAATGCGACAAGCCTAGAGAGAAATAATTCAGGAAACTTAAATAATTCAGCATATCTAGATGATAATTTTCTAGATCACCAATTCTCATCCTGTGGTATGGAAGCCCTTTGGGGAAGGGGATCAACTGAGCCATTCATAGGGGTGGCCTAAGTTTATCGATGAAAACACAGATGTTGACATGATGATTCATAACAATAGCAAAATTATGGTAAACAAAAGTGATTTTAAGGTTGAGGATTACTACAACATGAGGAATTGTATTAAAGGGTCACAGTGTTAGAAGGGTTGAGAACCACTAGACTTTAGGTGGTGGGATTTTAAACTGGGACACATTTTTAAGTGCTTTAAGGTCAAGTAAGAAATGGAAAAGTTTCTGTGATGTAAGAAGGGAACAAATGTGGGATATAAACATATTTATAGGAAAAAAAATACCTCTGTTTTTTAACCTTTAAATTTTTTATTTAATTTTATTTTTTGTTATCAGTTACATTTTATTAACTCTGTATCCCAGCCGTATCCTGCTCCCTCATTCCCTCCCAATCCCACCCTCACTCCCTCATCTCCACCGTGCTGCTTTCCAAGTCCACTGATAGTGGGGGACCTCCTCCCCATTCACCCGATTCTGTTTTATGAGGTATCTTCAGGACTGGCTGCAAAGCTCTCCTCTGTGGCCTAACAGGACTGCTCCTCCCTTGGGGGGTGGAGAGGTCAAAGAGCCAATCATTGAGTTCCTGTTAGAAATAGTCCTTGTTCCCCTCACCAATTGGTTACTGAGAAACCAATTAGTTACTGAGCTACCACAGGCTACATCTGAGCAGAGGTTCTAGGTTATATCCATACATGGTCCTTGGTTGAATGTCTGTCTCTGAAAAGACCCTGTGCCCAGATATATTTGGTCCTTGTGGGGCTCCTATCCTTTCCCCATCATACTAACTCCCCTTCTTTCATATGATTCCCTGTACTCTGTCGAAGGTTTGGTCATGAGTCTTTGTATCTGCTTTGAAAACACTGCTAGTTAGAGTCTTTCAGATACGCTCAGTAGACTCCTGTCATATGTTCAATGCACATCCCAGCATTTTGAGTCTCAATTATTTTCCTATGTGTGTGTGTGTTCATGTACGTTTTTGTGAGTGTGAGTGTGTGTGTGTGTGTGTGTGTGCATGTGCAGGTTTGTTACAATGTGTTTACAGAAGCATACCTACACAGGCATGCAAACCCATAGATGCCAGGGAAAGAAACATATTTCTCTTTTTTTTTTTTTTTTTTTGAGACAGTATTTTTCCCTAAATCTGGAATTGGCTATTTCAGCTAGACTGGCACTAAAATACTCCAGAAATCTTCTTATCTTTGCTTCCCATGGCATTGTGGTTATATGTAAATATAAAATGAGCTTATTTCATGGGTGGTGGGATCTGAACATGAGTCTAGATGGTCATGAAACTAGAGCTCTTAACCATTGAGGCATCTCTTTATTCTCATCAATTCTCTTATCTTTACAGTTGCAAAAAAAATGCTTCTACACCAAAGGGAAAAAAAAGTAGTGAAAAGGCAATTTCCTGAATAGCCTATGTTTATTCTTCAGTATGAGTCTTTATAATTATTCTGGTCATGGAGGACAACTTTTATCATGGACATAATTACGTACTGATATCTAGGAATCTTATAATCATAAAGAACTGTATATTAAAATGTTAGAGAGACAGCTCATTTGGCAAGATTCTTGCTATAGAAGTATGAGGATATAAGTTCAGTCTCCAAAATGTATGTAAAACAAACTCAGGTTTAGCAGTGCAAACTTTTTGTGGAAGTGCTGGGGCAACAGAAACACTATGATCCCTGGGCTACCTGTCGGGCCATCTTAGACTATTTAGTGAGTTCCAAGTCAATAAAAGATGCTGCCTTAACATAAAATAAACATCTGGGTGATAGTGGCATATGATGTTAATTCCAGCATTCAAATTGCAGAGGCAGATGGATCTGGATCTCTATGCATTTGAGGCCAGCCTGGTCTACAGAGAAAGTTCCAGGACAGCCAAGACTACAAAGAGAAACCATATCTAAAAAAAAAAAAAAAAAAAAAAAAATCAAGTAAGCCAATGGAAGTTAAAACAAATAAAGGTGGGTTTTCTTTGAGATAGACAGTGTTGTCCCATGGTCTCCACATATGAAAACACACCCACTTATCCTCAAATACAGAAGCGTACCTGTACATACACATACACAGCACAGGAAAGATGCTGGAGCCAGAATTATTTGTGAGCTGATGACTAATAAAACTGACTGTAAGAAATGAATGTCCCTTGTCACATACAGGTGCTAAAAGAAATAAGAAAGTGTGTAGACTATACTAGGGATTTGTACTCTTCTGAATGAGAAGGGATTTGCATAACTTCTCTGAACGTGATGATAGTAAACACTGTCACTGAGAATATAAGTGAGGTTAGATGAACTTTCCTACCCTTACTAATCTCAGAATTTTCACATATTTGTTTGACCACTACTTATCAGAAAGAGGAAATGATAAAATTATAAATAAACACCAAAACTTCTCAAGAGTGTCAAGGGAAAGTACAAATGATAACTATAAAATGTGTATAATCCATATCATGTATGCATTTACTGAGATAATTTCCTGTAAATACAAACTGAGGAGAAACAGATAAGAATGGGGAAATCATGAGCTAGCTATTAGATGGGGAGAAGGGAAAAAATAATGTATTTTGCATAATTGTTCTAAGGGAGATCCATGTTAGACACATGAGAGATATCCATGCTTTGTCCATTCAGCAACAGTCACCCTGAGATCCACCGTTCTGAGTTACAGAATATAGCTGCTTAATCACAGGTCAGTAGATTAGAGAGTCAAGGTTAACATTATTCAGGACCTTTGAGTTTTATCCTCCCCAGGTGACTTAATTAGGCAGAGACATTTTCTAGAATAAAACTTAAATTTAACATATTTAATGGGGGCTCTACTTAAGTGACACATCCTGGTGTAATCTGAATTGTCATTCCTAGAATGGTCTTCTGAGGCCAGATGATGAGAATTAAAGAGAAGAAAATAATGACAGAAAGTGTACAATTCCAGGAACATGTCTTTGAGTTAATATTCTAAACCTCCTGGTAGAGTATCAATTCAAACATAATTTCCATGACTGTAATGAGACTGTAAAAGTCACCTGAACTAATTTTTATAACAAAATATAATAATCTTAAGCTGAAGGGACCTTTCAAGAACATGGTATACAGTCTGAAATTGTGCAACAACTGTTTTAAGTGACAACTGGAGAACCGTAAGGTACCTTTCGTAAGGCCTACAGAACTGTTGAGGAATGAAGACTTTGTAGTAGGTATTTTGATTAGGCCTATTTTTTTCTCTCCCATTCTTAATTTGAAAAAAAAAATATATATATATATATAAGATAATATTATAAACTTGCTTTTCATTTTATACCCATTATAAGTTTAAAATTATAATGGCTATGAAGGAAACTCTCATTACAAATATCTCATATAGTTAAATAATCAGCCTCCTATGCTACCTACTCTAACTTTGAAAATAAAACCTTAAACATTTTTAAGGTTAAGGTATGATGGGATTTGAAAATATGCATCATTTTATTTGTTGTAGAAACTTGATAGTTCCATAAGTCTTTGTACATAGCCCAGCTCCTGTTGATTAAAGCAATAAAAGGAGTGTGACTATTTAAGAACAATGATTCTATGTGATGTGAATTTAGTGTCAAAGAGAAGAAAAAAGAAACTATAAACTATTACTGTGGCTTATTGCATTATAAGGTAAACAGATATTATTAAAATCTGTAGCTCCACAAAAAAAAGACAAGTTTTGCTGTAGTAGTTAACTACTGTCTATATTCAGCAGATATGTATGTTCTTAGAAAAGTTGCAAGAGAAAAACTATAGCTTAAGCCTAAATCTTTTTTTCCTGTATTGTCTACAAGATTCATCAAAAAATTTTCCATTGAAAAACAGAACTATCATAGAAACTCCACACATATTCAGTTTTGCTGATAGTGTTTATAAAGACATATCGATAGCAGTCCCCACATGACAACATCCAACTCTTAGAATATGTATCACAGACTTCATGGTAAACATGTTGAAGAGGAAAGTGAATTGTTAATCTTGCAAAACTGATGCTGGAGTGGGAAGATATTTCTGAATTATAACATTGGATGCAATGGGGGAAAAATGAAATAAAATAAAACTGCGAAAGAGAGAACACTAAAACTGAAACGAGGGGGAGTTCATAAAGCTCATACTGATGACAGCCTTAGGGACAACGAATTGGCTAATAAAAACAGAGGAAGCTGGCCATGAGCCACATATGGATGGTGGTTTATACAAATTGAAAATGTCCAGTAAACAGAGTCTTACCTAGAGTTTCATGCTAGAATACCTTTATGATAGCTCAATGACATGAAGTAGAATTTCTAAATATAGAAAAGAGTATGATTTTCCACTATGTTCATGGTATTTTTTATACAAACAATAATATAAGAATATTTTTGTCTGCTTCTCTAAGCAAGAGCCAAATAAAGGGAAAGTGGTCCAAAAATCTGGCACTAGGAGCAGTAGACTTAGCTCTGTTACAAGAAAAAAAAATGTAAGCATGAGGACTTTCTTACTATCCCAGAACACAGGTAAAATAGCTGAACATGAGAGTATGGACTTATTATTCTTACACTGAGGAGTTAGAGACAGGCAGATACCTGGGCCTCACTCACTGTTGAGCCAACTTTGAGTACTTGAGTACAAGCAATGAGAGACCCCACCTCAAAAAAAAAAAAAAAAAAAAAAAAGGAGAAAAGAATAGTGAACAGTGCATGAGGAATAAAGTTTAGTATTGTCTTTTGGCTTCTACACACATCATGTACTGGTTAATACACACATATACAAACAAAGGCACACATAAACCTGAACATGTGCACACATGGACATACTCCTGTATACCTAGAAGACTCAAGAGAAATACTGTGTTGGCATGAGGTTTAAAACTTTTTGAGAATCCTGAAAGAAAATCATTCATTGATGTGAACAGATATGACCAGAAATGTTGAAAAAGAGTCTCTAGCTAGTAAGGGCTAGAAAAGAATGGAGGCTTAGAAAACAAATTTTCCAAATAAAATATTGCCCCAGAGAATTTCATACAGAGACTATTGGTCTAAAGATGTACACTAAGAACATTTTTGATGAAGGCTTGGACAAAATGAAGATGTTACAAGAATTGGGGGAAGATTACCGTAGTTATAGAAGGCTTAGCAGAACTATGTGAATCAATATTCATACAGATAAAATTGCACACTCTAAGTGATGCTTTCCTATATGCTGCAGCATAAAGAAAATGTGAAAAGGAAGAGACACATTGAGATAAGAACTGTCAAGAAAAATGGAATCCAAAATTGATGGCTTGAAACTTCGTGGTATTCACATTCCAGGTTCATTACAAATAGTAGATTCACTTTCAGGAAGCATGTTTTATTAAAAAAAAATCAAGGTTATTACTACTTAAAATTTTTTGATCAAAATTTTGAAAAATCTTGTTCTATAAAATGTCTGTAAGGAAAATGAATAGATGAGATACAGACTGAGAAGGATATTTTCAAATGCTATATCTACGAAGATGTGCCATAGATAACAGAAATCTCTCAAAGCTCAATTAATGAAGACAGAAAAATCAACAATTTGACCATAATATCAGCAAAAAGCACAAACATTTTAATAGGGAGGATACACAGGTTGCAAAAAGGACATGATAAGGAGTTCACTGATCACTAAATAAAAAAATCAAAGGCTCAGTAAGGTACTACTGTGTACATTAAAACAAAAGATAACATTAAAACATGCTCCTTTTAGTGCTGTGGCTGTTTGCATGAGAATGATCTCCACAGGCTCAGGTACTTGAATAATCAGTATCCAGTCAGTAAAACTGTTTAAGAAGAATTAGGTAGTGTGGCCTTCTTGGAGAAGGCATGTCACTGGAAGAGTCCTTGAGGTTCAAACGCTTCTCTATTTCCCAGTGTTGTTTTTACCTCCTACTTGTAGAACAATACTTCAGCTCTCAGCTCTGGCTCCACCCATCTAGCATCATGCCTTGTCTTCACCCTACTGTCATAAATTCTAATCCTCCAGAACTACAAACCTAATAAAACTTTTATTTATGTATTTATTTTTTTTACAAATAAATTTTCTTCATCATAGTGTTCTATCAGAGCAATAGAAACATAGATCACAGGCTATTTCTCTAACATATCAGATCATGTGGCTTATTGGAGGAGTGTGGAAGACTGAAACTTTGTACTTGACTTTGAACATCTACTCTCACCTCTAATAGAGCTTACTTGGAGTAAGAGCTTGGAGGACATCAGTGCTTAGAGAAATGTGGAATTTGGAGGATGACCACAAGACATATAAAAAGTGTCTTTTATTCACCAGATGTAATTGTCATCTCTGAGCCTTACTGCCTCTGTCAGCTAACCTAGGACTAGTCCTGGAAACTTCTAGTCTCTGTAATCTAATCTGTATTCAAATCTAGGCCTAGAATGCTTTCTGCTTCTGAGACATACTGTTTAATAAGCTCACAATTACTATCTCTTTGTGAACTACAGCTGGCTGATTCAACTCAGTTTCTCTGGCTCAAACTTCTCTCTAAGCTGACTTATTCAAACTGGATCAACTTCTAACTAAATTGCTCTGTTTGACCTCAAACTAACTCTAGCAATCTATTCTGATAATTCTATCTCATTCTCTGGCTCATGCTGTCTAGCTTGTTCTTTCTTCAAGCTGTTTCTGTAAAACTCCCCCTGTGAAACTGTATCCTTTTTCTCCCTGTGTTGTTTTCTTTTAAGTCTTCTCTCTTTTCTAACTGTTTGCATGAAAGTTGGGCATATTCTAGCTCTAACTCATTCTGTCAAATATTTCTCTGGTTCATGAGTCATTTGTCTTCCATTCAATTAGACATATATTTATTATAGGGCTGCTTCTTTGTACAACCTACATTACTTTCATTGTGATTAAAGGTGTGTCTGTATCCCAGCCAGATCCTACTGTAATTCAGGGCATGTCTGTATTCTAGCTGGATCACACAGACTAAGTGGGTCTTCAGCTGTGAACCCTTGCCAAATCAGCCATATTGTTGTATTAAAATGTCTTTACAAGGTAGTCTCAACAGGAAAGAATATTAGCCTTGGGATAGTCTTGGGATATTTTGGATAGGGTATGATTGCTCTCTGCCCTTGTCCTAAGAACTTTTCTGAGGCTAAATTTAAATTAATGGAGTAATTTCAAGACTGCTTAATATTGACTCTGTTTTTTGGATACTAGTAATTTAATTTTTTTTTCTTTTTCTGAGATCGTAGTGTAATTATCTCATTCCTCCTTCTCTATCCTCTTTCTAAACTTTCATTTATAAACCCTCTTTGCTCTTTTAAATTCATGACTTCTTTCTTTCAATCACTGTTGTTGCCAGTGTATTTGTGTGTGTGTGTGCGCGCGCACGTGTATTCCTAACTAAATATGTAAATACAACATGCTCATCCAGTATATTACCTAAGCGTATGTTTCTAGGGATAAGCATTTTGTATTGGCTACCCAATTGTCATGCTCTTCACTATGGGGAAGATGCTCTCATTCTTATTATTCTTAAGTAGCTTATAGATCTTTGTGTTAAGCTGAAGCTTTGTGAGATTTCTACTGAACATGTTAGTATGTCTATTGGTGTCATTCTTGTTCAAATCATCTTTAGGCAGCCACATTGGTTTGATATTAGGCATACAGCTTTTGTCATTTTAAGAAAGTACAATCTCATAGCAAATTTCCAGTTTTTCTGGATCTTACAGTTTTTCTGATCCCTCTTCCATTATAATCCCTGAGCCTTAGGTACCTTAGGAGGTATGTCAGGTAGGACTAAATTTCAAAACTGAATTTTAATTGGTTGTGAGATTTCTGTTGTTGTTTCTGGAATTTTTTGTTTGTTCATTTGTTTGTAAAATTCCCCATCTGGTGCAAAGGTAAGTTTCTTTGAAAAAGAATAGGGGCAACATGTACTTATGGGTATAACAGCAAACAAAATTTAGTTAAACATTAAAATTAAAGTTAAATTTAGTTAGCAAAGTTGACTTTCTCTGAGATTCCTGAGTAGTTGGCTACATATCCTTTACCAGGCATGATTTCTTTCTGGTTGAGTGTGTCTTAAGTACAATTAGAGGGCTATTGAAAAATGCCAAGGAATTAATGTCACTGATATACTCTTGGGATTATTATACCATGCTGTCCATTCTTTTGCTTCATAGGCATCACATCTATGTAAGATTATTGGCTGCCTTCCTTTTTTGGAAACTTGCATCCAGTGTACTGAAGGAAGGTACTGGTCTTTCATGCCAGCTTCAGCGCAGGAGGCTCTGGCATCTCTCTCAAAAGTGCAAGATATCTTCATCAATAGGGATTCATCTTCAACCTCTTGAGGGGTGAGACACCAAGGGCAATGGCAATCGGCTGTAATATTCAGGAAGTCTATTGGATAACTGTGATAAACAACTCAAAAGAGCTTCTACATTTGGTATTAGGATTTTATTAGGTGGTCTTTGGATCTTGAGGAGAGCATTATCAGCCCAAATGAGAAAAATTCATATAACATATATATATGTTTATAAATGTATATATATATATATATATATATATATATATATACATTTATACACAGATTTATATGCTTTATAAGTATTTTTACTTAGGTAGTTTCATTGTGTCTTTTTAACAGTGAACAACTACCAACTCTCTCACCTTCTGGGAACATCTTATTGTCATATAAAAAATACTTCAGGAAACTAGTGGTGCTACACTTAGAAATCCCTGACTTAGGAGAGGCAGCTGGCAGGCCTGGCTAGAGTGCACTCAAATACAGACTTGCTTTAAATTGAGCAGTTACTTGGTCCTTCCATCACTTTCCCCGATCTCAGGTTTACTAAAATGTAGTCAGCTATAAATTCCCCTCATATGATTGCTTTCAATGTGTCCCAGAGTTTTATTTGCACAGTGTTTTCATTTTCATTTTGTCCTAGAAAAATTTATTCTTTCTTGTCTTCTTTGACTGACTCATCAATCAATGTTAGCACAGTGAGATAGAGCACATCTGTAATCCCAGAACTCAGGAAGACAGAGGCAGGTGGATATCTGCAAGTTTGAGACCAGCCTACAAAGAAAGTAAAACACAGCCAAGGCTACACAGGGAAATTCTGTCTCAAAACAAAAACAAGGATTTTTTTTTTTTTTTTTTTTTTTTTTTTTTGCTTAACATCCATGAGTTTGTGCATTTAATTTATTAGAGATTTGGTTTACTGTCAATTATAATTTTTATTACATTAAATGACATAGGACACATGGAATTATTTCAATCTGTGTGAATTTATAAGGATTTGTTTTTGTCCCAGTATATGGTCTATTATAGTGAAAATTTCAGTAGCTACTGAGAAGAAGATATATTATTTGGTGTTTGGGTAGAATATTCTACTGGTATCTGTTAAAACCATTTGTTTATGATACTTATTACTGGTGCTTTTATTATTTTTCTAGATGATCTGTTTATTGGAGAAAGAGGGTATTAGTAACACCTATTATTGGTAGGCTGATGCTAATTTATATATTTAAATACAGTAGTATGCTTTCTATGAAATTGGCAACACCAAACAGAGTTTGGTATACATAAACTCAGGAAAGCAATGTGTTTATTATTAACTGTTCCCTGGTAAAACTGAAGTATCACATTTTATTTTTTTTAATTTAATTTAATTTTATTAATTACGTTTTATTCAGTTTGTATTCCCCCATAAGCCCCTCCCTCCTCCCAGCCCAGCCCCACCCTGCCTCCCCTTTCTTCACACATGCCCCTCCCCAAGTCCACTCATGAAGGAGGTCTTCCTCTCTTTCCTTCTGATCTTAGTCTATCAGACCACATCAGGAGTGGCTGCATTGTCATCTTCTGTGGCCTGGTAAGGCTGCTCCCCCCTCAGGGGGAAGTGATCAAAGAGCAGGCCAATCAGATCCTGTCAGAGGCAGTTCCTCTTCCAAATATGATGTAACCCACTTGGACACTAAACTGCCATGGGCTACATCTGTGCAGGGGTTCAAGGTTATCTCCATGCCTGGTACTTGGTTGGAGTATGAGTCTCTGGAAAGAGCCCTGTGTTCAAATTTTCTGGTTCTGTTGCTCTTCTTGTAGAGTCCCTGTCCTCGCCAGATCTTACTATTTCCTACGTCTTACATAAGATGCCATGCACTCTGCCCAACAGTTGGCCATAAGTCTCAGAGTCTGCTTTGATAGTCTGCAGGACAGAGCCTTTCAGAGGCCCTCTGTGGCAGGTTTCTAGGTTGTTTCCTCTTTTCTTCTTCTTCTGATGTCCGTCCTCTTTGCCTTTCAGATGGGAATTGAGCATTTTAGTCAGGGTCCTCCCTCTTGATTAGTTTCTTTAGATGTACAGATTTTAGTAGGTTTATGCTATGTTATATGTCTATATGAGTGAATATATACTGTGTGTCTTTCTGCTTCAGGGACAGCTCACTCAGGATGATCCTTTCTAGGTCTGACCATTTACCAGCAAATTTCATTGATTTCCTCATTTTTCATTGCTAAGTAATACTCCATTGTGTAGATGTATCACAATTTCTGCATCCATTCTTCAGTTGAGGGGCATCTGGGCTGTTTCCAGCTTCTGGATATTATAAATAAAGCTGCTACAAACATGGTTCAGCAAATGTCCTTATTGTGTACTTGAGCCTCTTTGGATATATGCCTTGGAGTGTTATGGCTGGATCTTGAGGAAGCACTATTTCTAGTTGTCTGAAAAAGTGCCAGATTGATTTCCAGAGTGGTTGTACAAGTTTACACTCCCACCAGCAGGGCAGAAGGGTTCTCCTTTCTCCACAACCTCTCCAGCATGTGTTATCACCTGAGTTTTTCATCTTGGCCATTCTGATGGTTGTCAGGTGAAATCTCAGGGTCGATTTGATTTGAATTTCCCTAATGGCTAATGACATTGAGCATTTCTTTAAGTGTTTCTCTGCCATTCGAAATTCCTCTACAACGAGTTCTCTGTTTAGCTCTGTTCCACATTTTTTTAATTGTATTACTTGGTATGCTGCTGTTCAGCTTCTTTAGTTCTTTATATATACTGAATATTAGACCTCTATCAAATACAGGGAAGATTCTTTTCCAATCTCTAGGCTGTCATTTTGTTCTGACGACAGTGTCCTTTGCTTGACAGAAGCTTTTCAGTTTCATGAGGACCCATTTATTGATTGTTGCTCTTAGACCCTGTGCTGTTGGTGTTCTGTTCAGGAAGTTGTCTCCTGTGCCAATGAGTTCTAGGGTTTACTCCAATTTTTTCCCTAACTGATTTAATATGTCTGGTTTTATGTTGATGTCTTTGATCCACTTGGACTTCAGTTTTGTGCAGGGTGATAAGTATGGATCTATTTTCATTTTTCTACATGTACACATCCATTTGTACCAGCACCATTTGTTGAAGATGCTATCTTTTTTCCATTGTATGTTTTTGGCGTCTTTGTGAAAGATCAGGTGTCCATAAGTGTGTGGGTTTATTTCTGTGTCTTCTGTTAAGTTCCACTGATCCACCATTCTGTTTCTATGCCAGTATCATGCAGTTTTTATAACTGTTGCTCTATAGTACAGCTTAAGATAGGGGATGGATATACTTCCAGAAGATCTTTTATTGTAGAGGATTGTTTAGCAATTCTGGGTTTCTTTTTATTCCATATGAAGTTGATAATTTTTCTTTCCAGGTCTGTAAAGAATTGTGTTGGTGATTTGATGGAAATTGTATTGAATCTGTATATTGCTTTTGGTAAGATGGCCATTTTTACTATGTTAATCCTGCCAAGCCATGAGCATGGGGGATCAAACTATTTATACAAGACCAACAGCAGCTACAATCTTTGAGAAAATATTACAAGAATAATCTCCAGGCTATATACTGGCATTCTCTTCTGAAGCATCTTAAATTAGGCTTCCATGGTTCAAGTCACTCTACGCATCTCTGACTGCTGTCTTTCATGTTACTAGTAGGATAGCTGATTAAGCCCTATAGGCATTCAACTACTTTTCTTATCCACAGTCCCAAACTTTATAATCCTCCTTACAACAGCATTGTTAGGCCTATCACAACAATACCTCACTCCTGATACCAACTTCTGTCTTAGCCTGGGTTTTTATTGCTACAAAGAGACACCGTGACCATTGCAATTCTTATCATATAAAGAAAAATATTTAATTGTAGCCTGCTTACAGTTTAAGAGATTTAATCCATAATCATCATGATAAGAAGCATGGTAGTGGATCTAACAGCCACTGGTCATTAATCTCCCTCAACATCAATGGACTCAATTCTCCAATAAAAAGACACATACTAACAAAATGGATGTCTAAATAAGACCCAATCATCTGTTGCATACAAGAAACACACCTATATCGCAAAGATACATATTACCTGAGAGTAAAGGGTTGGAAGACATTTTTCCAAACAAATGGACCCAAGAAGCAAGCAGGAGTAGCCATTCTAATATCTAATAAAATAGCTTTTCAACCAAAATTAATCAAAAGATATAGAGAAGGACACTTCATACTCATCTAGGGAAAAATCAATCAGGAAGATATCACAATCCTGAACATCTATGCCCCAAATTCAAGGGTACCCAAATTTGTAAAAGAAACTTTAATAAAAATTGAACCACACATAGACCACCACACATTAATAGTGGGAGACTTCAACACCCCACTCTCAACAAAGAACCGTTCAACAAAACAAATTAAACAAAGAAACAATAACTCTGAAAGAGGCCAGGAATCAAATGGACCTCATGGACATATACAGAACCATTCACCGAAACACAAAATAATTTACCTTCTTCTCAGCACCCCATGAAACCTTCTCCAAAATAGACCATATAGTTGATCACAAAGCAAGACTCAATAGATACAAGAAGATTGAAAAAAATCCCTTGTATCCTATCTGATCACCATGGACTAAAGCTGGACCTCAATGACAAAAATAACAAAAAGCCTACACACACACACATGGAAACTGAACAACTTGCTACAAAATGACAGCTTGGTCACAGAAAAAATAAAGAAAGAAATTAAAGTCTTCCTAGAATTCAATGAATACCTGAGTGACCCCAAAAATTCTACCAGGGAACTCCTACAGCTGATTAACACCTTCAGCAAAGTATATGGATACAAAATTAACTTAAAAAAATTAATAACCCTCCTGTATACAAAGACAAAATGACCAAGAAGAAATTAGGGAAACAACACCTTTCACAATAGCCACAAAGGACATAAAGTAATTTGGTGTGAAATTCACCAAGCAAGTCAAAGACTTGTATGAAAAAAATTTTCCAGTCTCTAAACTTCATAGGGAACAAAAAACCCATAATTGCTAAAACAATTCTCTACAGTAAAGATCTTCAGGAGGTATCTGCATCCTTGATCTCAAGCTGTACTATAGAGTAACAGTTATAAAAACTTCATGGTAATGGCATAGAAACAGACTGGTGGATCAATGGAATCAAAGAGAAGACCCTGACATAAATCCACACACTTATGGACACCTGATATTTGAGGCCAAAACCATTCAATGGAAAAAAGACAGCATCTTCAACAAATGGTGCTGGTCTAATTAGTTGTCTACATGTAGAAAAATGCAAATAGATCCATACTTATCACCCTGCACAAAACTAAAGTCCAAGTGGATCAAAGACATCAACATAAAACCAGACACACTAAATTGCTTAGAAGAAAAAGAGGGGAAGAGCCTTGAACTCATTGGCACAGGAGACAACTTCTTGAACAGAACACCAACAGCACAGCTTCTAAGAGCAACAATCAATAAATGGGTCCTCATGAAACTGAAAAGCTTCTGTCAAGCAAGGACACTGTTGTCAGAACAAAACGACAGTGTAGAGATTGGGAAAGGATCTTCACCAACCCTATATTTGATAGAAGACTAATATCCAGTATATATAAAGAACTAAAGAAGTTAAACAGGAAAAAAGTCAAGTAATCCAATAAAAAAATGGGATTCAGAGCTAAACAGAGAATTGTCAGTAGAGGAATATTGAATAGCAGAGAAACACTTAAAAACTTCTCAATCTCATTAGCCATCAGGAAAATGTAAATTAAAATGACCTAAGATTTCACCTTATACCCATCAGAATGGCTAAGATCAAAAACTCAAGTGCCAACACATACAGGAAAGGTTGTGGAGAAAGGGGAACCCTTCTTCACTGTTGGTGGGAATGTAAACAACCACTCTGAAAGCAATCTGGGACTTCCTCAGACAACTAGGAATGGTGCTTCTTCAAGATCCAGCTATACCACTCCTAGGCATATACCCAAAAGAGTCTCAGGTACACAATAAGGACATTTGCTCAACCATGATTTTAGCAGCCTTATTTGTAAAGGCCAGAAGCTGAAAACAGCCCAGATGGAGGAATGGATGCACAAATTTTGGTATATCTACACAATAGAATGTTACTCAGCAATAAAAACAAGCAAACAAAAAAACAAAACAACAACAACAACAAAAAACCAAACAAACAAGGAAAGCATGAAATTTGCAGGTAAATGGTGGGATCTGGAAAAGATCATCCTGAGTGAGCTATCCAAGAAGCAGAAAGATACACACAGTATATACTCACTCATATAGACAGATAATATAGGATAAACCTACTAAAATCTGAACACCTAAAGAAACTAATCAAGAGGGAGTACTCTTGATAAAATGATCAATTCATATCTAGAAAGGCAAAGAAGATGGACATCAGAAGAAGCAGAAAAGAGAGAACAATTCAGGAGCCTGATACAGAGGACCTCTTAAAGGCTCTTCCCTGCAGACTATCAAAGCAGATGCTGAGACTTATGGCCAACTGTTGGGCAGAGTACAGGAGATCTTAGGAAATAAATGGGAAACAGTAAGATCTAGAAAGGACAGGAACTCCACAAGGAGAGCAACAGAACCAAAAAAATCTAAGCACAGGGGTCTTCCTTAGACTGATACTCGAACCAAGGACCATGCATGGAGATAACCCAAGACCCCTGCACAGATGTAGCCCATGGCAGTTCAGTATCCAACTGGGTTTCATTGTAATAGGATCAGTTCTCTGACATGAACTGATTGGCCTATTCTTTAATTACCTCACCTCTGAGGGGGGAGCAACATTACCAGGCCACAGAAGAAGACAATGCAGCCACTCCTGATGAGACCTAATTGACTAGGATGAGAAGGAAGGTAAAGAAGACCTCCCCTATCAGTTGACTTGGAGAGGGACATGCATGCAGAGGATGGTGGAAGAGAGGGATTGGGATGGGAGGAGGGAGGGAACCATGGGAGGATACAAAGTGAATAAGGTGTAATTAATAAAGAATTAAAAAAAGAAGTGTGGTAGCATGCAGGCAGACATGGTGATTGATAGGTAACTGAGATTTCTCCAGGCAGTAGAAGGACACTACCTTACTTGCCCTACCTCAAAGCCTACCCTGACAGTGCCATATTTTCTCCAACCAGGCCATACCCATTATAAGAGTACCATACCTCCTAAGAGTGCCAATGTTTATGGGCCAAGCATTCAAACACAGGAGTCTATAAAAGCCATACCTATTCAAACAACAACATATGTGTTAATTGCAGTCACTGGGTAGTTTACTTTTGTTGGTGGTGTTTGTGTTCTCATTGTTCTTTTTTTAAGATATTTTAATAATTAAAGCTTTGAGATTATTTCTACAGTCTTTTATATATACTCATTCTTCTCTTCAGCCTAAAATATTATTTCTTCTATTTTCTATAGGTTTGATTTGTTGAGTATAGTAATTTTAGGATATTTACATCATGAAAAGATTTTCTTTCTTCTTAAACTGTAAGTGAATATTTTACTGGGTATATTAGTTTACGTTGGCTAGCATGTTTTTTTTTTTTTGGACTTGGAAATTATTGTTCCAAGCTTTTATTGCTTGCTAAGTTTCCAATAATAAACAAGCTGCTATATTGATTGGTTATATTTTATATGTGACTTGTGCTTTCTTATTTTTTTCTTGCATTTTTAATAGATGTTTCTTGTTTTGTGTACTACGTATTAGCAATCACACCAGCTGGACTGCTTTATATCAGCTTTCAGCAAGTCCAGAGCTCAGTAGCTTGCAGTCCACAAGTGATCTCTGGATGAAGTCTTATAAGCCAGGGGAAAATCTGATGAGACAAATATAGAGTAGGAACAGCTATTAAAATTGTCTTGTAATTGGGGAAAATGAGGAATCTCAAGACTAAGGGAAAAAAAAATCCCTTTTCAAGATCAGCTGAGTGTAATTATCTGGATTCTGTTTGATCTATGGCAGGTGGATCCAGGTCTTATGATTTTCTGATTCCCTGAGGGTCATATGAGTTTAAGTTTACAAAAGGATGCGTATTAGTGTTGTCATTGCATTGAGAGCCATATTTAATTAAAAGCATTTAACAGATGTCTATAACACAGCAGGAGTAGACGCATGCCATTGAGACCAAATGAGAGCTATAACTTTGTGAAAAAAAGAAAACATTATTTTATCAGACCAGAGGACTAGATATTGGACAGACAGGTTTTTAGCATGATGAAAAGTACTTTTAAGTCTATATTAAGGAGACAACCAAAAAAAAATCTGAAATATTTAATACGTGAACTGTATCAGTTATTAGCATAGATTTAAATATTTTCTGAGCTAGAATCAAATAAAAACATTCAATCATAAATATGGTTCATAGAGGGACAGACAATCTTGCTGAAACATTGCATTATTAAGACTGAACAGGAAAATATTAAAGGATAGAAGTTGCACTTGGCACCAAGCAGGGTACTGAATGCAGCCCTAAACAAAGATGGTAGCAGATCATGACTCTCCCACAATCAAAATGGCTGCCAGTCATGTGACTGCCCTTAGTTAAGATGACAGTGAAACCATGACTCTAAGCTCTTTATTTCAAAATTAACATAGTGGCCAGCCATGTGTTAGAGACCATGGCAAGCAATTTAAAAGCATGACCATTAGGTGTTGATGCTGGTGCTGTTGCCTTATATGATGTAGCATAACAGAATATTAATAGTTTCCAGTAACCAAACTCTACCATTGTAAACAATGAGATGTCTCTAAAATTATTATATCACCACTTAAAAGATTCTTTAGAATTACCTATATCCAGAGTCAGCAAAACAGTAGCTTGTTATCTGAATCAACCTTTGTAACCTTAAATTTTTACCATTGTATATATAGCATGTTGTAAGAATATAACTTTGAATTTTTATATCTATAAAAATCCATAATAATTTAAAATGAGACTTGCTTTCTTAGTCTAAAAAGAGATTGGCTGGTAATCAGAAGAATCATTATGGCTCACAGGTTTTGTAGATATTTCTCTATACCATGTGACTATCTCAAGATGGTGGGCTGCTATCTCACAAGGCAGGCTGCTGATTATATGCTTCACATAGTTCTTTTAAAACATCTGTGTTTCTATAAGTGTTACAAACATATATGCACATATATGTTTTAAACAAGAGTTTGAATTTAAATTTTAAACATCTTTTTTTATAAGTCCAGTTTTTAACAAAGGGCAGGAATTACATAAAAATCTTATCCCAATTTTAAGTACCTTCAGAGACCTGTTTTCTTGGTCCTTCCATGCCACTTGTTCTTGTCCAGAATGGCTCCAACCCTGAGCTACTTGTTTTAAGCTTTTTGTTACAGATCTTACATATTTATTCTATAACCTAGACATACAGAACATACATAGTATACTTATTTGCTTAAGACCAGTCAGAAATAAACATGTAGTGCTCATACATACCTAAAAAAATAGGCAAAGATTTCCTTACTTTCTCCAGCTATAAGATGTAGGGTGTTCATCTGGGAGGCACTGGCAAAGGATGAACCCAAGCACATATGTGGCTTGTGGCTACCATGGCAGACAGTGGCCTTGGAGCGTGTTGGCTGCTCTGGCCCCAGCGTGTGGAGGTCATAGGGGGTCAGCAATCATCAGTATGCTGGTCTATAATGAAAATGAGAAAGAGACAAAATAAATATAAAATTTGCAGGTTGAAGAGGAAAAGATTACCAGAACAATTAACATTGGTGCCAAAACTTGTGATGAAATAGATTAGATTAAGGTGATGCCTGATCAACAATGGAATAAAGCGAGGAATGCCCTCCAGGCAACACTTTACTATCTAAGATTGCAAATTCCGAAATATAAAGTCCCAAGCAATTTTCTGCTCCAAAAAATGAAGAACAAGTCAAAGCTGTTGAGTATCTAATTCAAGGGGTATCTAATTCTGTCTTTACAGTCATGAAAGGTTCAGGAGTAGACGAGTTTTGAAATCTACCTCTCAGATAAAAAAAGCCATGAATTCTTATATGGAGGACTTAGTAGGCATTGAGTGAAACTGTGAAAGTGAAGCCTAAAGGTTTTTGAAGATACCTAGCTGTTAGAGATGCGAGAATGTGTGATATCTGTCTTAGAGAGCTATAGTTGTTAAGCGGAACCAGCCAAGAGAAAGAAATATGTTGATGGCAGTAAATCCAGAAAAGCATCAGGTTCTAAGTCCTCTTCCATCAGACATAGTACTACAAGATTTGGTGTTTGTCCTGCCAAAAATTATTGAATAGTTCATCTTCCCTTCTCTATCTACAGGGTGCTAAAACTGTATTCTTCACAATATGCTAGATATAAGTGGTGACAGAAATCGAACTCAGTGCTTTGTGCACACTATGTAATCAATTTTCTTACTCTGCTCTACACCCAGCCATCCATGTAAATCAAATGCTTGTGTTACTAGAATATGGACAGAATCCAAAAAAAAAAAAAAAAAACAAACCAAAACAAAACAAACAAACAAACAAAAAAAAAACAACACAAAAAATCATATTATCTGCTCTTTCAGAGATCTAAAGTTATACAGATGGTTAACAATTCCCATAAAACTTAAAGAAAAAGAGCATATGGATATCCAAAATTTTTCTTAGGAAGAAAGTGAAGGAATCATGACCCTTCAGTGGATACAGGTAAATTGTGAAAATGTGATGCCTGTGGAACAGGTTGCTATTATTTTTAGTAGGTGGTGGTCTCATTAAGAAAAAAGGTATCAAAGATCCAACCCATGAGTTCATTGATACCCTTTCTCTTAATGAGACCACCACGTACTAAAAATAATAGCAACCTCTTCCACAGGCATCGTGAGGGGGGGAGCAGCCTTACCAGTCCACTGAGGAAGACAAAGAAGCCAGTCTTGATGAGACCTGATAGACTAGGGTCAGATGGAAGGAGAAGAGGATCTCTTTATCATTGGACTGAGGGAGGGGCATAGAAGAAGAATTGGGAGGGTGGGATTGGGAGGAAATGGGGGAGGGGGCTACATCTGGATACAAAGTGAATACACTGTAATTAATAAAAATTTAAAAATTTTTAAAAATAGTAAAAAAAGAAAGAGAAAAGGTATCAGCAGGAGAGTTAGGATGATGAGGAACAGGAAATGAAGGCTGAAATTTCTAAACAGTTCCTAAAATTCATTATATATAGGTATGAAATTGACAAAATGTTTTAGTTTACTTGCAAAAGTTGCCTTTTATTGGGGGCAATGCCTACATTTTTAAAAATTTCTCCCTTCTAGCTGGTTAACTCATTTCACCTGGTGAAGATCAAAGATAAAAAGCACTGCTAGTGATTTGAGTAGTAAAGGGACAAAACAACCACTTTGCAACACATGCTGAGTGAAGCTGTCATATTGGAAACTGTCCATAGTGTTTTGTCCTCTAATACAAAGACCAGCTTTCAAGAGGAACACCTTCAGCACACACTGTTTAAACTGTCAGGAGAAGGGCAGCTACTCACTCCCAGAGCCCTTTGTCTGAGAGAGACAGAAAAGTCAAAAAGATGTTTCTCAGCAGTCCTCTCCAGCTGTGGTTCTTACAATATTTATCATTTTCGCCCTCTCTTCCTAAATGATTCCTGTGCCCTGGTGGGATGGGGTGGGGTGAGGTTGGTATACATGTCCCTTTTAGGGCAGAAAACTCTGTAGTCATTTAGTCACTTATTCTCTGTATTATGGCCAGTTAACTGCTATCTGCTGTAAAAAGAATCTTCTATGATGAGGGTCAGGAACTTTTCTTATCTATGTATAGAAAAATAAACATTTAGATATCCCGTAAAAAGAAAAGAAAAACAGCATATGGAATAAAGCTTATGAACGAGATAAAGCTTTTTAGTGATGGGCTTCCCTTTGGTTGCTCTTTTTTTTTTTAATAATTTTTATTTTTTATATTAATCACAGATTATTTACTTTGTAGCCCAGCTGTAGCCCGCTCCCTCATTATCTCCCAATCCTACCCTCCCTCTCTCATCTCCTCCCATGCCCCTCTCCAGGTCCAATGATAGGGGAGGTCCTCCTCCCCTTCCATCTGACCCTAGTGATGGAAGTGATGATCTGACTGACCTTCATTGGCTGTGTGTGATGTTCTAAACCAATAGTTCACATATTATTATAATATCATTGCATAATAAAATGAGTTTCCCATTAAATTAGGGTGGCCTTGAGCATTGGAGTTATGGCTCTCACAATACATCAGGCAACATAATCTCGTTCAAGAAATTAGGACGATTTCAACAATTTATTTTGCAGAAGATTTGTAAGGAAGAAAGAATTGAAGAAAACTTTGAAACATCTACCAAAGGCAGTAAATCAGACTTTCAGGCAAATGGAGAGTTTTAAGTTCCTCAGAGAGGTTGTCTGCTTACAACTGACTGCTTTTTACTGATGTGTATGGTAGTGACTTTTCTTAATGTTTTTTATTTATCTCTCTCTCTCTCTTTTTTTTTTTACTCTGATAAACTGAGATTTGTTTATATGGTTGAAGACAAAGAGCATACCAATATTACTTGAATAGATCTCAAATGCCTCCCCTAGTGCCCAGCAATTTGTAATACCCCATGCTGCTCCTGTATTGTCTACCACAATTAATATAATTTATTGGTCAATTAATTTCCGCCGTTGTTAGTAAATTGTATAGACCACATAAGTTCCACTCATTTCTATTCTTGGAAGTAATATGAAAATAAAATTAAAAAAAAAAAACTTATGACAGCTGGTGAACTTAGTGGAGTCATCAACTGCAATGTCTTCACTATATGTAATGAAGAATAATACATGATCACCAAAAGTGCAGTGTTAAAATCCCTGCTGAGGCTCTTTGACTCCCCATCCCCCAAGGGAGGAGCAGTTCTGCTAGGCCACAGAGGAGGACTTCGCAGCCAGCCATGAAGATACCTGATAAAACAGGGCCAGATGAAAAGGGAGGAGGTCCTCCCCAATCTGTGGACTTGGAAAGGGGCAGGGAGGAGATGAGGGAGGGAGGGTGGGATTGGGAGGGAATAAGGGATCGGGATACAGCTGGGATACAGAGTTAATAAAACGTAACTAATAATAACAAACCAAGAAACAAATCCCTGCTGCATAAGCATGAGGATCTGTGCTCAGATCCTCAGAACACATTTAAACAGGATGCTGCCCTGTATATCTATAATGCAATACTCTACAGTGAGATGGGAGGCAGAGACAGGAGAATGTCTGGAAGCTTGTAATCAGCTAACCTGTAGTGCACAGTTGAAAGCAAGAAGTGACCCTGTCCCAAAAATGTAGAAAGGGAGGATTGACAACTGAGGTTGCCATCTGGCACTTATGTGTCATGGCATGCTCACCTGCACTCACACACACAAACATGCACTTACACATCAATATACATCACACACACACACACACACACACACAGAGAGAGAGAGAGAGAGAAAGAGAGAGAGAGAGAGAGAGAATCAACAAAACCAGTACTGTTCTAAGATCCAAGATCCACTGTCACTCACTAAGTGTTGCAGAGTCCAAGAGCCCTCACACCAGGAGAGTGTTAGCTGCCTCCTCATCAAGCTAGCTTTATGTTGGTGTAACACTAGAAGTCTCTTGGTTCCCCTTGGTACCTAGTATTCTTGGTTTCATCGTAACAACAACATCAGGAGTAACCAGTGTGAAGGTGGCATAAGGAGAACTGACATACTGTGCCGCTGCTGTGGCAGATTAAGCAGCTTTAGTGTTGTAAGAGTTTTCAGTCCTCTGTTTCTGTTTTAACCTACAGTCTTTTTGATCCATCAAACCTATTGAGTAGAGTTATGCAGTGGAAAGGTTTCAAATGAGAGTTTCACTCACATTTAAAAACTCATATTACTGCTGCTTCCTCCACTTAGCCTTGGGAAAAGAAAAGAATCATACATCAATATCTAAGTGTTACACCATGTACTTTTTCTTTTAACTGGTTCATAAAACTGAATTTCTAGCTGTGGAACAGAAGATGAATCTGAACTTATTCTGGAAGGGCAAGGGAACTCATTTATTGTTCAGCACTCCATATGGCTAAATTTTACATAAAGTTTTTCTTAAGAGAGACTGAGACAATTTCTTCTGGGACTACCAAAAACAAGTGATATTTTGTGACAGAACAAAATATATACTGGGTAGGATGAAGATATCAACTGTAGTCTCCCTGGTACTGATATTAAGTACTTCAGTACTAGGCTTTAAGAATTTTGAGATGTACATTTCAGAATAAACACAAATCCAAACCTGGATGACTACCAAATAATTAAATGGATAATATCTATGAATAAAAACAACAGCAAAAATAAAAGCACAGTGATGTACTAGAGATATTTCCATTCCTGATTTTGTCAAGGTAATATATATGCTTTGGTCCTAATTCTATGCTATGGAAATAGAATCTTTCCAAACCAGAACAGGTCCCTCCCATTTGCTCAATAGCGATTTGTAATTACAATCTGCTCCACATCAGCAGCTTTTACTAGCTAAGTACTAGACATCAATAAACAATGTTTCTATAGTACTCTCCTTAATTGAAAAGAATACCTCCATCAGTACCATTTCTGTAAGATAGCTTTCCTTGGGCCATTTGCTCAGTCAGGCCTGAAATCGAATGGCAGTTCACAACAGTGGGACTTTGGAAGTGGCACTGAATCTGGATTTTACTAAGAAAGTTATTGTGAATCTGAGAAAGTTGGAAAGGTTCTTCTCCTCAGAATAAAGATCTTGTACAGGGAGAAGACTACTGCTAACTTTTTGGATTATGAAGGTGCCATTCAGTTAACCTAGAGAACAATGACACAATCATTTTCCCTCTCTTCCCTCTCCCATGTGTGTGTGTGTGTGTGTGTGTGTGTGTGTGTGGTGTGTTCTATACACATGAATAAACAAGGGCAAGGGTGTATGCACACTATAGGTCAGAACAATATATTAGGTGTCTTTCTCTATCACTGCACTATATTGACTTTGTGCTGGGGATTTGAACTCAGGTCCTTATGATAATAGAGCATGCATTCTTACCCACTGTGCCTTCTCCCCAGACTCTCATCTGACCTCTTAATAAATGCTCTCCCTTGTTTGTGCTGTAGAACTTTCTTCTGGTGTGTATAGGGTGTTGGTTCTTCACATAAAAAAATTCATTCCATTTAATCCAGTTGTCACAAGAATATCACATTAATCAATGTCCTTTATGAACAGACTAAAATAGAGAGGAAACTAGATATCATATTTAAATGTTAAGAAAACACTTATTCCCATGCAAAATTTGTTATTGATTTCTTTTAGCAGTGAATCATGTAACTCACAGTATTTATTTTTGCTTCAGCCTCTCAAATATCAGGACTAAATTATGATTCATTCGGAATAACTGAAGATCTCTGCTACATGAGTACATTGAGTGAAGATCAATTCCCAATTTCAAAGCTGATTTGATATTCCGTTTCTGTTTTTTTCTTACATTTTGCCCAATATATTTCTATTTCATGTATATTACTTAATTCTGCAGATAATGAGAGGAAAAAAGGAGCTGGAGAGTTAGTTCAGCAGTTAAGAGTGCTTCTAACTCTTGCATGGGACCCGGTTCATGTCCTGGGTCTCTTGCATGAGACCCAGCCACGCACATGTCCTGTGGCTCACACTCCTGTGACCCTGGTTCCAGAGGATATGATTCCCTCTTTTGTCATGCATCTGCATATACGTGATGCAAATGAATTCTGGCAACATGTGCACATTCACACAAAAATGCACACCCCCCCACACCACCCTTAACATAGTTAAAGATCTTTTAATATGAATGTGAAAGTGATTAATATGGAAAATTTTCAATTAGTTTGAATTGTTGTGCATGTTTGTATTTAAGTGCTACAGCACTTTTATAACACTCAGGTGCCGCCTTGCCTCGGAAGTGTCAATCTCGATTCCCACACAGATTAAGGCAGGGCATAATTGTTTATTGCTGCCTATACTAGGCTAGCTGGCCTGGGAGTGTCTAGGGATTCTCTTGTCTCCAAGCCTACCTAACTGTAGGAGGGCTAGAATCAGAGATTTGAGTACTACTCATCTGGTTTTACATGGGCTAAGAGTATGAAATTCAGTATTCATATACTTTTCACAGCTATTACTTTACACATCAACATACTGCCAGCCTATGGCACTGAAACAAAAATTTGATGTAAAAAAGTAAACTAACTGTAAAGAGCTCAACATTTCCCAAGCTCCTTGACTTCCCTAACCACATCAGTTTAGGCTTCAAGATTTCCAAGGAAGATATCTTGTTGAAGCGTAAGTCCAGAACTGTTTAGTAACTGTATTGAAGATAATGTGATTTTAGAACCTCATTCAATGGCCCAATTGTATTTTTCTTCTTATATTTGTCCCTGGGAGACATTTTTTATGCTTGGGGGACTGGGCATCTATGAAAAGGTCTTTGGAAAAGTTTAAAAAAAATGCATACAAGATTAATTGAATGCAATAAGTTCTCAACTTCACTCTTGTTTTGAAATGAAAGCAATATCGCACCATCACTGCAAGCAATGACAGGCAGAGGCTTATTAGAAACATATTATCTTTACAGTTTAACATGCATTAAATATTTCAACCCTTTTCCAATTCTTTGCCTTTTTCAGGCTGAAACAGAAGGGGATTCAACAGGGAAATATCTCATGACAGGATTCAGCTGAATTATTTCATGTCCTAATCCAAAAAAAAAAAATCAAATTCCATTACTTTATGCATAGATTAATCTTGTTAAATATTTATACCATTTTCCCTTTCAAATGGGAGAGCATACTTCTTTCTAATAACACTCGGTAATGATTAAAATATAATATAACTGCCTATCTCCAGTATTTTCTCAGACTTTTAAGTTTTCTTGAAGCATGTCAACCTCACAATGAGAAAACAAATGTGAGACACTAGGCTGAAATTTCTAAATTCAGCATAACATTTGACATGACACTTGTGGAAATAAAAGCCCTCTGAGGGGGTCTGAGATACTCATTCTGCATTGGCTGCATGTATGAACTGCTTGCTACTTACTTTCTCTATTCATTTCCCTGATGGTTGAACATGCTTCTTGCTACTAGTCCCTAGAACCACCATCTTATGTCCACTAAGCTCGGTCTGTATCAAGCCCTCTTCCTTCTAGTCATACTGTCTTGTTATTTATATGACTCCATTTGAGAACTTGGGAATAAATTTTCAGATTAACAATTAGACAGGTGCAGAACAATTTGCACAAATATAAGTTATGATTGTGGAAAAATTTTACATGAGTATCAGAACCAAAATTAATGTCACATGAAAAGACAGTTCACAGTTACCCTGTGAGTTCTAACTCTAAGCCAAGAAGAAGAGAAGTAACTTTGTCTTGGGTTATATTTAAATCTGCATTTCATAGGATTACAATAAATATTTCTTTGGAAAAGTTGTTTGGATTTGTTGAATAAACTTAATTTTTCAATTTTTTTTCCAGGTCTTACTAACTACCTCTTTTTTTATATGATTTCCCTGCACGCTGCCCAAAATTTGGTTATGAGTCTCAGCATCTGCTTTGATACACTGCTAGGGAGAGTCTTTCAGAGGCCCTCGGTTGTAGGCTCCTGTCCTGTTTCTTGTTTTCTCCTTCTTCCAATGTCCTTCCCCTTTGTCTTTCTAAGTGGGGATCGATCCTCTTACCCTGGGTCCTCCTCCTTGTTTAGCTTCTTTAGGTGTACAGATTTTAATGTGTTTATCCTGTCTTATAGGAGACCCCTTTTTAAATGTATAAGAGACAGGCTGATCAAAACAATCGACTTTAAAGAAAATAAAGTTACTTAGAACTGAAGAAATGAAACAAAACTTTCAAAATGCTTTATTAATTACATTAGAAAATTCCAATATTTTATCCTATGCATAAAACATAATTAAAGTATTGTTAAAAATAGACAAATGTTTATCAAAACATTCATGGAATTACAGATTACATCCTTTAAAACTTACACATTTAGGTGTAGGTATGATCTTTTTTAATAGAATACAAATGCCACAGAAACTAACCCCAAGTATCAACAGGTAAGACTTTAAAAAGAAAAAAAAAATAGTTTATTACAGAAAAGGAAAAAATCAACAGAGCAGACATTCTACAGCATGGGAGAAAATCATTACCAGCTACATTTCAAACAAAGGGCTAATATACAAAATTCACAAAGAATTTCAGAAGTTAAATACCAAGGAAATAAAACTGACAATCAATGAATGGGCAAGTGAACTGAATAGATAGACACACACTTACACACACACACACACATACACATACACATACACAGAGAGAGAGAGAGAGAATCAAATCACTAATAACTATTTTTTAAAGTAATCAGGAGAATAGAAATAAAAATTGCTTTGAAATACTACCTCATTTCAGTCGAATGACTATCACCAAATCTGACAATAAATGTTTGAAGAGGATGTGGAGGGATAAGGGGTCACCTTTATTCACTGTTTTACAGAGAGAGGTGCAAATTAATGCAGACATTGTAGAAATAAGTTTGGTGATTTCTCTAAAACTTAAAATTAGAAGTACCATATGACCCTCCTATTTCACTCTTGGACCTACACCCTAACCTAACCCATTAGGAGTCTAGGTAGAGGTGAACAGTCTGATAAGAGGTGGAGAAAACCTGGGGAATGCTGGGTACTGTAGCCAGGGTTCCAGGATCTCATGTTAGATACATGCTGCATGTGCACATATATGTAAATACTCATTGGTGTGTACAAGAAGGTGGGTTTAAGATTAATCTTTGGGAGACCCTCTGCTATCAGTGCTACATGGATACTGCTCCAACTAATGTCTGCAAATGTTGTGCTCTTATCAGTTCTCATGGTTCTTATGAAGTGAAGTTGGCGTATTGCTCTTCAAAATTTTATCCTCTTTAGCTTGATAAAAACTGTTTAGTATCTCATCTTAATGTCAATGTCAATTCATCTAGAGACCCAGGCATATGAAGACCATTCCATGGTGAAGGTAGCAGTATAGGAAACACAACATAGACCATGACTGTGTTAAGGAAGAAAAGATAAAGACTTGGAAAGCACTGATGTACCCCCAAATAAAGCTGCTTAAGAGTCAAATATTTTATTTTTTCCATCAGAGCATGAACTTTGTCTAATCCTAGACTCCTAATTTTTCAATTTTTTACACCAAAAATACTTGTCAGACAGTTTAAAGAGACACTGTGAAAATGATTGAATGGCCCACTTAGACTTGACTTTTGTGCAGGGTGATAAGTAAGGATCTATTTGCATTATTCTAAATGTATACATACAGTTAAACCAGTACCATTTATTGAAGCTACTATCTTTATTCCATTGTATGGTTTTGGCTCCTTTGTAAAAAAAAAAAAAAAACAAAAAAAAAAAAACAAAAAAAACAAAAACAGGTATTCATAGGTGTGTGGGTTTATTTCTAGATTTTTTATTCGATTCCATTGATTCACCGGTTGGTATCTATGCTAGTTCCAATTGAAAAAAAGATATTCAGAGTAACATATAAGATATTCAATTAATATGAGATACTAGTCACATTTTATAATAGTAAAATACATTATTAAGAAATAGGATGCAAAATCAGACAACTCTATTTTCAAAAGTAGCAGAGTAATTGTCTCAAATGGGGAAAACTATTTAACAGATCATTTTATTTTTCACCTTACTTTATGTAAAATTTTGTGACTGTATACAAATACACATACATATATATTATACACATATTTTTATTATCAACTTTGAACAATATTCTCCATAGAAAAATAATTTTGCATCCAAGCTTTCATTGGACTTTGCAGCATCTGCTAACATAGAGCTCCCTGGATTTGATGGATCCCTGACTCTTTCCTGATTACAGTCTAAGATGTATGAGTCTCTTTTTAGGATGTCAATCCCTGACATTGGCGTTTACTAATAAAAGAAGCAGTGACAAGTGATCAATCAATACTGAATGTCCTTACATCAATAAGCCAGATGATGATTTGTGGACAACAATTAGGACCCAAATATTTTAGCACAGCCTTTAAGCAGACATCTTCTTTAAAATGTTGTCAGTGATGATGAGCTGCTGTTGGAATGAAGCTTCTTATAAAGGAAGAAAAACTATAACAATAATAGGAGGTTTCTTTTTCACACATCTGTGCTTGATAAAATACCTGATCTGGGCAATTCATCAGCATATACATTTTTTCGTAGGATTGATTTTGAATAGGCAGACTTCACTCCCAAATAAAATCAAAAATCTGTCAGAGATCTGGCAGTTTGTTACAGGTAGTGACGACCCTGAATTTTGTACATGTTCTGTTTCCTGCCAGAATGAGCTAATGGATAGCTGGTGAGGTGACTCTGCATTTAACAGCAGGTGCTGCTCTTACAGAGATCTGAGTTAAGGTCCCATCTCCCACATCAGGATGAGGACAATACCTATACCTCCAACACCAGAGGATCCATCATTGTTTTCTAGTACACATATGCACTGTGTTGGTTTGTTTGTTTTTTGTTGTTTTGTATTTAACAAAACCCGTGGTCATCTAAGAAGAATTAACTTCAGTTGAGAAAATGCCTCCCATAAACTGGTCTATACACAAGTCTGTGTGGCATTTTCTTGATTAATGATTGATGAAGGAGATGTGGATAGTCGTTTTCCTGGACAAGTGATCCAGATATGGGCAGTTTTTAATCCTAATCAAGGAAACATTTCTTTGCAACCAACAGGGATAACTATAGAAAACAACAACCTATCAAATGCAGTTATGGTGCCCAGTTCCAATGGAATCTAAAAAATACTCCCACACCTAATGCTTAGGAAACATTGCATAAAAGAAGGCAGACAGAGTGTAAGAGCCAAGCTGAACAAGGATAATACCAGTGAACATGCCAGACTCTATGCACGTACAAGGTCTCAACCCTATGCAAAGGCAACTGAGAAAAGCTGGGAGCACAAGAGATAACTCAGAGGAAGAACAAACACATCATTTGGTTGTCCCATTCAAAAATATCATTCCTGAAAACATAAATATAAGTAACATCATGCACACTGCATAGGTTATATTTAAGAGTATATATGTCTGTGTACATATAAATGCACATACATATGTGTAAGCAATAACAATGAAATAAACATTCATTAATTTCAAGCAGAATGTGAAGGGGTATTTATCAGAGTTTGGAGGGGAGGAAGTTGAAAAAGTTGAGAGTAAATTATGATATCCAAAATAAAGTCAAAGGAATAAGATTAAAATAAAAAGCAAGCTGACCAAGCCGTAGAGAGCAAGCCTATAAGCAGTGTTGCCGCCCTGTTTGAGTTACTGTACTGAGTTTCCCTCAGTGATGGACTATGATCAAGTTATATGAGTGAAATAAATCCTCTTATACCCATTTTACTTCAGTCTTGGTGTTTTATCACAGGTTTAGAAAAACCTAAATAGTACACCATACACAAACACATGTAAAAATAAAATTTATTTTAATTCAGTTAGTGAAAATAGCAATTCTAGATAATGCAGATGTTAGTAGCTGGTCAAGGTGCTTAGAGCAGAGACTATTTAATGCATTTTATGTGAATATTATGTTCATGACTCTCTGTTCTATTATAAATTACACTAGGCATATAAAATATGGGTAATGCACATAGTTGGAGGGTAACTCTAGTGTTAATACTGTCTTCTAAGACTTGTATTTATATTTCCAGGTGGTGTGGGAAGCACATGTGCAAAAATCAGAGGAAAAAATTGCTGGAATCAGCTTTTTCCCTCTACTATAGGGATTCTACAAATTAAACTCAGGTCATAATGCTTAGTGCTAAGTTTCTGTATAAAGTGAGCCATTTGTAAGCCCCAAAATAACTTAATTAAATGTCATAATAATTTTCAAGTTTAATCATTTCTAATTCTGCAAAAAAGTAATTAGATGAAGCATTCCCATAACTTAAAATCTGTCGTTATTAACAAATTTCTTATTCCTTTAGATAAGAGAGCATGATAAAACTAGGAAAAATCCCATGATATTTATATTACACCTTATCTGCTGAGAACTTTTAAGATTATCTGTTCTGTTAGAGAGAGAAGGAGAATGTGAGAGAGACAGAGATGGAGACACAGAGAGAGGGATGAGAGAGAGAGAAAGAGAGAGAGAGATCCAAAGCTTAGAATTCGAAGAAAAGAGCTCAATTTAAGTCTCAGGCTTCTGAGTCTCCAGTCAGTAATGTGAGAAGTTTGAATTTAGAGGGCGTCTATTAAAATTTCTTGGTTCTTGTGTCCCAAGATACAAGTAATTGGACCAGGGTCAAGTTAGACAGTGATAGAAATAGAGAAAAGATATTAAGGAAAAGAAAGGCAGTTCTGAGAATGGAAATGAGTTAGAGCACTGGGAAAGGTTAGCCTTTAAGTGTCTTCAGCTCTTGAAAATTGTGACCTTTTAAGGGTCATTTACATAGAACCTGCTATCTCCATTATGTCCTTCTGTCCTTTAACTGTAGCCCTTATAGTGGTATACATCTTTTTCTCTGACATTGTTTTTTTTTTTATGCTAACTTGGTGTCTCTCTTATCCCTAAATATGTTCTCCTAACCCCAAAATGAGAATCACATTCATACATTTACTCTGCTTAACATCTCATTTCTTTTTCATTCATCTGTCTTCTTATACTTTAAGCAGATTATTTTCCTTTCTGTATCTCAGAAAATGTAGAGAGATAAAGAGAGAGTGACTAAATTATTGTGGCTTCCTCATCACACAGCTGGGTAAGCAAAAGTCTCTTACATATCATAAGAGTTAATTCTCATGCATGAAGATTTCAAGAGCTTGGGAAAGCCTCAGAAATTTCAAAAGGCTTTCCCCATAGTCTTTTCTGATGCATATATTTGACCCACATTATTTTTCTATTAGATTTATTTTTGCTGCTTTTACTTATTCCTCATGTTATATGTTCTGATTACACGTTTCACTGTGCGTCTTGTACATGCTTATGCCTGTGGATACAAGAAGGAAAAGTCAAATCTTCTGATTGTGGAATGACAAATGGTGATAGCTGCTGTGTGGGTGCTGGAAACTGAACTTGAGTGTCCTGGAATTGCAGCAGTGCTCCTAACTGCTGAGTTATTTTTCCAGCCTACAACTTAATGGTTTTAGTTGGCCACTTTTAAGGACTAACAGAGGAGAGAAACACACACAGTTGTCCCTCAATTTTGGAATTGGTACCAGGACTTATGGCAGCAACTGAATATCCAACCTGGGAAGAGGTCTCAGTTAGAAAACTGTTTGCCTTGCTAACATGAAAATCAGACTGAGCAAGTGTAATCCTAGTGTAGGAGACAAAGAACAGAATCCATGCCCCTGCTTGGCAGAACTAGCCTGCACTGCATGCTCCCAGACAGGGAGGAATTCTGCCTCAAAAAGCAAGGTAGAATGGAGCCTGAGAAACAATGCCACCTAAGGTAGTCCTCTGGCCTCCAAACATGTGCAAATGCATCTCTCTCTCTCTTTCTCTCTCTCTCTCAAACACACACAATGATAAAACAATAAAAATCAAAACAAAATTCACAGATGCTTGAACCATTTGTGTAAAACAGTCTTATAATTATTTGCACATTATCTGCACACATTCTATACTGTACCCTCAATCATTTTTGGTTTTCTTATCCTACCTCAGAGAGTGTCAATACTCTGAAATCAGTTATTATATTGATGGGGACAAAAGAAAAGCCTGCACTTTTACAGACTCAATTCAGATATAAATTTGCTTTAAACATTTTCAGCTTATGTTTTATGAGTCCATAAGCTTCAATATTCTGTGCTGGCTGTTCTATTCAATGGATGGAGATATGATTGAAATGAGTAGCCAATTATAAACTCTGGGGTGCACATACACACACACACACACATACAAAGGTGACAAACATATTTTGCAGACATTTAAAAAAAAACATAAATGGAAGCGCTATTTCAATTATCTGAGAAAGCGCCAGATTGCTTTCCAGAGTGGTTGTACAAGTTTACATTCCCACCAGTAGTGGAGGAGGATTCCCCTTTCTCCACAACCTCTCCAGCATGTGTTATCTCTTGAGTTTTTTACCTTAGCCATTCTGATGGGTGTAAGGTGAAATCTTAGGGTCGTTTTGATTTGCATTTCCCTGATGGCTAATGAGGTTGGGCATTTCTTTAAGTGCTTCTCTACCATTCGATATTCCTCTGCAGAGAATTCTCTGTTTAGCTCTGTATCACATTTTTTAATTGGATTACTTGATTTTATGTTGTTTAACTTCTTGAGTTCTTTATATATTCTGGATATTAGTCCTCTGTCAAATATAGGGTTGGTGAAGATCCTTTCCCAATCTGTAGGCTGTTGTTTTATTCTGATGACAGTGTCCTTTGCTTTACAGAAGCTTTTCAGTGTCATGAGGTCCCATTTATCAATTGTTGCTCTTAGAGCCTTTGCTGTTGGTGTTCTGTTCAGGAAGTTGTCTCCTGTACCAATAAGTTCAAGGGTATTCCCCACTTTTTCTTCTAAGCAGTTTAGTGTATCTGGTTTTATGTTGAAGTCTTTGATCTACTTGTACTTTAGTTTTGTGCAGGGTGATAAGTATGTATCTATTTGCACTTTTCTACATGTAAATATCCAGTTATACCAGCACCATTTGTTGAAGATGCTGTCTTTTTTTCTTTTTTTTTATTTAATATCTATTTTATTTCTCACCTGCATTATATGTTACTTATCCATTGTACTTACTTCGTTCTTTTTTTTTTATTTTTCTTTTTAGTTACATTTTGTTAACTCTGTGTCCCAGCTGTATCCCGCTCCCTCATTCCCTCCCCAACCCCACACTTTCTCCCTGGTCTCCTCCCTGCCCCTTTCCAAGTCCCCTGATAGGGGAGGACCTTCTCCCCTTTCATCTGACCCTGTTTTATCAGGTATCTTCAGGGCTGGCTGCAAAGTCCTCCTCTGTGGCCTAACAGACTGCTCCTCCCCTGGGGGGGGGGGTGTCGAACAGCCTGCCCTTGAGATCCTGTTAGAAATAGTCCGTGTTCCCCTTACTTTGGAAAACTACTTGGTTACTGTCTTTTTTTCATTGAATGGTTTTGGTATCTTTGTCAAAGGTGTCCATAAGTGTGTGGGTTTATGTCAGCGTCTTCTATTTGATTCCGTTGATCCACCAGTTGGTTTCTATGACAGTGCCATGCAGTTTTTAGTATTGTTGCTGTATTGTACAGCTTGAGATCAGGGATGGAGATACCTCCTGAAGATCTTTTACTGTAGAGAATTAAGATCCAGCTATACCTCTCGTAGCATATACCTTCAAGAGTCTCAAGGACACAACAAGGACCTTTGCTCAACCAAGTTTGTAGCAGCTTTATTTGTAATAGCCAGAACCTAGGAACAAATCAGATGTCCATGAATGGAAGAATGGATACAGAAATTGTGGTACTTTTACACAATGGAATACTACTCAGCAATAAAAAAACCAAGGAAATCATGAAATTTGCAGGTAAATGGTGGGATCTGGAAAAGATCATCCTGAGTGAGCTATCCCAGAAGCAGAAAGATGCACATGGTATATACACACTCATACAGACATATAATATAGGATAAACCTACTAAAATCTGTATACCTAAAGAAACTAGTCAAGAAGGAGGACTCTTGATAAAATGCTCAATTCCTATCCAGGAAGGGAAAGAGGATGGACATCAGAAGAGGGAGAAAAGAGGGAACAAGTCAGGAGCCTGACACAGAGGACCTCTGAAAGGCTCTGCCCTGCAGACTATCAATGTAGATGCTGCGACTTATGGGCAACCTTTGGGCAGAGTGCAGGGAATCTTAGGAAAGAAGTAGGAAACAGTAAGATATGGAGAGGACAGGAACTCCACAAGGAGAGCAACAGAACGAAAAATTCTGAGCACAGGGGTCTTTCCTGAGACTGATACTCCAACTAAGGACCATGCATGGAGATAACCTAAGACCTCTGCACAGATGTAGCCCATGGCAGTTCAGTATCCAAGTGGGTTCCATTGTAATAGGAACAGGGAATATCTCTGATATGAACTGATTGGCCTGCTCTTTAATTTCCTCCCCGTGAGGGGTAAGCAGCATTACCAGGCCACAGAAGAAGACAATGCATCCAGTCCTGATGACTAGTATTAGAAGGAAGGAAAAGAAGTCCTCCCCTATAAGTGTACTTGGGGAGGGACATGCATGCAGAGAGTGGAGGAAGGGAGGAATTGGGACGGGAGGAAGGAAGGAACTATGGGTGGGTACAAAATGAGTAAAGTGTAATTAATAAAGAAAAAAAGAATGAAAAATCAAACATAAATGGTACCTATGCTTAGAAAGCTAATTGCACAAAAATTTTTAAAATATTCCAAAAAAAGTTCTCAGTTTCATGCTCCTGCTCCTATCCTTGCCAAATGCTATCATATCTCCCTGTCAAAATAGACTCACATTCCCCTGGAATCAAATAAATAATCTCAAATATACCTTCCTTCTATAAATTTCCTTAGTTGGAGTTTTCTCATTGCAATTGAAAAGTGGCTAATATAAGAATTAACAGAGTAGTACAAGAGACTACCCCTAGGAAGTGAATAGACTTAAGTCATGCTAAAGAGATTGGCCTAGTAACTTTACGTTAGTTAGATACTGAATTTTTCCTTCCCCAAATTCCTGACTATAGTGCACTCTCTTAAGCAGCACAGTAATGCTGGTTCATAAATCTGTCAGGCTTTGTGGATTACTCAGAAAAGCTTAACTTCCACTTTTCTTTCTGTCTCTGCTCTCAGCATGCTTTTTCTGACATGTTGTTCTTTCTCAACATTTCGGCCTTTCTCACTCTTTCTGTAAAACCTCCTATTACCACCATGTGGCTTCTTCTTTGCCATGTGTCTGACCTTCATGTCACCAAAAACAACATAGCTTTTTTCCCCTCCCCTTCTCCTTCCTCTATTCTTCTTTGGTAAGCTGTGGAGATTGCCAACTTGCCTTTCCTGAGTTGTTTCTTTTTTTTTTTTTCCTATAATAGAATGTTTTTTGAGCCTTTGTTTGAATAAGTTCGTTGGTTCTTTTAATAATGAGATATAGAAACTCAGGAGAGGACCAAGATTTTCCCACTCTCATTAGATGAAATAACAAAAGTCATAGGTGTAAATATTTATGTTTGAAAATGAGATTCAAGTAACTCAATGATTGACTTAAATATTTTAATAAAACATGATAAAGCAAAATATAAACCAGCAGATGATAATGCATAATAAAATAAGAGTAGAAAGTAATGAAATGGAATTAAAAGACTACAAAGAATTAATGAAATAAAATAACACTCTAATTGCTAAAACACAAAGTACCAGAGATTTATTTTTTTTCTACATTCTCTAGACTATAATCATTACTGTCTGAGCCAAAAACATTCCTTCTTATATTTTCTTTTGGTTTGCTCTGTTATACACACACACACACACACACACACACACACACACACACACACACACACACAGGCTGTTTATAATATGAATAGTCTATTTCAACACTGGCAGATAGTTTTGAGTTTTGAATTTCTATTGAGAAAAGCCAGTTTTTCTGTTATATTTTACTTTTTATCTTTCTTACCCATTTTCTCATGAATATTTCAACATGCTTTCTTTCTTCTGCATATATAATGTTTTAGCTAGCAGGCACTGATGTACTGTAGGGATTTGATCTTGTTCATTTAGGGCTCTATGTGTTTCTCTTTTCTTTCCTTTATTTCTTTTTGTATGGGCGTGAATTATTTATTTATTTATTTTTACTTTAGCAGCATTTTATTCTGTGATCTTGTTGAAGATCTGGTCTTTGACATTCATCTGGCATTCCTCTCCTTCTTGTATTAGTATATTTAAAATGTTGGGTTTGTCTACAATGTCCCATATTTCCTGTATGTTCATCCTTGGTATTTTCAATATTTTATATTCTTTGCCTATTTTCTTGACATTTTATTTTCAAATCCTGATTTTTTTCTGCTTATTCATTCTACTTGTAAGGTTCTTCTTTGAGTATTTTAGTTGGGTTATTAAGTTGTTCAGAGCCAGATTAATTTCAGGATGAGCCTTCTCTATTTTTGTATTTATTTATTCTTATTTCTTTATTAATTACACTTTATTCACTTTGTATACCCCTGTGGTTCCCTCTCTCCTCCTGTCGCCATCCCTCCCTCCCTCCACCCTCTGCATGCATGCCCCTCCCCATGGAGGGGACTGTTGTCAGAACAAAATGACAGCCTACAAACAGAGAAAGGATCTTCATCAACCCTATATCTGACAGAGGGATAATATCCAGAATATATAAAGAACTCAATAACTTAAACAGCAAAAAATCAAGTAACCTAATTAAAAAATGAGGTACAGAGCTAAACAGAGAATTCTCAATAGAGGAGTGGCAGAGAAACAGTTAAAGAAATGTTCAATGATCTTGATCTTAGTCATCAGGGAAATGCAAATAAAAAAACCCTGAGATTTCACCTTACACCCATCAGAATGGCTAAGATCAAAAACTCAAGTGAGAACACAAGGTTGAGAGGTTGTGGAGAAAGGGGAACCCTCCTCCACTTTTGGTGGGAAGGTAAACTTGTACAAACCACTCTGGAAATCAGTCTGGCACTTTCTCAGACAATTATTAATAGCGCTTCCTCAAAATCCAGCTATAGCTCTCCTAGGCATATATCCAAAACATGCCCAAGTATACAATAAGGACAATTGTTCAACCACGTTCATAGAAGCTTTATTTGTGATAGCCAGAATCTGGAAACAACTCAAATGTATCTCAACTAAGGAATGGATACAGAAATTGTGGTTTATTAATAAAAATATTTTTAATTTCATTTTCTTTAAGTTTTTTGAGCGATTCCTTTTTTCTTTTTCCTCTTATTTTTAAACTTTTATTCACTTTACATCCTTGTAACCAGTTCCTTTCTCCAATCCCAGTACTGCCCTTTCCCCTCCCTCTCCCTTTTTCCCTATCCATGGCAACTAATCAAGTTGTCTCAGGACTGAGCATGTCCTCTCCCCCTGTGGCACCTCAAGGCAGTCCTGCCAGTGGAAAGTGATCATAAAGCTAGCAAGGGAATCCATGTCTGATGCAGTCCCCACTCTCCTTACTAGAGTACTCACTTGAAGCCTAAGCTGCACATCTACTACATCCTTGCAGGGTCCTAGGTCCAATTCATGCATAGTCCTTTGTTGAAGCTTCAATGTCAGCAAACTCCTCTGGACTGTGGAAGGTTAACTCTGTTGTTTTTCTTGAGGAACTCCTGTTTCTTTCAAGTCCTTTTCTTTTTCCTCTCATTTTTCCACAAGATTCCCTATGCATCACCAAATGTGAGTCTCAGCATCTGTTTTGAGGCACTGCTTGGTATAGTCTCTCTGAGGTAAACTGGATCAGGCTCCTGTCTGCAAGATTAGCAGAGCATCTTTCATAGTGCCAGGGGTTGGTACTCTCCCATAGGGTTGGGCCAGCCACTGGTTTGGCATTCCTTCAATCTCAGATCTGTAGATTATTTTTGGTAAGATGGCCATTTTTACTATGCTACTCAGGCTGATCCATGAGTATGGGAGGTCTTTCTATTTTCTGATATTATCTTTAATTTCTTTCTTTAGAGCCTTGAAATTCTTTTCATACAGGCCTCTCACTTGGTTAGGTAGAGTTACACCAAGATATTTCTTAATATTTTTGGCTATTGTCAAGGTTGTTGCTTCTCTAATTTCTTTTTCAGGCCATTTATAATTTGTATAAAGAAGGGATAGTGATTTTTTCTGAGCTAATTTTGTATCCAAATTAATTTTGCTGAAGGTGTTTATCAGCTGTAGGAGTTCTCTGGTAAAAGTTTTGGAATCACTTGTGTATACTATATGTCATCTGTGAATATTGATTTATTTGACTTCTTTCTTTCCAAATAGAATGCCTTTGATCTCATTTAGTTGTCCTATTGCTCTTGCTAAGACTTCAACTATTATGTTAAAAAGAGATGGAGAGAGTGGACATTCTTTTCTTGTCCCTGATTTTTAATGAAATTGCTATAAGTTTCTCTCCATTTAACTTATGTTGGCTATCATCTTTACTGTAATTTTGCCTTTATCCAGTTTAGGTATGGGCCTAGCATCCTTGATTGCTCTATGACTTTTATCATGAAAGGGTGTTGAATTTTGTTAAAGGCTTTTTCAGCATCTAATGAGATTATGATGTTTTTTTTTTTCTTTTCAGATTACGTATATGGTGGATTACATTGATAGATTTTCGAATGTTGAGTCAGCCCTGTAGCCCTGGAATAAAGCTTATTTGGTCACAGTTAATGATGCTCTTGATGTGTTCTTGGATTCACTTTCTAAATATTTTACTGAGTATTGTACATCAATGTTCATGAGGAAAATTGTAGGTATCACTATCTCTGACTTCAAATTACACTACAAAGCAATATTAATAAAACCTGCATGGTATTGGCAAAAAAAAAAGTCAATGAATAGAATAAAACCAAAGACAGAAATAAACCCACAAACCTAGGAACACTTGATTTTTCACAAAGAATCCAAAGCAATACAATAGAAAAGAGAAAACATGTTTAAAAAATATTGCTGGTCTAACTGGGTACCCACATGTGGAAGAATGCAAATTGTAGCAAATTTATCAACCTACACAAAACTAAGTTCAACTTAATCAAAGACCTCAACATAAAAGCAGATACAATAAATTTAATAGAAGAGAAAGTAGAGAAGAACCTGGAAATCTTTGACAGAGGAGACAACTTCCTGAACAAACCACCACCAGCTCAAGCTCTAAAATCAACAATTAATAATAGGACCTCACAAAACTGGAAAGCTTCTGTAAAATATAGGACACTACCAATAGAACCAAATGGAAACCTACAGATTGGGGAAAGGTCTTCACTAACCCTACATTCGACAGAGGGCTAATATTCAAAATATATAAAGCACTCAAGAAATTAAACAACAGAACAAATAATTAATAAAAAATGGGTACAGAGATAAACAGAGTATTCTCAACAGAGGAATATCAAATGGCCGAGAAGCACTTAAAGAAATAATAGTAAGAGCTGGAGACGACAGGAGGTCCTCCAGGAGAGCAACAGAACCAAAAAATTTGAGCACAGGGGTCTTTCCTAAGACTCATACTTCAACCAAGTACCATGCATGGAGATAACCTAGAACCCCTGCACAAATGTAGCCCATGGCAGTTCAGTGTCCAAATGGGTTCCATAGTAATGGAAAGAGGGACTGCTTCTGACATGAACTGATTGGCCTGCTCTTTGATCACCTCCCCTTGAGGGGGGAGCAGCCTTACCAGGCCACAGAGGAAGACAATGCAGCCACTCCTGATGAGACCTAACAGACTAGAATCAGAAAAAAAAAAAAAAAAAAAGAAACCCTCCCTTACCAGTGGACTTGGGGAGGGGAGTGTGTGGGGAAGGGGGGAGGAAGGGAAGGATTGGGAGGGGAGGAGAGAGGGAACTAGAGGGGGGATACAAAGTAAATAAACTATAATTAAAAATAAAAAAGAATAAAAAATAATAATATAAAAAAAAACAAAAGAAAAATGCTCAACTTCCTTAATCATCAGGGGAATTCAAATCAAAACAACTCTGAGATTCCATCTTATACCCTTCAGATGGCTAGGATCAAAAGCTCAAGTGACAGCACATGCTTGAAAGGATGTGGAGCAATAGGAACAATCCTCCATTGCTGGTGGGAATGCAAACTGGTAAAACCATTTTGGAAATCAATTTGGTGGTTTTTCAGAATATTAGAAATAACTACCTCAAGACTCAGTTCTACCAATGCTGGGCATATAGCCCAAAGATCCTCTACCATTCAACAGGGACATTTGTTCAGCTGTGTTCATAGCAGCTTTATTTATAGTAGCCAGAAAAGAATGACCAAGATCAAGTTTATGGTCCATTATTCAGGGCAGTCAATGCAAGAACCCACAGTAGGAGCTTGAGACAGACTAACCATAGAAGCATGCTACTTACTTGCTTCCTTTCCCTGGATTCCCCTATGTTCCTTCCCTTCCCTTCCCTTCCCTTCTCTCCCCTTCCTTTTCCTTCCCTATCTTTCCTTTTTTCCCCTTCCCTCTTTCCTTCCTTCCTTCCTTCCTTCCTTCCTTCCTTCCTTCCTTCCTTCCTTCCTTCCTTCTTACCTTCCTTACCTCTTTCCTTTCTCTCTTTCTCTCTCTCTTTCTTTCTTAAAATGGACACTTTATGTTGTCCATTTTGTTGTCCCTATGTCTAGGTTGTCGTAGAACTTTTTGTGTAAACAAAGCTAGCTGAGACCTTACAGTGGCTCACCTGCATCTGATTAAAGGCACAAATCACTAGTCTGGTTCTTCCAATTCCACCTAATCATCAAAATCCTTGACAGATTTAACAGTTGTTTCCATTTTAGTTGGTTCCAGGTCTAGTCAGGATGAATACCAAGACTGTCAGTCACAAAGAGTGTTCTAAGAATATGAGAATTTGTGTGATTTTTTTATCATGTGATATAATATATAATTGTGGACATGTTAGTGAAGAGTTATATTACCACAGGTATTATTTTATTCCTTTCCATGCTATCCTCTTTGTTTGGCTTTTCTTCATTCATATTTCTGTTTTTTCCACTATTAACTTTTTCCTTGCTGTGAATGGTCCATTATCAATTCATACCTTTAATCCTTTCCCAATAACATAATTTGTGTACAGTTTATTTAGTAAATATCTGTAAAACAATGCACACATATAGCATACCCCCAACAAATAAATATTTTAAAAATTAAACAGAATGATTTTTTATATAGAGATTAATTTTTTCTTGCTGATAATTGAACCCAGAGCCCAAAGCACACTGCACTTTACCCTAATGCCTCTCACTATAGATTTAATATTAAACAGGATGTATCCCATTTTACTTAATTTAATTACTATATTTTGAAGTTGTACTAATATTGACATTATTATTTCCTTCTGTATAATCAGTGAATTATGTTCACCTGTTTTTTCATTAAAACATTGGCAAAAAAAATAATTGGTATAATTATTTTCTGTCTTAACCATACAATTTGTGTTAATTATAAAATTTCATAAATTTTAAATTGGTCCAATGAGAACAACTTATAGTTACAGAGGATAAATTAAAGTGGAGAAAAATGATTCTTTTAGATGATTCGTTTGTATTATGTCAGATAAAATTTTACTTCTTAAATTTTACATACAGGAAACATAATTACTTACTTATAATAACCATAAACAACTGTTGTATACCAAATACTTTCTGAGTCAATACCCAAATATTTAATAATTTTATTAAAGTTTAACATCTTAGACAAATAATAATATCATAACATTATTCCAGAATAAATAAGAATATTTCATCAGGTAAAAATTATCTACATAGAAGGAATACTGCTAACAATCTTATAGCTTTAGAATCATTATGATAAAGAGTTTATATCTCAATGCAGCAACAAGATAGCCAACCATATATAATTTTTCCACATAAAAATATATATAATACACAGAAGAAATAGGGAAAAGTTCATCAAGCTTTCCCACTGGATAAGATTCTAGACTCACAAGTATAAGTTCTACAGTTCATATTACCAAAATCCATGTAAGGCTGGTACATCTCTAATCCCAGTATGTCTAGGGTTGAATTCAGAGGGGGAGATGGAAAATCTTTGGAAGCTCCTAGAACAGCTAGCCTGGTGAAAAAAGCAGTGAAGAACAGGATACCCTCTCTCAAATAAGGTCAAAGGCATGAGTAACTGAGCAGAGGTCATAGTCTGACCTTTATTTCGCATTCTTGCAATGACATAAATGCATAAACACACTCCCACCCACAAATATTCACAAATATATATTATACATAAATATAAAAAGAGTGTATAGGTGACCTGATGATGCGATGCTGAACTGATATGAAGAGAAAATATGAATTAACCTGACAAGCCAAAACCTTCAGAAACCAACATTTCCAATCAAACCATTTCACTTACATGATCAAGCCAAAGTTTTGAGTATGTGTTAAATATTAAATATAAGAGATTCTATGTAAATTAGACATATTGCCTTTTGGCTGTTACACAGAATAATTTCCAAGTCTTAGCTTTTCTTCTTTCTTCTGAGAAAGAATTGCTATTTTATATACATGTAATTCTGATGTTTATATGCAATCATGTTTCTGAATGTCCCCTTTCACATAGTACATTTAATACTGAGACAGGTTCTTCTTAAATCATTATGTTGCATTGATTTCTCCTTACGATGTGACTCAGAAATAAAAAGAAAAATGTTATTTACTGTTCTTCTATTGAACCCAAGGCCACACAGATGTTCAGTAAATGATCAACCACTAGTATACATCCCCAGCCTAGGGATTATTATTTTACAGGAATATTTTACATTATATATATGTATATATAATTATATATATATTTATCATTAAATAAGCATAAATTTATTAATGCTTATCATTAAATAAGCAATGGTGGTGAAAGAAAATGTATAGAAGATCAATGACTTTTAGATTTGATGGTTGGGGTGCATCCTCTTATGTGGCCCTGGGCTGATGTGAACTCCATAAGTGAAAGCCATCCTTTTTTATGTCTGATCCTGTCAGTTGCCAATGATCTCTGTCTGTGGATTGGCATAAATAAAGATTAGTACATAGACAGATGTTTTCACAGTATTTCTATAGCAAACTGCTGATCAATGAGTCAAATAAACAATCAGAATTTAAGATAATTTTAATTTACTACAACCAAATTATGAGATTGAAACAGAAATTGTGAGTAAGCTGAAATTTCCCTTAAACAGCTCATTTGCAGTTAGGTATTACTATTATTGTAGTTTGCATTCCAATTTTTCATCTTTATATTAGACATCTTTTTCTTCATAGCTTCAGTTCTTCATCTTTGACACCTTGGTAGGAAGAGCATAGACCCCTTCTCATTTACTCTACATCTCTTTGGAGAAGTATCTTCAAAAATTGTCTTAATTTTTCTATAAATAATAATTACAAAATTGAGGTCTTTGGAATTTTGTGCATGGCATCAAGGTAGGTATGATTATGGAAGCAATGAAGGTGAAAGAAGCTGCTAAGGAAAAAATTCTTATAAACTTATATTAACTAATGATCGAGAATATATACTATCCCCAGTTTTCAAACTATATCATCAGTTTGTAAAAGTATCCTGTCCGTTTCCCTGACTGAGCATCTGTCTTCAGGTATGGATGCCTGGAGGTCAGACACAGCAGGTGCAACAGATGCAGCTAATTGCTTGATATCCAGCAGATCATTGCACTCAACAGAAGTCAATTAAGTCATGAGGTAACAAGGAAGACAAATAGAGGATGATTAAATTAAGCACATTAAGGTTGCTAATGGTTCTTACATTATAGGTTAAAGCAGCAGATCAGAAATTTCTGTCTTAAAACTACCAACAGCTTTGCACACTTCAGGTTATGGCTAAATCATTGAAGTGCCTGAAAACATCAAAACCTGAGTTTGATTCTTGCCATACATGTAAAAAGTCTAGTGCAAAAGTGAACAATAGTAATTCCTGGAGATCCAAGATGGCGGTGCTGACCATGCAGAGCATCTGAACATCAGCTCAGCAGTGAGAGTAGGGTGATCAGCAGGCCATACTATGGACCCCAAAATCTAGTTTGTGTTTCTCAGATGAGAGGAGAATCCACGGGGGTACATGAAGGTCAATCTTCAGGTCACCAGGACAATATCTGGAAAAGTTCCTGGACTACTGCCCGGAATTGTCACAACCCTAAACCACCTTCCCAAGCCCACTGTTGATATCTTCCTGGGACCAGCATACCTAGGCCGTCAGCCCAAGACCACCTTCTGTGGATACCTTCCTGGTATCAGCAGCTGATGGCCTGGCTCTTGGGTGCTCACTCTCACTCCCTGTGGAGCGAACACCTTCCTGTACTGAGGGTGAGGCTCCAAACACAGGCACCCACTCTCATTGTCCTGTGGACACCTTCCTGGTCAAAGCAGCTAGTGACGCTCATTCTTTCCATCCTGTGAAAAGGATACCTGAGGGTACTATCGGGAAGGCTAAGCTCCGTTTTGCCTGCTCCCAGCTGCCTGACTTAACCTGGGTCAGAATCAGTCAGCCCAGCACAGTGAACACAGTGGAGCTGAGGTAGGCTCAGGGTCCAAGTCTCATTTTCCTCCTCCCCAAGGAGACCTTTGGGGCACTGGAGCAGCTCCAGGCTCAGAGATCCTTCTGCCTGCTTTCCAGCGGCCTGGACCACCTTGGCACAGAAACATGGAGTCCAGCACAGCCAGTGAACCCAGCGAAGTTGAGCCAGGCGCAGGACCCAAATTTCATTGTCTGCCATCTCAAGGAAGCCTGTGGGGTACGGGAGCAGCTCTAGGCTCAGAGATCTTTCTGCCTGTGCCCCAGCCACCTGGCATACCTGGATCACAAATTGTGAGCCACCAGAGACAGTGAGTCAGCAGAGACTACTTCAGACTCCAGAGACAGGCAGACCCAGTCTGCAGTACAGGCTCCTGGAACAATGAATCAAGGCGACATACAAACAAATAGCTAGAGCCTGGTGTTAGAATACAGGAAACAAAACCCAGGATATCATGGCATCATCAGAATCTCTAAAAATTAATGGATAGTCTAATGCAGCTGAAACAGGAAAATTATCTTAAATCAATAAGTATATAGTTATTAGAGGCACATAAAGAAGAAACAAACAAAAAAAGGAAAGACAGGAATACACATTAAAACAGGTGAATTCTCATTAGCAGAATATTGAATGATGAAGAAATACTTAAGAAATGCTCAACATCCTTAGTCCTCAGGAAAATGCAAATAAAAATGACCTTAGGATTCCTCTTTACACCCAATAGAATGGCTAAGATCAAAATCTCAAGTGACAACAAATGCTAGAGAGGTTATAGAGCAAGAGGTTCCCTCCTCCATTGGCGGTGGGGATGTAAATTTTCCAACCACTTTGAAAATCAATCTGGTACTTTCTCAGAAAATTGGGAATAGCATTACCTCATTATCCAGCTATAAACCTTCTGGGCGTATAACAAAAATGCCCCAATATTCAATGAGGATATTTACTCAACTGTGTTCACAGCACCTTTATTTGTACTAGGCAGAATCTGGAAACAACATAGATGCCCCTCAATGGAGGAATGGATACAGAAATTGTGGTACATCTACACAATGGTATATTATTGTGTATTGAAAATAACTGTTTAACAGCCATTAAAAACAAAGGAATCATGACATCTGCAGGCAAATGGATAGAACTAGAAGGATCATCATGAGTGAGGTACCCCAGAAGCAGAAAGACACACAGGTTATATGCTATTTACAATCCGATATTAGCCATATAATAAAGGATAACCATACTAAAATCTAAAGTCTTAAGAAAGCTAAACAATGGGACACCTGGGGAGGATGCTTAAATTTCATTCAGAATGGCAAACAGTATAGACACCAGAAGAGATGGATGAGAGGGAAAAGGATGGGAGCCTAAAACAGAGGGCCTCCGAAAGGCTCTAGCAAGGAGGGTATTGAAACAAATGCTGAGACTCATAGCCAAACTTTGGGAACATGCATGGAATCTTATTGAAGAAGGAAGACAAAGAAGGAACTGGAAAGAATAGGAGCTCCACAAAAAGACTAACAGAGCCATAAAATCTGGGCTCATGTGTGTCTGCAGAGTCTGTTGAAGCAACCAAGGACCATGAAGGGGACCTAGTCCCCCTTCTCAGATATAGCCTATGGGCAGCTCAGTCTCCATAGGTGATCCCTAGTAAGGGGAGCAGGGCCAGTCTCTGGCATGAACTTAGTTGCCTGCTCTTGGATCACCTTCCTCTGGCAAAGTGGCCTTACTAGGCCACAGAGAAAGAGGATCCAGATAGTCCTGATGAAATCTGATAGGCTAGGGTCAGATATTAGGGAGAGGACCTCCCCTATCAGTGGACTGGGAGCTATCTGGAGAGAAGAGGTAGTGTGGGACTGGGAGGAAATGAGGGAGAGGGCTGTGGCTGGGATACATAGTGAAAAAAATTGTAATTAAAAAAAAATCCCTGTGTTATAGAAATGGAGACAGGAGAATCCTGACTTTTGTTGGTCAACTTATATAGCGTATTCGTGATCTTGAGGTTCAATTTGAGTCTGACGAAAAAAAGAAAGACATAAAGGAAGAAAGAAAGAAAGAAAGAAAGAAAGAAAGAAAGAAAGAAAGAAAGAAAGAAAGAAAGGAGGAAGGGGCAGCTAGTGATTGAAGAAGATAAAATGCTTCCACTAGTCTGTAGACACACATGTGTATACATATAAACACACACACACACATACACATATATATGTATATATGTATGTATGTATACATACATGTATATTGGTTAAAGTGTGTCACAAGCTTCTAGAACATGTGCCTACTTCTTTGAATTTTTATAATCAGTGTAGTGTTAACAATATATTAGATGCTTAAGAACAAAAAGCCTTAAGAATTGAAATACATTAGCCAGGCACAGTGGCACACGCCTATAATTCTAGCACTTGAGGAGACAGAGGCAGGTGGATCTCTGTGAATTTGAGGCCAGCCTGATGTACAATGTGAGTGCAGAACAGCCAAGGCCACACACACACACACACACACACACACACACACACACACACACATACATCTGTCTCAAAAAACGAAAAAATTAACAAAAATTGAAATACATTTATGTAAATTTTAGTTATATATATATATATATATGCAGGTGAAAATATATAATAGAGACATAAAATAGATCATAGAAAAATAAATACATACATAGATGAAAATAACAAGTATGATAGTATATAGATAGACATATAGATAGATAGATAGATAGATAGATAGATAGATAGATAGATAGATAGATACATCAATAATTAAAGAAATCTCAAAACTGGAGGGATACATTTAAATGGCTACAGTTAAATGTATTGACTTCATAAGGATTTTCTAATATACTTTAGTAAGTAGAGATAATTGGAATAGAATAATAGCATTTTCCACTTCTAATATAGAAGCACAGCTATTATGACTGGATCAAAAAACGTGTGTGTGTGTGTGTGTGTGTGTGTGTGTGTGTGTGTGTGTGTGTG
>NW_026585504.1:53531975-53601182 GCF_907164565.1 Psammomys obesus | reverse complement strand
GTGTGTGTGTGTGTGTGTGTGTGTGTGTGTGTGTGTGTGTGTGTGTGTGTGATATGTAACAACTTAAAACTGCCATCTCAAAAGAATGGCTAGGTCATTAGTTGAAGAGGTGACTCTTACCTTGTGAACCCAGCATCAGCTTGGAGCCTTCAAACAGCTTACACATTTTTCAAGAGATAAAAGGCTGAAAACATCAAAATTCGAAAGTCAAAGTATAATAGTATAATGAGAATTTCTACAACTTTTAAAATTATTACTAAACCTGGATTTTTAAAGCAGTAATTTAAATTTATTTTGGTGGTTTTCTTTTCTGTACATATGGCTGCTTATCTGTGTGTGTACTGTGTCACTATTCTCAGAGGCCAGAAGAGGCAATCAAGGGCTCCTAGGAACGGAGTTTCAGGCATGTGTGAACTGCTTGATAACGGTGCTGGAATGGAATTTGAGTCCTTTGCATGTGGAGTAAGTGCTCCTAATCCCTGAGCAATCACTCCAGCTGGGGGGGGGGGAAAAAAGACGTTTTTAAACTAGTAATTCTTACTATTGATGAGATGGTCAATGTGACACTGAACTTGTTTAATACACGAGGATTAACTTGGTGATTTAATGTGGAAAAATATAATGAGAGGGAGGAATCTGTAGAGCTTGGGGTACAGACATTTACACAGAGAAAGAATGTGCAGAGGCCCAGACTGCCCCCCACTACCTGCAGAAACTCAGACATCAGCCTTGTAGTTGAGTGCTGAAGTGACAGCTGTGAATCCTTTTCGCAAGACTGACCTTTCCCAACCAGGAACATGTTCTGGATGCCATAAGATTCCCAAGGACCATGCCTAAGCTTATATGCTCAGTAATGATTTATGAGAAAAGATTACCAAACAAAACAAGCCACAGTGCACTTTCCTGAGTCATCACCACTACTGTGTGGAACTCATGGTGATTCCTCTGTCTTTAAGCCACCTCTGCTCCTGTAAAGAACCTTCATCCAGATTCTTGAATATATCATGAATAAACACAGTGGATTCTTCTACCATCCTTAGGTGGAATCATTCCTTCGATTGGTCATCTGTTCCCTATCTGGAGCGAGTAGACTCTTGTTCTCTTGTACCCTGGAAAAGTCACAAAAATGTAAGAAGATGATACTTGCTAGAGAAAAAGACTCGAAGGATTCCCAGACTGCTCACAGAGTCCAGCTTTGTGTGCATTTGGTCTTCTTTTCCGGAAAAGAAATCTCACACTTTAAAAGTATAGCATATGGTCATCCCTTTGGCTGTGAAATGGCCTTTCACTGAATTCTGTGAATATAAACTTTATGAATATTGAATGCACACTCAGCTGCTATATTTTCTAAACATAACGTTCAAGTTCTTAGCTCATGGTTTTCTATTGACTTTTCATTTTCTTTTCATGACTTTTTATAACATATGAAGGGTTTTATGTTTGTGTTATAGTTTAGTTTTTATGAGTGGCACACATATTCACACTCTCTCTTGACTTAAATTACATCTCATTGGTCTATAATATACTCAAATAAATTCATGTTTTTATTTTTGTGTGTATAAAACAAATCTTTCAAATTTTTTCCTTTTGCTAAATGACCACTTTTTTTCTAATTTATTTCACAAAACACCATGTTATTTTACTATGTTCATTTCTCTTTGGAGTCACAAATGCACATGACAAAGATATGTATCTGTATATGGCATATAATTTTCTTATATTTAAAATATTTCCCTAAAATAGAGAATAAAGTATCTTAAAATATTTATTTCTATTATTTTTATCAGTGTAAATATATGCCTATGTCTGTGTGAGAGAATGCCACATGGTATTTGTGGAATCCAAACGGGGGCATTGTTTTCCCTGAAACTAGAGTCCGAGATTGTTGTGAGCCACATTTTATGTGTTCTAGGAATGTAACAGGGGTCCCCTGGCTGTGCAACAGTACTCCTAAACTCCAACCCATCTCTCCTGAACTCAGTGAAGTATGTATAAAGAGAACATTCATTTATTCAATAATAAATACTCAATCTGTGATCCAAGTTATTAATTGATTATCAATAACAGGACAAAATGTAATCTATACACTTGAGCAAGCATCATGTGTAAATTTGGTTATCACTTTGTTCTACCAAACCATTGTTCAAATCCTGTCAAATTTGCAAATCCTGTCAGATGTTCCCAAAATTGCAACTTAGAATTTAAACAACTTAAAGAAAAAGAAAAACTTATCTCTTTATTAAGTTTTTATATATACATACCTACATACACACATATATGAATATACATTGCATATATTTATATATATATATATGTTTATAGACACACACACACATATATGTATATACACATGTAATGGAAACCCAAAATGTAGTCAACATTCTGAGATGAATATTGAGATGTTTCAAGCTTGAAAGAAATTTTCCATTAACTGTGTTTTATATGTGTTTGTGTGTGTGCATGTGTGTTTGTAAGCACGCATGAGTATCATACCCATAGAGTCCAGACAGCGGCGCTGGATCCCATGGAAATGGAATAATAGGCAATTGTGAGCCTCACCCCTGCCCCCCGCTTTGGTTCCAGTGCAAGAGCTTCAAGTGCTCTTAACAAGCCATCTCTCTACTCCCTACTTTTATCCTCAATGACTGAATGTTCTGGGTCATTTTTTAAATATGTTTTTTTTTTTCTAATTATTATGTTAGACATTGCCATTTGAAAACAAATTTAACTTTCATAGACTCAGAATGGCTCTTTGACTTTCCCCACCTCTGGGCCACAGAGGAGGACATTGCAGCCAGTCCTGAAGTTACCTGATAAGCTAGGATCAGATGGAAAAGGAAGAGGACCACCCCCATCAGTGGACTTAGAGAGAGGCAGGGAGGAGTTAAGGAAGGGAGGGTGGGATTGGGAGGGAATGAGGGAGGGGGCTACAGCTGGGATACAAAGTGAATAAATTGTAACTAATATAAAAAAATCAAAATTTAATAAAAAAGAAAATTTATCTCTGTAAAGAAAATATTAGATTACAAACAAAATCATTAACCAAATATTTTTGTAATGAGACATATTTACTTCTATATTTAAGGAATTACTTTAAACCAATTAACATAGAGAAAATAGTAAAATACATGTTAAGGTGTCTCTTGCCTGGATTTAATGCCTCACAAATGTATTTTGTTGTGTTTATTCAGAAGATTTATGTGTTATTTACTAACTCCCCTTCCACAGCACTGATCTGGTTGAAAGCCATGACCTCTCTATCTTTGAATTACATATTCATGCTTCTGACGGCAAGATTCAGGCTACAGTGGTGTATACATGGCCACACACAAATGCATCCTCTAGAATATGAGAAAAAATATCATAATGTACAGATTAAGTAGAAAATAGTTTTTTTCTTCCACATCATTGTTTTGACATTTATTCATGATGATTTATGTATATATCATGTATTCAGAATTACTTTAGAGTGTTTCTTTAGTGCATAAAAATCTGTATTTTCTCAGTGTCCTTATTTGAGTAAACTAGATATTTTGGCATTTTCTATATTATAATGATATTCACTTGCATTAAAGATTTTCTGTATCAAACTCCCAAAGTAAATTCTAGTTATTACTGCATGTGCTTGCAAATATTTAGATGGTGCAGCCCAATTTATGCCACCCTCCATGCAAAACTCTGCCAGCACACTTGAAAATGAACAAGTTTTTGAGCTTTATTGATTATGAACATAAACTTAGAGCTTTATTTTGTCAATACCATTTTTTATTGCAATTTGAAGGTATTGATTTTTTTTTTTTTTTTTTTTTTTTTTTTTTTTTTTTTTAGTTGGACCGGGACTCTTAATGTCGCTGGTAAGCTTTTTGACCACCTAACAGAAACAAATATAACACATGCCTTCAAGGAACGATACAAACTGATATGGGGACAGTTAATTGAAGCATGCCATATGAAACATTGCTGATTATGAAATAAGATTGAGAAATATCAAAACTAGAATTTAAACACATAAGAAAAAATTCACAAGAGCTGATGAGATGGTTCATTGGCCAACATGCCAGAGGACCAAAGTTCCCACCCCCAGACAGAAAAAAAAAAAAAAAGGAATAACTAACTTAGATATTTTGATCGCCCTCAAATAATAAAAATTAAGATCTCCTAAAAAATTGTGAAAGGACGAAATCTAAAATTTCATGTATTTATCAAAACATAGCCGACTTCAACAAAAGTATTTCATTTCATGATCCTAATTTAATATTCTGTTTAGAGAATGTGTATTTGAAAAACAATCAATGTATGTACTTTATAACCCTTTCATCACCTCAGAAAGAACCCCAGAACCCATTAGCTACACTCTCTATTCCCATATGATGCCAGCAAACAGTAAACATTTTCTATGTGAACACGTGAATATGTCCCTCTGGTTGGCTTCTTTCTCTCAGCCTCACTGTTCCAGGGTCATATATGATTATACTATGTGCTATATCTGACTAACGATATACTATATTGTTTTTTAAAATAAAGAAAATCCTAATGGTTTGATTTTACCAATAAAGACTCGGGAGCCAGATGCAGTAGTGAAAGCCTGCTAGCCCAGAGATACAGAGAAAGCACCAAGCTGACCTTCCTATTCAGCAGACATAGTAGCTGAAAAAGAAAACAATACTCAGCTAAAGTTCCAGAAGGAAAAAAAAAATTGTCTTTCTCTCTACTGTCTTAAATACCACTTAACTCAATGTCCTTCCTTTCTACTTTCTGTGCATCTCCCTATCCATCGCAATTCCTCTCACTCTCTAAGGTCTTTTTTTTTTTTTGTCCATGTTCACTTGGCTGCTTGCTCAGTCGCTTGACCTGGGGTTAACTTTATTTAATCCTGTTTACAGAAATCTCTTGGATTAAAGCTGTGTGCTAGGACTGAGCCACACCACAGATATTTGTTTACAGTAAACAGAAACTCTAGAATCAAAGACTGAGCCATACCACAATTAGAAATAGGTTTTTACAGTCACAATCTCAGAATTTATAATAGGATCTTCCAACACTACATAATATAACATGTATTTCATTGATTTTACAAAATAGAATCCCAATTTTCATGAATCCTAGTTCATGAAAATATCACAGTAGCCCAGTTCTTGTTTTTGGTTATTTCACTCATTTTCACCTTTGCACACCAAGGTGGGAAGAAGGAATTGGATGCCCTAGAGCTAGAGTTACATACAGTCTGGGAACCAAAAATCAGGTCATCTGCAAGAGCAGCAAGTACTCTTACCTACTGATTCAACTCCTTGGTCTCACTGAAACATAATCTTTAATTTTAAGTAAAAAAAAAAAAAAATCAAAACAAAGATAGATGTCATTGTTCTCTTAAATTTCCACAGATGTGACAAGTCATCTTGAACTATAAAAATTTAAATGTATACACTTTGATTGAGTTATTTGTAGAAATATTGCTTATCAGAGAAGCTTGCAAAATCAGATGGTTTTGTCTGTGGATACGAGATTGATTAGGATGTTGTAAGACAAAACTGTCAGGTATTGGAGGATGAGCACCGTCTTATGTGGCTTCTATGATACATGTGAAGAGAAGTTTACAAGGTCACTGTGGTTGAAATAGCTTAAGTTATGCCACAGAGTGTCTGAGTACACACGTCATCAGACTGATCTTTATTTTACACCGTCATTTTGATAGCCTGTGGAGACAGTCCTCCTTATGTTGTCACTTCACTTTATGGATTCTCCTGACCCAAACTAAGGCCTCTTCCTTAAGTTGCTTTTCTCAGATATATTGACACTGCAATGAGAAAGATAAACTAGGACAATATCTTCATGGGATTTTTTTAACATAAACAAATGGATATAAGATAAATATTTATATCAGTGGATATATATTTAGAAACATATGATAATGGCAAAATAGATTATTTAAAAGATAACCAAAAGATAATGGCTACTTTGCAACATACAGAAATGAATGTCATTGTGTCTAAATAGCTGCTTTCCTACTGTTGGGATAGGATTGCAGAACTGCTTTTGATTTCATGTAACTTCTCATAGCAAAGATTTTGCCACACACGTTTCTGAAAATGAAGTTAAACACTACTCTCTTTTCTATCTTTACTGTAGCTGAACTATTTTAAATAAATATTTCAATGTCCTGTGTCATAATTTATTCATTATATCATGGAAATTTCTCAAATTATTTTAATATCTCAGAATTTCACCACGTGTCTTTCATGAATGAACTTTCTATTTTCAAAGGATTGCTTGAAATCTTGTGCAGTGACTATTTCCTCTATTCTGATTACAGGTTACTCAGTTCCTAGGGCTTCTAGGTACGTCACATGGGGGTGGTGGCTCCCTCTCACTCTCTTTCCTCCTCTGCTTTTGTGCCATAGGAGGGCCCTAATTTTGGTCTAAAGATACTGTGAGTTAATGTATGCAAACAAATTAGGACTTGCTCACAGCTTTCCAATCCTACTCTAGAATTTTTAATTCAAAATTACTGCATGGGGACAAGATGAGCCAGATACCCAGCGTTCTTTTGTGACCTAGTCATCCTTGTCATTCAAAGACTTGATGACCTAGTCATCCTTGTCACTCAAAGTCTTTGGGAAATAATAGCAATGTATGAACTAGGTTCGAGTAAATATATGTGTGTTGTCTCCATGCCATGACTCTAGATGTTCTGGGACCTGGGAAAATGGAGCCAATAAATCAGGCAAGCTAAAATTTCACACAATAGCCAACAAGAAAATTTATACTCTGGGGGTTAAGAGGCAACAACCAGAGAAAAATGTACAATCGCAGGGGCGAGACACAGATGATAGAAAAGGAACAAGAGGCAAAAGCATGTATTTTTCCATAGAGGCTTATAAACAAATAACAACAGTAAGCTGTAATGAATAATCTTAAATAAACTCACTGATAGACCTGGGAGAAGCATGGAAACATATTCCATGAACAAATCTGTTTTGAAGAAACTGAGGTCCTAAGAATCTTGTTTTCTTGTAGTTTTCTCACAGATGCTCACAATTTTCCAATCACAACTCCATTTTGGACTGTTTTTTTGACAGTCTGTGTTTCATTTCCTGTTGCTCTTATAAAACACCTTGACCAAAGCAATTCCAGGCCATAGTCCAGCACTCTGGAGAAATCATGGCAGCAGGATCTTGAAGCAGCTAATCACATCAATTCCCCAGTAAAAATCAGAGAGCAACAAACAAAAACCCAATAAGATAAAAAAAAAATACCAAAACAAACACAAAGCTCTAAAAAAAAAAAAAATTTAGTCTATGTTTATTATCCAACTAATCCTGTGCATGGGGCCTGGACAAGCATGTGGTTTTATTATATTTTTGTTTTGGGAGAGAGAGAAAGAGACAGGGAAACCATGCAGATACGGAGGGTGGGAAGTGAAAAGGATCTGGGAGAGCTGTGGGAGGGGAAAGAGTATGACAATTATGTTTTGTATTATAATATTTTTAATGTAAATGAGAGCATCACAATGAATATGCATGCATGTACTCAGCTTACTTTCTCCTTTTTATACAGTCCAGGACACAGTCCAGGAAATGGGAGTGTCTCCATTCAGGCTGGGTCATTTCATATCAGTTAACTAAACAAATACAATTCCTTCATAGGAAGAGACACAGGACAACCTAGATAACTCCTCACTGAAACTCCCTTTCCAGGTGTTTCTGGGCTCTAGACTGTCAGACTGACAATCTAAACCAACCATCACAAAACTATTTCTGGGAATAAGAAAGAGTCTTAAAATTCCTAATGGTTGAAACTTGGTAAATACATATAGAAATATCTATTAAAAGGAATCACATACTCACCCCTTTTCTGGAGCCTTTATTTTATACAAAAGAGTTTATAGTTCATGCGTTAACATTTATAGAACATCTTACTATTGCTTAGTATGGGTGTCACGTTCCTGAATGGTTACCCTATAGGGAGGAACAACTTTGGCTCAACCTCCCTGATAACACGTGGCCCCATAATTCTCACCATCCCTTAAGGTATTTGATGAGCTTATGTGTGCACATGATAGCTATGCTATGACCAGCCTATTGGACATCTTTTTATTTCTCCAGTGCATGGGTTATGCACTGTAGCACTTAATGATTTGGTACTAATTCATATTTTTATTCTTGTTATATTTATTCTCCAAAATTCCTTAATTTATAATAACAGAACTATCCACAGACTTAGCACAACATATATGTTTTTTTTTTGTTTCCACAGTTTTTGTATCAAGCATTCTGCCCTATTGTTTAATACCAAGGACTCTATAACTATTGCTTTCTCTCAACTATGGAAGAATATAGTTGAGACTATTCTCAAGAGTTCCAGACATCTGTGGGTACATTCTTTTTCTTTTACTAATTTTTAATATTTTGGAATTGACACTGTGCCATTATCCTGTACTTACGTTATCTTTTACTCACATTAGCTCCCTTCTACGACTGCCTCCACCCACTTGGATCCCCTTTCTCCCTAGTTTGTTTCCCCTTCTTCCTTATTAGCTGTACTCCATTTTGTCTGTATTCTCATTTTCTTTAAGATTTCCTCCTGGAAAATCCCATGATCTCTTCCTTTCTACTTCTGTGACCTACAAGTGCATACTTAGAAACACACACAAAAAATATTAAAATTAAGTTTGTATAGGTGAAAAGACATGGTCTTTGTTCTTCCTTGTCTGGCTTATTTTGCTTACTGTATTGATTTCCAGTTCAATTATTTTCTTGCTAATGTCATGATTTCACTTTTTCTAAAGTAGTTACTAGACATTTTGTAGTGCATATACAACATATATTTTTAATACTCTGATGTGTTGATACACATGTAGGCTGTGTACTCCATTTCTTGGATACTGTGAATAGTCTAGCAATAAACATGAATGTGAAAGTATTTCTGTTGTATATTGACTAGATTTCAGGTACATACCCAGTAGTTATGTATCTGGTCATGTGGTTATTCCCTTTTCAGTTTTCTGAAGACTTTCTGAACAGGTTTCCACAGCAGCTGCACAAATGTTCATATTTACAATTAGTGAGCAAAACTTTCTCTTTCCATTCATCCCCAGCAGCATTTGTTGTCATTTATTTCCTTGATGATAGTCTTTCTGACTTGAGTGATAGAAAAATTGGAGTTGGACTTAATTTGCACTTCCCTGATGGCTAAGGAATGTTGAATACCATCCCAGGGATTAGAGAGGCCCATATGGCTTCAGTCAGTGATGCTACTGTACGCACCGCACCATACAATCATGACGTGTGCTGCAAATTAGCACTACAATTCCGGGAGTTTGTAACTCTGATTTTGCTCACTGGGATCTAGCACATTTTGCAATAGCAAGTACTCAGCGGCAATAACTACTGTTTTTGAAAAAGGTTGGTTACTCTTATGCGAAGGGCTGGAGCACAGAAGAGCCAAGTTCTCAGGAATGGTTTTGTAAATAGATGAACAGCTAAATCCACAGTCTGTCATTTTTCTCAGTCACAGCTAATCTCCCATCATGAAAACAATACTGATCAATGATACAAGTAAGCCATTGTGCTTGGAAACAAAGGGTTAGCAGAGTGTAGAAACTTCAATTTCACTCACAGGTTATAAATATAGGTTGATTGACAGGTTCAGGAGCAACATATAAATCTCAGCAGAATCCATCAGAGTCAGCCTGCGCAGGCAGCCAACGGTATTTCATTTGAGATGAAGGGAGTGATTTAGTGCAAAAGATTTTTCCTTCTCTTTCTTATTTGAAAACACCAATTCATTATAACACCTGACCATGGACATGCTTACTCAATAATGTATTTTAGTTTGCTTTGATCAGCCCTTTAGCATTCTGTCTTAAAGGTTAATGTCTCTCAACTTCTGGAATAAGAGTTCCACAGTCTCCTGTACACTATATATTTCTTATTCAAGTGCACCAGGAAAACAAATTATAGACTCCTTTCTACATTTTAACACAGAAACTTTATCAAATATTACTTTTAATCCACCCTGGTAAGAAAGTATTTTAGACTCTAAAATGTATCTTTCATTAAACATTTATCATTTTCTACTTAGAGAAAATCTCACATGACATTATTCACACAGTAATACGTATAGCAGTATATATTTTATACACATAAAAAAATCTTTATATGGGTCTGTGAAGGCAGAGGAGAAAGTCTGGTGTTATCTTTCACCATCCATTTTGTCTTTTGAGATAGGCTGTTTGGCTGAACCCAAAGCTCACTGATTAAGTACTCTGTCTGGCCAGGAACCCCAGCATTCCTTCTGTCTCTGCTCCGTCGTCCTGTTCTGGTGTAGCAAAAGCATGTGTACATGCCAGGGATCTGAATTCAGGCTCTTAGATTTGCACAGCAGGATCTTTACTCACTTAGACATCTCCCCAGTCATATTATTTTTTTTTATTGTTTCATATATTACATCCTGATTGAAGTTTTCTCTCCCACCTATCCCCCTACTCTCTCCCCATACCTCTCTTTAGTGTCAGATCCACCCCTCTTTTGCCTCCCCTCAGGAAAGAACAGGCCTCCCAGGGACATGAATCAAACACTGCATCAAAAGCTACAAAAGACCAGGCACATACCATCATTTCACGGCTGAAGGAGACAACCCAGTAGAAGAAAAATCTTCCCACAAGCAGGCACAAGTGTCAGAGACAGGCCGCACTCCAACTGTTAAGAATACCATAAGAACACCAATCTACTCTGCCATAACACACACACACACACACACACAGACACACACACACACACACACAGACACACACACACATATATATATGTATGTATATATGTATACACACACACACACACACACACATATATATATATGTGAATGACACACCAATAAAATTCATTCTATACTCTTTCATATATATATATGAGAGACAGAGAGGATCTACGTACAACCGGACAGGCTCCCTTATTGCTGTGAACCCTCATAAGTCCCAATCAGTTGATTTGAATATTTGAATGGGCCTTGTTCTTGTGGTGACTCTGATTCCTCAGGTTCATTAGATCTTTCCTTCCCATCCTCTATAGGATCCCCACCACCATCTCTCCACCTTAGCAAGATATGCCTAACGTTTTTGCTTTGGGGATTCTGCACCTGCTTCCATTAGGTACTGCATCAAATCTCTGGTTTCTCTGATGATGATTATGATAGGTTCCAGTCCAAGAGCACTCTCCAAGCAGGACAAACTGTAGGTTGATTGTTAGACTAAAGGCAAGTGGGACTGGAAACAGGAGGGATCGTGTGGACAGGGAATAAATGACTAGAATGGGGGGTGTGCATTTCATAGAAGAGTTGGAAACCTAGTGCAATTGAAATTTCATGGAATCTATGAGAGTAACCTCAGCAAAAGCTCCTAGTAAGGGGGACAGGTACTCTCTGAAGGACAAGCCGTCATCTCTAACTAGGCAAGGCCTCAAGTGGAGGAATTAGGCAATAATCAAGCCACAAGACCCAGACCAACTCCTAATTATGACTACCTTTAATAGGCTGTCTTTCCAGGTCATGCTATCTCCCCCTTCTTTCATATGATTCCCTGCACTCTGCAGATGGTTTGGTTATGAGTTTCATTATTTGCTTTGATACACTGCAAGGTAGAGTCTTACAGAGGCCCTCTGTGGTAGGCTCCTGTCCTGTTACTTGTTGTCTCCTACATCCAATGTCCACCTTTTTTGTCTTTCTAAGTGAGGAATGATCATCTTACCACTAGTCCTATTTCTTGTTTATCTTCTTTAGGTGTACAGATTTTAGTATGTTTATCATATCTTATAGGTCTATATAAGTGAGTATGCAAAAGAACCAAATATATCTGGGAACAGGGGTCTTTTATGAGACTGTTTCTCCAACCAAGGACCATATATACATATAACCTAGAACCTCTGCTCATATATAGCCCATGGTAGCTCAGTATGCAGGTATGTTCTCTAGTAAGTGGAACAGGGACTTTTTCTGACATGAACTCAAAGGCGGGCTCTTTGACCTCCCTCCTTCCCGAGGGAGGAGCAGCCTTTCTAGGCCACAGAGGAGGACTTTGCAGCCAGTCCTGAAGATACCTGATAAACCAAGGTCAGATAGAAGGTGAGGAGGACCTCCCTTACCAGTGGACTCGGAGAGGAGCAGGGAAGAGATGAGGGAGCAGGAAACAGCTGGGATACAAATCAATAAAATTCAACTAATATTAAAAAAAATAAAAAAATAGCACAGAAGGAATATGCACATTAAAAAAAAATAGGCTGTCTTTCTTTGGCAATGATCAACTCAAAACAGGAAAAAAAATAAGTACTTTAGTGTTGACCTAGATCCTGAAAGGTAGTCTCTTTTTTATAAGAATAATAATTGCCTTGTGTTACTGAAAAACTATAAATTGCAGTAGCCTTCACGACATCACTATCTCCTTAAGTATCAAGAGTCACTCATCTTTGTCCTCTTAGACTTCACACTAATTCTTGCTGTATAAATGTCTGCTCTATGAAGTTTGGTTATTACCATAATCAGCTGGATGTATTAGCAATGTCCACAGCAAAGATCAACCAAAGATCAAAAATGCTTGAAATAAAAGTTATGTGCACTATTGTGTACTATATACTCTATCTTGTCATTATCACTTCAACAATACAGTAAAACAGCTACTTACCCAATGTTAGAGTTATAGTTTGTAGTATAAGTAGTCCAGACAGGTTTTACATTGGGATGATATGTGTAAGTCACACGCAAGTACTGTCACTTTCTGGTAGGTGATTGAGCTTTCCAGGATGTTGATGTCCACGGAGCTCTTGGAAAAAAAATACCATGAGTACTGAGAGATTATTACACGCCATCAAAATGTTTATACCATGACCAGAATAACTACCCAGATTTTCCATAAATTACCCTGATTCTGGCAATATGGCTCAAAAGTCAAGAGAACATGTTGATCTTGCAGAAGAACAGGGCTTAGTTTAAAGAATTCACATCACAATAACTTATAACTCCAGTTCTAAGGTTATATTAGCTTTTTCTGGCCTCTAAGCACACTGCATAAGTGTGGTATACATGCAGACAGACAAGCACATAATACACATATACAAGCTAGAAACAGTGAAAGAAACAAAACAAAACAAAATGAAATAATAAACTAAACTAAACTAAACTAGTCTTTTCAGACATGTAATTGCAAGCAGCCTGGCACTGGTGTGAAATTTCTTCTCATATATTGCATATACAACTTAACCGTATGGGTGAACAGTGTTCTTTTTTTTAAAATTATTTATTTATTTATTTAATTTTTTATTAATTACACTTTATTCATTTTGTATCCCCCATAAGCCCCTCCTTCCTCCCCTCCCGACCCCACCTTTCCTCCCCTTTCTGCATGCATGCCCCTCCCCAAGTCCACTGATAGGGGAGGTCCTCCTCTCCTTCTTTCTGATCTTAGTCTATCAGTCTCATCAAAAGTGGCTACATTGTCATCTTCTGTGGCCTGGTAAGGCTGCTACCCCCTCAGGGGGAGGTGATCAAAGAGCAGGCCAATCAGATTATGTCAGAGGCAGTCCCTCTTCCCATTACTATGTAACCCACTTGGACACTGAACTGACAAGACCTTTTTTACAAGAGCATCAGCTCTGCTGCAGCTGAACGTATTATGTCAATATAACTATTTAGAGGATATGACTTGTCAGCAGACTAACAACAATGATCTTAAGTTACAGATAGAACAATTAACTGAGTAGCTTAAAGACTGGATTAGAACAAAATAGAAAGAGTCTAAGTATAAGCCACAGGCTGAGTGTCTTGCCTTCTTCCTAGTGATTACAGTAAATGCAAAGGTGTAGGGACTATTAATGAAGAGAAAGATGTTATGACTCTAGCACCTAAGAGACCATGTTTGTAATGATCAGTCAGGCAAACAGTCTAACTCTGATGAAGTGTTGTTTACTTCATGTAAAAAAAAATGTAGACAGAAAGATGATATAATCAGATGGTGGGAAGAAATCTCTTATCTTGACCTATTGCCTAGAGACAACTATTGTGTGTTCTAATAATGCTTTTGAACTGAGACTTTTGTAGCTTTTCTAGCTAAGCACCACTTTGAAGTCATTTGGTAGATAGTAATGCATGTAAGACGAATGTTTGCAACCATTTGCTTATGTATCAGAGTTTCAACTACGAGTTTTACAGTGCCACTATGACAAATTATCTTAGCTTTTAGTATACACTGGTGATATTCTCTTAGATTCACTGGCTCAAATTTAGAAAGATAACCCCATACTATTTAGCTCCAATATGCAAGCACCCTTAGATTTACTGAATAAACCAGCTGAATGACACACCAATAAAATTCATTCTAAACAACTTGTTAGTGATGAAGTTAATATAAAATACAGACAAATTGTACACCAATGACAGCACATCACTGTGATAGCTATAACATCACAGGGAAATGATGTCATTCAATTTTATTTAATTTTGACTATTCATATACAACAAAGATGTTGGGAGTTTTCATTGTGTGTGTATGTGTGTGCGTGTGTGTGTGTGTGTGTGTTGTGACACAACTTTGCCTATGATCAGGACTTACAAGAGTTTTTGAGCTGGTGCACATGTTTGCTAAAAAACAAACTCAGGTATTCTACAAGTGCAACAAGGGCTTGTAATTTTTGAGCCACCTCTCCAGCAACAACCTTTTCAAATTTGTTTAAAGGATCTATATATCAAAGAAATCCAGAATACCATATAGAGTACGGCAGAGATACAATACGATCACACTGGTCAAAACTGCTGAGACATAGCTGCAAGGACGAGAGAAAGGAGTCTTCAGACATATATGATTAGTACATAAACTCTCACTAAGAGCCAAAGCGTGGTAGGCAGGATAAGCAGGGACACAATCCCGTGATTTTGTATTGAGAAGAAAAATGCAATGTGTCAACTGATAATCCCATAAGTAGCTAGAGACACTTCAATATTAACAAAACTGCTGAGCTATCTTGGAGGACACAGCTTCTGCAGGAAGTGATGCTCTAGAAACTGTATATGCACAAGTATAGGTGCTTAACTCAACCTCCACTTCCCCCTACATAATAACCAATTTGAAAAGGATAAGAAACCTAAGTAGAATACCTAAAAGTTTGACACAGGAAAGCATAGGGAAAACTCTTCCAGTTGTAGGCATAGGTAATAGTTACAGAAAAGGTAACAATAATCTGAAATGGCATTGCATGAAATTTATGATTTGTCTTACCCAACTTCAATGTGACAGTTTTTGTTTTATCTTAATATATTTTATTTTTTTTATTTTAAATTAATAATTAATTAATTATTACAATTTATTCTGCTTGTATTCCAGCTGTGACCTCCTCCTTCCTCTCCTCCCAATTTCACCCTCCCTCCCTCTTCTCCCCCTCTACCTCTCCCCTACTCCCCTGGTAAAAAGGGGCCTCCTCCTCTATAATCTGACCCTAGCCTATCAGGTATCATCAGGATTGGCTATTCTAGAGGTCCTGGATTAAAAACTATTTGGTCAGAGAGCAAAAACACGAACCAAACAAAGACATCAAAGTGGGAGGGGACTTGTTTAGAGAAAGTGAGGAGTTTAGGGTGGCAGGAGAGCAGGAAAGGCTGCTGAGATGACTGTGATCAGAATGAACTATAAGCATTTAAAATTTTTATAGAATAAATTAATAAATATAGATGCATTCGTGCAAGGTGTTATTAAATAAAGAAATCAAAAGAAGAGAGCTTAGAGAAATAGCAAGGTGACTGTAAAGCAACGAGTAGGACTTTGTGTATTAGCACATGCTAATGAATACAGACATGACAAAGATTAGAATTCAGACATAAACCCACATGTTAGAGTAAGTTACCCATGACACCAGTGAAAGGCTGCACAATGAGTTTGCTCTTCGGTAAAGATTTACATTTAAATTATTATATTTTCATATTTTAAAACATGTTGCTGTGAAATCATTATAACACAAATGCCTGAAGCCAAGCCCACTCCTGTCTTTCTTTTGTTGCTGAATTTTCAACTGTAGGCTGGTGAATACAATCACAACTGGAGCAGCCTCTTTCACATTGAGGATCTCACAAGGGGGTTTGCCATAAAGCAAATGGCAAACCCCCTTGTGAGATCCTCTGTGTGAATCTCTACCCAGCTAGGAGAATCTCTACTTGCAGGGATTCTAGGAGAGTGCCAGGGGCACTGCAAATACATTTACAGTCCTCAGATGCCAAACTTAGGGCTAAAGAGAGTGGAACATCCCTATCTGATATAAAGAACAGAGTTTAATGAAATGTATGCCTCCTTTCCTATATCCCCAGAGTTCATATTCTTTCACTGATTTCTTTCCCCTCTCACTGTTGCTTAGAAATGAGAGAAAATTTGTCTGCAAGATGCTATGGACTGTTATTCAACCACATGTTAGGAAGCCATCTCCTTCTGAGGTGGTCAAAGTGCCATCACACTGCTGTCAGTCTGTCATTGAAGGATGAGCTCTCTAACCCCCATCATGCTGCTGTCTGTGTATGATATCAATAACTCTTCAAAAAAATCACTTATCCAAAAGACAAACTGCCTCACTGTTCCCTTTGAACTCCAAACCGCAAAATTTTCATTTGCTCTTATAGTAATTTTTCTTGCATGGCATAAGAAAATCTTACTGGGGGTTATTTTGCCTGCACCAATTGCTTATTGCATTGGATTTGGTTACGAGAAAGTTAATCTAGTTTCACACTTAACAGACTTTATACATGTGTGACAAAACTAATGAAGGGTTTTTTTTATTCCCAAAATGTATCAGAACATTGAAAATTTTAGGAAAATATTCGAGATGCTTAGGAATTTGAACTGCCTTGAAATGGAGGAAATTAAATAGAGATATTTTATATTGTATATTGAAAATTTACTTCATAATAAATTAAAAAGGTATCTAAATGTATTTTTAAATAATGTGTAAAATACTAAAACTTTTTAAAAAAAGGGAAGCTATAGGCTTTTTTATAATTGAAAAAAAATTAGATTTAAAGAATTTTCCCAATGGCTAAAACTTGATTCTATCCTCCATAATTAAATTAGTTATCCAATAATTGTGTTCCAATTTCCTTTTTTGTTTAGTTTTTGTTTTCTTTTCTTTAATTAATTTATTTTTTTTTAATTTTTATATTAATTACAGTCTTTTCACTTTATATCCCACCTGTAGCCTCCTCCCCTCCCAATCCCACCCTCCTTCCCTCATCTCCTCCCATGCCCCTCTCCAAGTCCAGGATAGGGGAGGTCCTCCTCCCTTTCCCTCTGACCCTACCCTATCAGAACTCATCAGGACTGGTTGCATTGTCTTCCTCTGTGGCTTGGTAAGGCTGCTCCCCTCAGGAAGAAGTGATCAAAGAGCAGCCCAATCAGTTCATATCAGAGACATTCCCTGTTCCCGTTACTAGGGAACCTACTTGGACACTGAGCTGCCATGGGCTACATCTGTGCAGGGGTTCTAGATTATCTCCATGCATAGTCCTTGGTTGGAGTATAAGTCTCAGAAAAGACCCTCAGGGCCCATATTTTTTGTTTGTGTTGCTCTCCTTGTGGAACTCCTAAACCCTCCAGGTCTTTCAGTCTCCCCCTGCTTTCATAAGATTCCCTGCACTCTGCCCAAAGTTTGGCTATGATTCTCAGCATCTGTTTCAATACCCTGCTGGGTAGAGTCTTTCAGAAGCCTTCTGTGGCAGGCTCCTGTCCTATTCCCTTTTTTCTCCCTCTTCCAATGCCCATCCTATTTGCATTTCTTAGTGGAGAATCAAGCATCTTACCCAGGGTCCTCCTTTTTGCTTAGCTTCTTTTGGTGTACAGATTTTAGTATGTTTATCCTATATTATATGTCTAATATCCACTTACTGAGTATATACCTGTGTGTCTTTCTGCTGCTGGGATACCTCACTCAGGATGATTTTTTCTAGATCCCACCATTTGCCTGCAAATTTCATGATCCTTGTTGTTAATTGCTGAGTAGTATTCCATTGTGTAAATGTTCTACAATTTCTGTATCCATTTCTTAGTTAAGGGAGATCTGGCGTGGTTCCAGATTCTGACTATTATGACTAAAGCTGCTACAAACATGGTTGAGCAAATGTCCTTGCTGTGTACTTGAGCATCTTTTGGATATATGACTAGGAGTGGTATAGCTGGATCTTGAGGTAGCATTATTACTAATTGTCTGAGAAAGCTTTTTTTTCAATGTTTACAGAAACATTGATGTTTATAGAACATCAATTAATATTTATAGAGCATTAATTGAGTTACTCTCAGAAATTATTTACTGTAATTGAAATCAGCTGAATTAAACACATCTGAAACAAATTCGTTCTCATACATTTTCCTCAGTTGGTATTTCAATGTGTGCTGCATATTCTCATGAATATGAAGTGTTTCCCAGGCAAGAATTTGTCTTCATTTGGAATTTTTTTCTATGAAATATAGGCATATCCACTTGCTTACATATGGAAACGTTTCACAGTTTAAATGATTATATAAAACAGGAAATCATACCTACATTGGGATTTTAGTAATTTAATTTTAAGGGTTTCTAGATGTAATAATTTCAAAGTTATTGTGAATATATACATATATGTGTATACATATTCTAAATATATTTAGACTATTAATTGGCAGGAATCTTTAATTTAAATAGATGTTTGTGTGTGCTGTTTTATGCCTCTTAAAAAATATACTGCTTAGAATTAAGTACACATAGAAAATTATTTGCTTCCTTTGGAGTTCTCTTTTAGATATCAATAGAAATCCCTTTGCATAAGCAATGAATGCAGAAATTGTGAAAGGAACCATTTCATATTCAGTTTGGAAAACTGAAGAATCATGATAGTAACTGTTATGATGACAGGTCCCTCTTCAGCAGGTCCTGTGATGGCACTGTTAGCTTCTTTGATATTCCAGGGTCACCAGAACTCTGACTTCTCATTATAATCACAGTAATGATGACTATTATAATCAGCATTTGGAATACTTTCTTCCATTCTCATGCGGAGTGCTAAATTTTTTCTGCTCTACTCTAATAATGGTCCTTAAAAAACCTTGTTATATCTCACAGACTGAGTTCATCTATCCCACTTTATCTTAGGAATTTCAAAACACTAAGCATCTCCCTGCTTCTGAGACTGACTAGATTCTCTGCACTCTCACACCCTGCCTTTAAGAACTCTTTGCTCTTCCTTACATCATACACTATACAAACATATTTCATCTTTTATTGTTGCTGCCTCCCTTTTTTGTTTATTTCCTTGTTTCATTTTTATGTGTTCTCTGTGTGTCTGTTTGTGTGCTCCCATGCATGCATGTGTGTGCATGCATATATGTGAGTGTGTGTGCTTGTGTGTGTGTGTAGGTGTATAAGTATTCTCATATGTATAAAAACCAGAGGTCAAAATCAAAAGTCACCAATCAGCTACTGCATACCCATTTGCTGTTGTTGTTTTGTGAGTTTTGTTTTTGTTTTGTTGTTATTTAGTACAGGTCTCTCACTGGCCTATAGAATCTAGCTCACTATATATGCTAGATTCTCTGGTGAGTGAACTTAGGGATCCTGCTGTCTCTTTCTTAAGTGCTGGTATTATAGGCATGAGTCATTATCTCCAGCTCTCTCTCTCTCTCTCTCTCTCTATATATATATATATATATATATATATGTATATATATATATAAATATATAAATATATGTATGTATATATATGTCTATACATATATGTATGCATATATATACACTCATATATGTATGCATTTACATATATATATATATATATATACATATATATGAATTCTGGAGATTTAGTTCAGCTCCTCATGCTTATAAGGCAAAAAACTTAACAACTGAACCATATCCCTGGTTCCTTGCTTGGACCTTTCCATAGTACCTTTAGTGGCATGTGATATTTTTATTTTTGTATTTATCTTTTTTCACTCTTTTTGCATCCAAATTTCTTATGGGCTGTAATGAAGAAGGCACAACCCCAACAGCTTCATTTTATCTTAATAGTTTCATTAGTGGGCTTTCCCAATACTATTTTGTTGTAAAATAATAATGAATGAAGACTTCATCATCGAGGTAGGAAAAGTCATTCATCACACATAAAAATTTGCATCATGTAAAACTCATTTTGTGTCTTTGAAAATTTCCCCATTATTAAACACAGCCAGAATTCTGGAGAAGGCTTTCTTAAAATTTTTACATGAAGAGTTAATGCCAAGAAGCACAAGACATATGGTTGTAGTGGGCTGCCTGAAAACTGACTACAGAGATTTGTCCTCTGTTAATGAAATCTGTCATGACCAAAGTTGTTCTCTCTTATTGTAAAAACATTGTGTTTAATATATTTAGTGTGGATTAATAAATGCTGTGTGCATTTGCGTGTTGTACATATACTGTGTATGTGGGTGTGTGAAACCAAGCATATGCTGGTAGAGGCCAGAAGAGGTTATGGGATGTCCTGTTTCATCACATGCAGCCATATTTCCTTGAAACACAGTTTGTCATTGAACTTGCAGCTGGCTGGAAGCCAGCAAACCCAAGTAATCCACAGGCTCACAACCCCAACAGCACTAGGGTAGCAGATACTGACATACATGACAAACAACATTTATTTGTGTTAACATGAGTGCTGAGAATTCAAACTTAGCTCTTTGGGCTTACACAACATATACTCTCACATACTCATCTACAACCCAACCTATAAAGACTTCCCTTGATTTGAGGAGAGAAAAGTAACACACATACATCCTTTTTAAAGATTGGGCCAGCATTATCCCTCTGCAAAGCACTGTCTCCTTTTCCCTTACCTGATTCTCCTGTCTCTTCACTGCACAGCTGTATTTGTTGTAAACTACATTAAGACCGTTTCCAAAGCTATCTCTTCTTCAGTCTTCTAGTCCTTGGCAACCCAAAGTAAAGCATCTATAATTTAAAAGCTTTTATGAAGCTACTCATTATTTTTCATTTAAATTGATTCTGTAAACTCAGACTGGAGTTTGGTATAAACTGCTTGCTCTATAATTTAATAGTTTGAACAGTATTAAACTATTGAATACCTATGCATTTAATTTTACTCATTTAACATACAATACTTGAGGAAGAAGCCGGACATTGGCATCTGGTTTCCATGTGCATTGGGTCACACACATGTGCACACATATGGATATGTACATACTAATTTAAAAAAATATATTCTTGTCCCAGAAAAAAAAAATTACTGTTAAAAATCTTAGAATCTCTGCTCAGATGTAACCCATGGCAGCTCAGTATCCAAGTGGATACTGAGATACTGGATACTAATAATGGGAACAGGGTCTGTCTCTGACCTGAACTCATTGGCTAGTTCTTTGATCATCGGCCCCTGAGGGGTGAACAGCCTTGCCAGGCCACAGAGAAGGACAGTGCAGCCAGTCCTGATGAGACCTGATAAGCTAGGGTCAGAAGGAAGGGAGGAGGACCTACCCTATCCTGGATTTGGAGAGGGGCATAGGAGGTGATGAAGGAGGGACAATGGGATTGGAAGGGGAGTAGGGAAGAGGCTACAGTTGGGATACAAAGTGAATAAACTGTAATTAATTAAAAAAATAAAAACTTAATTCAAAAAGGAATGAGTACTAAAAAATAACTTAGATATAATACTCCCAAATTGTAGATACAGTGAGTTTATAAAGATGTGAATGAGGCACAAAGAATAAAAATATCACCAATCTTAGAAAGGTAATAAAAAATTTCAGTGAATAAAATACAGCTATGTCTTCCCTAATAGAGTGGCTCCATTTGAAGAAACATGCCACATCACATTGCCAAAGAGAGTATAATATTCTTATGAAGATCAATTTTAAGTTCTTTATGAAGAATCATTGGAGGCAGGCAGGTAAAAAAAAAAATCTATGTTAACATTATCTAAGGCAACTGTAAACATATGTTAAAAGTGTTCGGCACACAATGACGAGTTAATTTCATATTTCTTAAAAGATATTGAGCTATAGCAAACCTATAAAGTGCTTTGTGCAGCATCAGTGTAGCAAGACAAAAACCATTAACTGTTGTTTGATTTCTGACTCTGGGAGTGGAGTTGATTTAACACACTAAAGTTTAGTGGTTGGGGGATAGGGCAACAACTCAGTTAGTAAAATTCTTTCTACACAAGCATGACAACCTTATTTTTAATCCAGAACCCCTATAAAGAGCTGGGTATAGTGGTGAATGTTTGAAATCCTGCTGCTAGAGAGAAGGGGACTGGTAGTTCATTAGGAATTCTGGCTAGCCTATCCTTACAAAATAAAAAATCAAATCATAGCTGTACCTTAAACAGGATTTACTGATCTGACTCAATGACTAATGTTGAAGACTGTTTCTTTTTAAAGAACAGCGAGCCCTGCTGAGTTACCTTGAACAATCAATTTGAAATGAATATAATTTGAAAGTGAGAAAAAAAAAGCATATCTTGAAATGTATTCAAAGCCTTTCCAAAAACAGAAGAAGGAATACATTGGTTAAAGAAAGACAAGAAATATGAGTCTAGATCATTGGAGCTGCCAGGAACCAAACTCTCAACATCATATATCCAGAAGCAAAAGGTTTTACAGTACATTGAGACTATGCTCAGTATCCTACTTCTGTTTCTTAGTAGAGGAAGAATTTATTTATTCTTTATAACTCCAGTTTAGGGTCACAGCAGAAAGTCTTGAAACTGCTAGTCACATCACATGCAGCCAAGAGCAGAAGCAAACACATCCACACTGGCCTACTTGCTTGATTGCCTGCCAGGTTTCTTCACTCTTAGACAAAGACAGGTCAGAGCTCAGCCAGGCTAAGAACGGTCCTACCCACGGGGATCTGTGTTCCTCCCATACCAATTAATAATGATCAAAAGAGTCATTCAAGCCCCATAGGCCAACCTCATCTAGACGGAACATTCCCCATTTCTCATTTAAAATGTATTCCTAGGTGAGTTGTCATTCCAGGTGATATAAGGTTGATAGTAAAGCTAACCACCACATCCAACAACAATAAAAATGTAGAAAGCCAAAGGAAAAAAGCATAAGGAGTGTCATTTTGAAATGAGAATATATACCTATGTGGTAGAGCTCTTATAAAGCAAAAGGCAAGATCCTGGGCTTGATTATTAGAAAGCTGGAAAAAAAAAAACCCTGAAATTTATGATGTCCTTAAGTAAAAAAATATAAATAGATAGATAGATAGATAGATAGATAGATAGATAGATAGATAGATCACTAATCTATAGGATAATATGGCAAATATGTTTCATTAAGTACCAACATATTTCCTATAGTCAAGAATAATGTTTTGTAAATTATATCTACATAAATATATGTTCAGAAAACAAAAATCAATATGTGTTGCTGTGTAAGGTGAAATCTCAGGGTTGTTTTGATTTGCATTTCCCTGATGGCTAATGAGGTTGAGCAATTCTTTAAGTGCTTCTCTGCCATTTGATATTCCTCTGCAGAGAATTCTCTCTTTAGCTCTGTTCCCCATTTTTTAAGTGGATTACTTGATTTGCTTCTTTTCAGCTTGTTTAGTTCTTTATATATACTGGATGTGAGTCCTCTGTCAGATAAAGGGTTGGTGAAGATTCTTTCCCAATCTGTAGGCAGGCGTTTTGTTTTGATGACGGTGTCCTTTGCTTTACAGAAGCTTTTCAGTTTCATGAAGTCCCATTTATTGATTGTTGCTCTTAGAGCTTGTGCTGTTGGTGTTCTGTTCAGGAAGTTTTCTCCTGTACCAATGAGTTCTAGGTTGTTCCCCACTTTTTTTTTTCTAGCCAATTTAATGTGTCTGGTTTTATGTTGAGGTCTTTGATCCACTTGGATCAAAGACTGGGCTAGAGAGATGGCTTTGATCCATCAGCCATTAAAGGCTAGGCTCACAACCATAAATATTTAACTTTTATTAATTACACTTTTCATTTTGTATCCCCCCCATAAGGCCCTCCCTCCTCCCCTCCCGGTCCCACCGCCCCCCCTCCTTTCTGCATGCATGCCCCTCCCCATGTCCACTGATTTAAAAATTTATTCATTTTTATTTCATGTGTATGCTTGACTGCATGCATATGTGTGTGTGTTCTATGTCTGTGCCCAGTGACCTTAGAGGCCAGAGTTAGTGTTCCTTCTGAGACTGCAGTTACAGTCAGACATGCTTTGTGGGTCCTGGGAGTCAAACCCAGGTCTTCTATCAGAACACCAAGTCCTCTTCACCACTATGTCATTACTCTTAATCTCTATTTGTTGTTTGTTTGTTTGGAGACAAGGTCTCACTCTGCAGCCCTGGCTCTCCTGGAACTCTTGATATACACTAAGTTATCCTTGAATTCAGAAACTCACTTGGCTCTGTCTTCTGAGTAAAGTTCATAAATTTTACATGAGCCAAAACTATAACCTAAAACACAGGAAAAGATTATTAAACATATTAAACTAGCACTACAGAAAATATGTCTTAAATGCAAAGGAAAAGAGGGAAGAAAGGCACTAACAAACAAAAAAAAAAAAAGATATTAGACACAGTACAAACCTAAATTGGGAGATACAAATTTATGCTTACCAATAACCAGAAAACTTCATTTATTTAATTATTCTAACAAAAAGCAGACACTGCTAGTGTGGGTATAAAACATGACACTTGCTGCCAAACCTTACATCTTGAGTTCCATTCTCAAGTCCCACAGTGGAAGGAGAGAACTGATTCCTGATTTTCACACATTTTCCATGCCACATATGCACATCCCTTCTCTATCACACTCAGTAATAATAGGTAAAAGTAAAATTTACATGCTGCAGAGAACATTTAGATATAGTCAAGTATAAAACTTTAATCAGCAATGTACACTAATGAGTATACGAGACATATCTATAGCACTCCACCTAAATTAATAGCTTATAATTACTTCTCAAGAACCAATGAAACAGTGTACAGAATTACAGATACATAAATAAAGTTAGGTAAACTTAAAGGAACAGAATAATATGAGCATATGTTATGTGCTCAGTGATATAAAAGTACAAATTACTAAGAAGCAAACATCTAAGAATGTTACAAGTGTAAAAATTAAATGGCACCTTCCTAGACACCCATTGACCCAAAAAGGAAAGAGAAGTTCAGAAAGGGCACTGTGGTCCCAGTACATGGCAACAGAGCTCAGGACTAGGATGTGTAGTGGAGCTAAAGCCATGCTGGAGTAGACACAGTTGTTAATACATCCAGTAAAAACAAAATAGATCATAAATCAGTAACTTCAAACTCCACATTATGAAAGTGGCAAAAAAAAAAAAAGAAACAAAGACTGATGCAAGAGATGACTAATGGCTAAGAGCATTTGCTGCACATGCAGGAGGAACTGAGTTCAGATCCTGTGTCCATGTGAGGATGTCCTGTGTCCATGCACATGCACCTGCTGTCAGAGGTGCATGTGCACTTGTAATACTATGGGACAGAGATGAGAAGATTGTCAAGGCTTTTCTGCATGCCAGTCTAGCTCTAAATTCACAGCGAAGCCATATCTCAACAGAGTAATTGCAGAGTGATAGAGTAGGACACTTGATTACCTTCTCTGGCCTTCATGCACATACATGAGATTGTCCCCCACACATGTTCATACACTACACACATACACATGAAAAAAAAGATTAGCAAGAAAAAATTTAAAATAAAGAACAGAAAATGGAGAGGTCTAAAAAAGAAAATGGGACGCTCCTTGAAAACGATAAACTAGGCAGTGTTTACATGAATTGACTGTGAAAAGAGATGATTCCAATTTAAGAAGTAAAAACTATTATTTCCCTAAAGACCTTACAGAAACATTTTTAAGTTTATGATGAAATATTATCTATCCTTGTGTATGATTAAATGACATACCTAAAACATAAACAGCATGTCTATAAAAACAAGAGACACAGCGAATATACCCACAAACAAAAGCAGCCTAGGAGTCTACATTGCTCAAGTCTGCTTAGCACTTAACAGAGTTAGCTCAAATCACTCATAAAATGTGGGGCATGGCACTCTTCTGTTTTGATTTGTTTCAGACCTGACTTCACTCTGGGACCCCAGCTGTGTGCCAGCATGTTGGGTCATGAGTTTTAAATGAAAGAAGAGGGAACAGAAGTGGTGGAAGAGAGGGAACAGGACAGGAGCCTAACAGAGGTTCTCTGCAAGGCTCCACCCCACAGTGTGCAGCAAAGCAACAGATCAAAGCAGATGCTGAGACTCACAGTCAAACTTTGGGCAGAGCACAGGAAGTCTTATGGAAGGGGGGGGGGAATAGAAGGATATGGAAGAGAGAGCAGCTCCATAAGGAAACCAACAAAGCTAAAATATCTGAGCCCAGAGGGCCCCGAAGAGACTGATGCACCAATCAGGGACTATGCAAGGAGAGGACCTAGATCCTCCTGCTCAGTTTCCATGTGGGCTCCCAAGGAAGGGGAGCATGGACTGCCTCTATCATGAACACAGTTGCCTTCTCTTTGTTCGTTTTTCCTGGTGATGTGGCCTTCCCAGACCACAGAGGAAGAGGATCCAGGCAGTCCTCCTAAGAGTTGATAACCTGGGGCCAGATGGCAGAGGGAGGAGAACTCCCCTTTTCAGTGGACTAGGAGAAAAAAGATACAGGGGATGAGAGAGGGAGGGTAGGACCAGAAGGAGATGAGGGAGGGGGCAACAAACGAGATTATAAATTGAATAAGTTGTAAAAAAATGTAAAAAGGAAAAAGATAAAATAAAGAGAGAACATTCTCTGGCTCAATTGCAAATTGTCCTAACCTTAAAACTGGAGAAAGACTTTATGAGAAATAGGTAAGCCAGTATCACTTAAAGATGGGAATGAAAAATTCCTCAGCATAACACTAGGAATCTAGATACAGCAATGTAAAAAAGTGGTATATGCTGCTTCCAAGTGGGAGGAACTCATGCACGCAAAGTAACCTAACTTCTGAAAATCAATTACTGTAATACAAACAATTTTATAATATCTATGTTGATGCAGAAAATATTTAGCAGAATAAAACACCATTTGATGCTGAAGACACAACACATCAATGGAAGAGACTCTTTAAATAACATCAAAAAGCACCTATTATTCAGTACATGTGAATTCGTGATTGAATTAGTTCACTTAATACATTGTTCTCAATCTCTTATTAGCAGGCATAAGAATTGCCTTTGCTATGGTCATTTAATATTCTGCTGTATAAATATACTGCATAGTGTTTACATTTTCAACTCTTATTGGACACTAGTTTCTTCTAACTTTATTTATTATGAATTATGTTACCATGGATATGGATATACAAATACAGAATTGGGACTGTTTTCAATTGATTTTGAAATACACCTAAGTGAAACACTGAATCCTATAGAATTTTTTTTCAAAAATTTCTTAACCCTGTCATATAATCTGTCATGTATCAATTTTATCATTTTATATCACAATCAATATAAGATAATTGTTATCCCTACATACTCAACAGCACTGTGATGTAGTGTGTGTTTGTGTTGCAAGCTTCTTCTTAGTGCTGCCATCCTAATGAAATAAGTTGGCATCTGATTGTGACTTCAAACTTTATTTTTTAAATGCCAAGTTATTCTAGCTATTTCTTTTCAGGCATGTTAGCTATATGCACAACTTAAATAGGTAAATCTCTGTCACACTGATTTACCCACTTTTGTGTTTATTTTGTCGAGTTCTAGAATTCCTTGCTCTGGGTATGAACCCCTCATTACATTTATAACTTACTAAATATTTTCTAGGTTCCATGAACTCTGTGGACTGCTGCAGGCCTTGTGTAGCAGCTTCACCATTTTCTCTCCTGAATAATCCCACAAACTGACTCTCCTTTGATGAAGGACAGCAGCAGCCAATAGCTGGAAATGCTCTGTGCATGGGATTTGGCAGATAGAATCTGCACAGACAGATTCTGTGGCTACAGTGATTTCTCTTTGAGCCTTTTCTAAGAATCCCCTTAAGGCAGACCACGCTGGAAAACCAGCCCTTGGTGGCATGCTCCCTTTCAAGCCTCAGCACAATGGCATGTAATACATTAAAGTCTAATTTGTTACTTCGCAGAAAACGAGCCTGCAGCAAGTTCTGATTACAATAGTCTCTCTTGAAATCGTTTCCCAGGCATATTTTGCAGCACACAAATGAAATAAACGTGTGCTTTGTTTTTCCATTCTGTTGCTGTCTTGACACTGATAGTTTATTTCTATCTGAGCATCGGCAGTAGTCCCAAGGGCCTCTGAATAATTAAGCACCATGTTTCCTTTGATTCCTCAATAACAAATACAGAACACTTTCCCATTATTAGTTAATTACAGAGCCCAGAATTAAGGCTACTGCTAAGGAGACCAGCAGCTTGCTCTTAATGGAAATGAGCAAATTTACCTGCATTTTTTCCCTTAAATTTCCAAAATCCTTAAAACCTTGCCAGTTTAAAAACTCATCCTCTTTTCATGCCAGGGTTGAGATTCTTGTAACATTCTGAGGAAATCCTTAAGTGTGGTTCATTCCACCATTTGTAAAAACAGTTCTTTCCACAGTGAGGTTCATTCCACCATTTGTAAAACAGCACACCCAATTTACATGAATATAAATCGGTCAAGAATTGTGGCTATTCTCCAATGAGTTTATGACAAATCTGTGGTCCTTTGCCCTTGTAACCCACTTTTACATCTTTGTGGCCCACAATTGTTGATGGTAAAGTGCATGCATGTGTTTGTATGTGTGTATGGGTTATATTTATGTGTGTGTGTGTGTGTGTGTTTGTGTGTCCATTGATGGAAGCCAAAGCTCAGCTGCCTGTTGATAGAAGCCAGATGTCAGACTTGTGACCTGCTATTTTGCTGGGTGCCAGAGATCTGCTTTTCTCTATTTCCACAGCGTTGGGAAGCAGTTGTGCATTGCTATTACTTCCTCCCTTACCTGGGTTCTGGCAAGTGAACTCAGATTCTCTTACTTACAAAGGAAGCAATATATTCCTGGAACTATCACCCTAGCGCCACCTCTTAACTGTGAAGTGTGTGGTAACAATGTTGCAAGTAAGGCTTATCCAGAATCCTGCCAAAAAGCAGTCCTTGCAAGAAACCGGTAGGTGTGAGTAAAGCACAGTTCACCAAGGATGGTTGAGTTGGTATATTAACATGTCATCATTAGGCACAAGAGGAAGAATGCAACAATTCAGGAATACATACATGTATATACGTGTGTATCTATACATCTATGCATGTATAAATTGATATTTGTGTGTTTATGTGTGTGCTTGTATGTATATAAATTTGCATGCACGTGTGTGTGTATGCATATAGAGGTTGACATCAGATTGGTCTTCAGTGGTTTTCTGACTAATAATTTTAGACAAAAATAAAGAAGTAAAATATCTCTTGTCCTGGATCTGAAGCTAATGGATTCAGCTAGGCAGACTACCCTGAGAATTCCAGGGATCCATCTGCCTCTGCCTTCGTAGCACTGGGATTGGCGCACACAACCAGACTAGTCTTTTTGTTTGGTCGCTAGGGATCTGAACACTGAAGCAAGCACGGTATCAACTGAACCATCTCCTCAGCCATTATGGTTATATTGGTTAACCATAAATCTCATGCCTGGATCGCTATTTTCAATCAAATGTACAATAGCTCATATCTCATATCTAACTTCCTTTTCTTGTTTTTCCTTATTTGTTTATACTAGGTGGTGTTCACACACACCGTTGAACCCAGCACTCAGGAGGAAGAGGCAGGTGGTATTCTGAATTTGAGAACAGCCTGGTCTGTATACAAAGCAAGATCCATGACTGCCAGGGATATACAGAGAAACTCAGGCTAGAAAAAAATGAAACAAAAAATAAAACAAACAAAACAAAAAACTAATTCCCCCCACACAATCTTATTTGTTCACACCAGAAAATGCCTTCACTTACTACTTCCCAGATGACAATAAATAAATGACGTTGTCTACCTATCTTAATCTGTCATGAGTCTTTTCTGTCCTCATAATTGTTTTGGGTTAATTCAATCCTTAATTCATTTTTAACGTCATAATTGTACATGTGGTCGATGCTACTATTTTAACCTAGGCCTCTCTGTCTTCTGAATCAGAGCAGGCTCTTCTTAGTAACACGTAGACTTGACTGTGTTGGTCTCTATAATACTTGCAGCCATTGACTGAAAGTGTAGGTGTGTGTGTTTTGTCTATCTGTGGAGGGTAGATGTGTCTTCCTCAATTTCTTCTCTATTTTATTTATGTATCTGTTTGCTTGATCCTTTATTGATTCTAGTCAGGGTCTTTCACAGGGACATGGGGCTCAGTGGTGTGGTTCCAAGGCACAGCCATAGACAGGGCTAAAGGTCTTCCTGTCTCTGCTCCTCCAGCAAGCAGGTATAGACACACAACATTGTGTCTGGCTTTTATATGGGTGCTGGGTGGAACTCAGGGAATTATGTTGCAAAACAAGCACTAATTTAGCTAGACTCAAATTCTGTTTTCTCCAAGTAAACTACTTGGTGTAAGATGATTACACAAGATGATCTTATGCAAGTGGGAGCATTTTCTTCTCCTTCTATCCTTGTGGGTTTCTCTTCTCTGTATCACAGTGAACTAGCTACTGCAGCTATCTGTTCTCTAATTAAGCAATTAAACAAATGTTTCAGACTCATAATATGAGCAATGATTTATTTACTTATTTTCAAAGATCCTGTTATGAGTTCAGGTAAAAGACTAAGAATGAAAATAATTATATTTTTTCCACTATGGTACAAAAAGAGTACCAGATGGGATTGGGCTGTCTTTGCTACATGTAAAGAATGTATAGCAACTGATATAACAAAATTTTTAGAGCTGATGGCCTGTATTGTAATAATAGACATTTGAGTGATTGCCTTGCGATATCAAAATATAGGAATAAGATGGTTTGCAAGTAAAAACATTCTCAAAAGTGTAGCAGGTTTGAAATGAGTAGGCTTATGAATACTTTGAAATGGCTGATACAACTCAGCCATTATGATATTAAATTAAATTTCTGAATCATGTGAGAGCTACATAAGCTATGAACAAATAAAAAAAGCAATGCATTTAAGAGAAGAGACAAATTGAGTCTCCTTCCATGGAAGCACATCCAATTGTGCAAATGACTTTGGTTGCATATCTTTCTTCTTTCTAGCCCCTTGTGCTGTAACTCTTCTGTTCAACACTGACCTGAGAAACTCTCCAGCAGGAAACATAACAATCTTCCTCCATACTGTTGAAAAGATTTGGTGTAGTAATTATAAAATGTTTCAGTTCTATTTTATGTTGCTGTCATAAAACAATCCTAAAAATTCAACTCCAGGGAGAAGCATATATTTGTCACACTATTCCTGGTTATAGTCCATCACTGTGGAGAGGTCAAGGCAGCAGGATTTGAGGCAATCCTTAGTCACATCCTTAGTAAAGAGCAAAGAACTAATGAACACATGCCTTCTAGTGCTCTTTCTTCTTTTTATTCAAACCAGGACACCAGTCCTGGAAAATGGGCTGCCCGCATAAGTCAGTCTTCATACATCAATTAATATAATTAAGTAATCCTTACAGAAATTCTCATGGGCCCCTTTCCCAGGTGATTTCAAGCAGTATAAGTTGACCATTCACCTGACCATCATTTACAGGGTGAAGGGCTTAGGAATGCACATCTTTTTTTTTTTTTTTAATTTTATTTTTTTCTTACCAGTTACATTTTATTAACTCTGTATTCTCAGCCGTGTCCCGATCCCTCATTTCCTCGCTGCCCCTCCCTCCCTCATCTCCACGGTGCCCCTTTCCAGGTCCACTGATAGGGGGGTACCTCCTTCCCATTCATCTGATCCTGTTTTATCAGGTATCTTCAGGACTGGCTGCAAAGCTCTCCTCTGTGGCCTAACAGGACTGCTCCTCCCTTGGGGGGTGGGGAGGCCAAAGAGCCAGCTATTGAGTTCCTGTTAGAAATAGTCCTTGTTCCCCTCACTATGGGAAACCAATTGGTTACTGAGCTACCACAGGCTATATCTGAGCAGAAGTTCTAGGTTATATCCATACATGGTCCTTGGTTGAATGTCAGTCTCAGAAAAGACCCTGTGCCCAGATATCTTTGGTCCTTGTGGAGCTCCTATCCTTTCCCCATCAGACTAACTCCCCTTCTTTCTTATGATTCCCTGTACTCTGCCAAAGGTTTGGTCTTGAGTCTTTGCTTTGAAAACACTGCTAGTTAGAGTCTTTCAGATGGAATACACATCTTTTAAAGAATGTTCATAATATACTTCTCTAACATTGTTTTTATGGGTTGAAAAATGTGCTTTATGGATGTAAAGAGATGTAAGATGTGACAGTGATGTTTAACAACAATCAGTACTAGAAATAGCAGATATTGCAAGTCCCTAACATATTTTTTAACAAGCTATAGTAAATAAAAATTCACAATAGCTTTCCTTAGAATTTTTTCATTTTATGAGAAAACATTAATCCACATTTTTATGATTAGCTTTAACTATCAGTCTTACACAATGTATAAACATCGCATTTTCATATTTGCAAATATTTTAATTAGTTAATTAAATGTTATTTAATTATATTATTATATTATAATATATATTATGCTACAATTATAATATTATATTAAAATATTTTAATTAATTATGTATTCACTTTACATCTTGATCATAGACACCCTCCCTCCTCTCCTCCTGCTCCTACCCTTTCTCCCTCTTCCTCCATGCCCCTTTCCCTATTCCTTTGATAAGGAGAGCCCACCTCAACCACCCCAATTCATTAAGTTGCATCACAACTGAGCACATCCTCTTCCTTTAATGCCTGACAAGGCAGTCCCTCAAGGGAGGAGTGATCAAAAATTAGAAAACTGTCCATGTCAGAGACAGCCCCTTATTCCCTTACTAGGGAACCCACATAAAATTTGAATTGCTCATTTGCCACATTTGTGTAGTGGGCCCAGGTCCAGTCTATGCATCGCGGTTGGTGTTTCAGTCTCCACAAGCCACTCTGTGCCCTGGTTAATTGTCTCTGTTGGTCTTCCTGTGTAGCTCCTGGAAAATCCAAGGCCTTTTATCCTTCCTCCCACTTTTCCACAAGACTCCTTATGCTTTGCCCCACGTTTGACTGGGAGCCTTAGAGTCTATGAAGCCTCTCATAGGACATCTATGTTAGGCTATTGTCTGAGAGCATAGCAGCATGACATTTGGCTCTCTCCCATGGGGTATATCTCTGATTTGGCCAGGCATTGGTTGGACATTCCCTCAATCTCTATTTTATCTTTATCCCTGCACATCTTGTAGGCAGAGCAAATTTTGGGTCAAAGATTTTGTGGGTAATTTGGTTTTCCTATCCTTCCACTAGAAATTCTGTCTAGATATAGGGTGTCCTCTTTGGTCTTCATCAAACCTGATACTAGGTTTTTCAGCCAGAGTCACCCCTATATCTTCCTAGAAACCTAGTCTATCTTAAGTCTCCAGCTTATCATAGGGATGCCTCTGCCCACAGTTTCTCTTTTCTTTGTAGGCCCTCTGTCCTCCCTCATCCATTCTCCCCATGTCTGGTTTCCAGCCTCATTTCTTTCTGCATTCCCTCTCCTATCTTGTTCCCTCCCTTCAGTACTTATGTTGGATTTTCTGTTTCCCTTTCTGAGTGAGATTTAAGCATCCTTCCTTGGCTCCTCCTTGTTACTTATCTTCTTTGGGTCTATGAATTATAGTATGTCTATCCTGTACTATATGGCCAAAATCCATTTATAAATGAATACCTTCCATGCATGTCTTTCTAAATTTGGGAAACCTCATCCAGAATGATCTTTTCTACTTCCATTCATTTGCCTGAAAATTTTATGATTTCATTGTTTTTAATAGCTGAGTAATATTTCATTGTGTAAACATACCACAATTTCTTTATTCATTGTTTGGTTGAGGGCAATCTAGGTTGTTTTCAGATACTGGCTAGTGCAAATAAAGCTGATATGGATATCATTGAGCAAATGTCCTTGTAGAGCAGCTGTTGGGTATATGGCCAAGGGTGGTACAGAAGTGTCCTGAGCTAGTGCCTTTCCTAATGTTCTTAGAAAGCACCAGATTGATTTCCAAAGTGGCTGTACAAGCTTTCATGCCGACCACGAATGGAGGAGTGTTCTCCTTTTCCCATGTTCTCACCAGCATATACTGTCTCTTGTGATTTTGGTCTTCGCCATTCTGATGGATATAAGATGGAATCTCAGATCATTTTGATTTGCATTTCCCTGGCGACTAAGGAGACTGAGCATTTCTTTAAGTGCTTCTCAGTCATGCGAGATTTCTCTGTTGAGAATTCTCTATTTAGCTCTGTACCCCATTTTTTAATTGTATTATTTTGTTTAAATTAGGCTTTTCCTTCTCCCAGTTTGGCCAAGCAGTAAATACATTTATTTTCAATATTTACTGTGTTTCTTAATTTAAAAAAATACAAGCAAACTATCTATATAAGAAACTTATATCCAGGCACACCCCTTTAATCCCAGCACTCAAGAGGCAGAGACAGTCGATCTCTGAGTTCAAGGCCAACCTTGTCTACAGAGTGAATTCCAGGACAGCCAGAGCTACATAGAGAAATGCTGTCTTGAAAAAAAAAAATAAATGCATAATGAGAACTTTTCCATTTATTTTAAATATGGTTCCTTATGTAAGGATGCTAAGAATATGGAAACTTATAAAACAAGGTGCTTTGGCTAGAGAGGTGGCTAAGTGTTTAAGAGTTATGTACCTATCTTGAACATGACCTGATTTCAGTTCCCTGCATCCATGTCATCTGGATGTTCACAACTGCCTATAACTCCAACTTTTGGTGGCATCCAGTGTCCCTGGCTTCTTCACCACCTGCATTCACATGCACATAACCACATACAGATAAATTAAAATTATAAAATCAACTACCTCCCAAAGAACATGTTTGTAGCCTGGATTTAAACAAATATGTGTCTGTCTATATCAGTGGATCTCACCTTCCTAGTGCTGTGACCCTTTAATAAATTCCTCATGTTGTGGTGACCTCATCCATAAAATTATTTCATTACTTCTTCATAACTATAATTTTGCCTCTTTCATGAATCATAACGTAAATACATGATATTCGGGATATCTCATTTGCAACTCCTGTGAGGACGGCAACCCACAGGTTGAAAACTACTGGTCTAGAGTCTTATATTTTATGAAACCTTGTATATCTTGAAATTTATGCATAAAAGGCTAATCTAGGACTGAACACACACACACACACACACACACACACACATGAAAATATATACACATACAAACACATGGACACACATACATATAAGCAGACATTTACATAGACAGCCATGCACAAATGCACACATATGTGCACATGCGTTCACACATGTAGAGATGCACACAGAGACACATGCAAATACACAGTAACAATGACATATACACAGAACTGATTGAGTTGGTGATTTCTGAAAAGCCGTGCTTATGAAATGGCCCTAATTTTGTGTACTTGGTGACTTAAAGTCTTCTTTTTTGGTAAGCACATTCTTAAAAAAATGTTCTCCCTAACAAGTCCCTGAAATCTTAGTAAGATTTTACAAATTCTTATTTGTGAAATAAATTTCACAGATTCTTTGTGAAACGATTTGATTTGGGGACTGTGAGAAGCCCTTGGGCTGACAGCATACAGGACATGAAGCCCTCATCTCTAGGAAACTCCCTGGCTAACTCTGCCCAGCTGTGCATCCTTTGAAAGCTGATAGACTTTTCATTCTCTCTTTAAATGAAAAAGGGGCTTATGGGGGGATACAAAATGAATAAAGTGTAATTAATAACAGTTAAAAAAAAAAGAAAGAAAAAAAGAGTAATTTTTATCACGAATAATTCTTATATAATAACCCACAAGAGTGTGTTCTCTGTGAGAATTACACTATGTGCCATTTGGTTTAATATTCCTTTTCTTCCCTGGCATGAGATTTTTTTTGTCTTTTATTGCAAATAGATTTTTTATATAAAAAAAAGAAAAAGGCACCAAAAAAGTTTTCCATAGCTCATAGTTGAAGAGCCTAAAATATGCCTTAATTGTATAAACCTAAAATTTCACCTGAAGCATTTGATGACAATATGTAGTTGGTTTATGTAGCTAAAAAAGACAGTAACAAAGCATTTCATAGCAAACATACTTTTGAATGATTAATATTACCAAACGGTTGTGGAAATAACAGTTTATTGCACATTTTTCCCATTTTCTTGTCTTTTAAAATTGAAGAAAAAAACTTCAGGTCAGGTTTTATAGAAGGTACCAAAAGTATGGTGACATTCACTGAAAATAATTGAATAAATTATGTATTTAGGCCCACATTTCGTAGTCAAAATGAACTGAGAAGCAATTTATTTCCTCTCAGTTTGTTGAATGCTTATTGTGTGCTTTGGGGTATCTTATCCCCTGCATATGAACTATGATCATAAACAGATGGAAGACAAAGAGCTAATGGATAAGTATATGGCTGTTTTGTTTAAAATACATATTATATTTCATATTTATATGTGTACATATCTATGCAATATTATCTACACATATGAAATAATTGGTATATATATTAAGCCAAGACCTATGCTTCAACTCCTGCCTTAAAGCCTTGTTTTGATGGAGTCCATCCGTAGATTGACTCATCCTTATAGTGCTTGTTATGCAATCACGAGTAACTGAGGGTGGTTTCTTAACATAAGATTTAAAAATTCTAGGAGCCTACCACAGATGGTCTCTGAAAGACTACTGATCAAGGTATTGAAGCAGAGGCTGAGACTCAGAGCCAAACCTTGAGCAGAGTGCTTGGAATTTTTTGAAAGAAGAGGAAGATAGAAAGACCTGGAGAGGACAGGAGCTCCAAAATGAGGGCAACAGAGCCAAAAGAACTGAGCCCTGGGGCCCCTGACGAGACTGATACTCCAATAAAGTCAATGCATGGAGAGGATGTAAAACCCTGGCTCAGATGTAACCCATAGACTCAGTATTCAGGTGGGTTTCCTAGTGATGGGAGCAGGGACTTTCTCTGGCAAGAACTCAGTGGCAGGCTCTCTGATCACCTCCCCCTGGGGCATACAGCCTTGCCAGGCCACAGAGGAAGACAATGCAACCAGTCGTGATTGAGACCTGATAGACTAGAGTCAAATAGAAGAGGAGGACAATTTCCCCTATCAGTGGACTGAGGAAGGGTCATAGGGGGAGAAGAGGGAGGGAGGCTAGGATTGCGAGGAGACCAGAGAGGCAGCCACAACCAGGATACAAAGTGAATAAATTATAATAAAATAAACAGCATAAAAAAACAAAGTTCACAATCTCAGTGTGAGAAAGGAGAGACAGAAAAAATTTCTGGGGCTTGCTGTCCAGACAGCTTAGCTTAATTAGTGAGATCAAGCTTCAGAAGTCTCAATAATATGGTGGAGACAAATTGAAGAAGTAATAAAACGTAAAACTCGGGCTTACATTCATGCTCACAACTGTGTGCATAAACCTGTATACATCAAGCACATATGCATACACTCATACAACTTATACAGTCTTTGGTCATTGATAATATACAAAGACAGTAACTTAACTGCATTTGAAACACACTGCAACATTTACAGAAATGAAGCAAAAGAAAACTGGGAATATCCACAATTTGGGTAGATTTTGGTTCACTTATTCTTCTTAATAATTTCACAAATCAGCATTATTTTTTCATGCAAACATAATTTGACTTAACAGGATCCAGAAAAGACTCAGACAATGAAATACAGATCAAATTTTGATTTCCATAACCCACATTTTACAAAAGACCAGAATGAGGGAGCTTTCCATCAATCAGTAGAGAGAAGAGACAGGTGGATCCCTGGGCTCCCTGGCCTTACCATCTTGGTAAGCTCCAAATGAGAATAAGAGAATTCCCCTCAGAAGATAGGATAAATATTATCTCGAGTAACAACTCAAAAGACTGACCTCTAGTTCCCACATGCATACATGGGCAATCCCCCTCCAAAAATGCACAGGCATGTGCACATTTACACCACTTTAAAAATCAACTGATAGTCAGTGCATTTGACACAGACACCGCTCGGAATCTGAGGTTGTGTTTTTGGCTTTGATCTGTTTGTGATTTCTGTGTGTGCCTCATGACCAAAATGTGAGCCAATAATCAGCTCTGACCTGAATCCCCTCATGAAGTGAGCTGTGTTACTCCAGCCCTATGGTCTTTCATGCCTCCAGATTCTAAGACAGCTTTCGTGACAGAATCAAGAAGGTTTTACTCAGATCTCTTTATGTGTTGCATTTCTGTTATTGTCATTATTATAATAAATTGTGTCTCTCACTTGCTCTTCTGAAGAACAACACATTTGCTGCTATTTATGGTTGTTTAAGAAAAAGCCTTGTTTACAAATTTTATGAATGTGACAGTTAAGTGAATTTACCATATGAACACAGTAAAATTAACACCTACCTTTATGGAAAAAAAGGCTACAACATAGTTTTCTAAAGATTAATTTTATGTTCAGTTATGTGTGTGTGAGAGAGAGAGGAGGCCAAGAGTATCAATCTTTTGAGATAAAATTACAGGCAGTTGCAGAGCAAGGTGGCAGGTGCCTTTAATCCCAGCACTCAGAAAGGCTGAGTCAGGTGGATCTCTGTGAGTTTAAGGCCAGCCTGGTCTGCAAAGCAAGTCTAGGACAACCAAGGTTACAAAAAGATACTCTGTCTGGAAAAAAAAAAAAAAAAAAAAAAAAAAACTAACCAAACAAACAAAAATTACAGGCAGTTGTAAATCACCCAACAAGGGTGATGGGAACTAAGCTTGAGTCCTCAGCAAGAACAGTAATTCTCAAAAGCTAAGGATCAGTCCCCTCCACTTGAACATTATTAAAGGCACAGCAAACACTTCAATTTTAATAATGTGAATTCACACATGATATAAAAAATGCAGATTACTTTGAAGTTAAAATTTAAAAAGAAACACCATAAGCAAGTTGATTTTCTAGGTAGCTTGTGGATTAAATTTTTTAATGACACATATAAGACAAAAATGAATACTCACTATATTCGGGGTTTGTTTGTTTTTTTGTTGTTGTTGTTTGGTTTTCACTACACAAGTCCACATTTGCCTATCAAGGACACCCCACAAACAAATTTCAGTCTGTCCTTAGAGATGAGACCAAGAAGTAGAAATAATAATAGATCACATCAAGACTGTCTATGAGGAAGCACAGTTTTCATTTCCTGTAACTTACTCTACTTAATTTGACAACTGGAATTTTTTGTCTCATTTGGTTCCCACAACTCAGCAGTTTTCATAGCTCAGTGATCTTAATTTTATTACAGATATTATCCAAATGCTTCTTAATCATGAAAGATCATGAAGAGCAACCAGAGATGTGCTGTTATTTAACAGGGACACTTAAGCCCATTAAGCAGACACAGAACTAATGAATAAAGTACTGAGAGCTTCCTGCTGCAGCTTCATTCTATTAGTGTGTTGTTTTCGAGACAAGCCTACCATAGATCAACCGTCCTCAAATTATATAGAAAAAGTATGCATCAATTGTATACCATTATCGAAATGTTGTGATGATTCCACTGGGGCCTGAGGTGGAGTTCAATTTGGTGTTAACATCACAGGAAAAAAAAAACATGGTGATAAACAATGTTTGGGTGGAAACTGCTTTTTGAAGTACAAGGACTCTCGTGAACCTTGGGTTTGAAAAGAAAACTTGAATAGATGAACTTGTCAGTCTTTCCGCAGAGTCACAGAGAAATTTGTTAAGAAAATCACTGTATTTTTCATTGTTTTTTTTTTTTTAAGTACTTACTGTTATCACTGGGTATATGAGCACTTGCATGCGGGTGCCCAAAGAGGACAAAGGACAGTTACAGGCAACAGTGAACTTCCCTCTATTGGAGCTGGAAGCTGAACCTAGTCCTCTGGTTTAGCATCAAGCAGTCCTTACTGATGAGCATTTCAACAGCCTGAAAAAAAGCCACTCCATGGTTCACAAATTCTTATTTAACAATGGAAGAGATGCATTCATGTTTAGAAAACATTCTGGAAATATCTGTCAACTTTTCTGTGCTCTTACTTGTCTATAAGTGTGACACATAGACGTATAAATCTTCTAAATATTTTAAAAGTAAAAAAAAAACATGTCTCCCATTCTATGATATACTAATTAATACTGCCATCTTTTAAAATATCTAATACAGCTCATTATTTTAGTGAGTATACAAAACAAACAAATGAAAACTCTAATATTATTTGAAATAAGAATTCTCATTAGGCATGGTGGTATGCCTGTGTAAGATTAGAACTGTGTGATATTAGGTTGAGGAAGATGGCTTATAAATTTAAGGGGACTATTTATTATTATTATTATTATTATTATTATTATTATTTATTTTTATCACTTACAATTTATTCACTTTGTATCCTGGTTTTAGCACCTCTCTCATTTCGTCCTGATCACATCCCCCACCTTCTTTCTACACTCTCCCTCTTCCCTAGTACACTGATAGAGGAAGCCCTCCTTCCCTACTGTCTGACCTTAGCCAATAAGGTCCCATCAGTGCTGCCTGGATCCTCTTCCTCTGGCCTGGCTAGGTCACTCCACCAGGGAGAAGAGAGATCAAAGAGTAGGCAACAGAGTCCATGTCTGACACTGTCTCTTCTTGACTTACTAGAGGACCCATATGGAGACTGAGCTGTCTATGGGCTACATCTGCACAGGGGGTCTAGGCCTTCTCCATGCATGGACTTTTATTGATGCAACCATTTCTGCAGTCCTCCCCATTCCCAGCTATGTTTGACTTTGTTGGCCTTGTGTAGCTCCTGTCACCTCTGGGTCCTTTTATATCCCCCTTCTTCCATAAGACACCCTGCAATCTGTCCAAAGTTTAGCTGTGAGTCTCTACATCTGCTTTGATGTCCTGCTTTTTGGAGTCTTGACAGGACATCTGTCGTAGGCTCCTGTCCTGCCCCCTCTCTTCTACAGCCTCCAGTGCCTATCGTGGTTTCCCTTATATTTTATCAGCATTTTTCATGTCTGAATGTGAACTCTTTTCACACAAATGTGCAAGTGTATGTACCCATTCCTTCACAGGCATGAGGCATCCAAGGGAGGATACAGGTGTCCTACTATCACTCTTCTCTTTATTTCATTGAGACAATGACTCCCACTAAACCTTGAATTAGGCTAGAGGTCATTAAGCCACAAAGTTTTTCCTATGCTTATCATCCACAACACAGGCACATGGCTATGCTCTTTACATGGATCTTAGTTCATAACACTTGCACAACATGCACTCTTAACCTCTGAGTTCTCTCCATTGCCCCCAAATTTTTCTTAGTTTAACTAGAGTCTCTGCTTGTTACAGAAGACAGGTACATACAGTACCCAATATATTCATGCTTATTAACAATTAATTCATTACAGATTTGTATTATGTTACCATTTATTTAGTCATGGTTTCCTCAGTATGAAAACCAGAAACACCTGTAAAGGAATCCACCATCATGAATCATTTAAATCTAGAAAATATTGCTGGAATGAAGATACCATCGATCGCATACAAACACATGCAGTCAGATACTATAAAGCTCCATGAGATTGGATGATTCATGAATAAAGTTCCTGTCTTCACAGCCTATTCTTTCTTTTCATTTTCAAAGTGAATACACAAGAAAACCCTTCCACATAGACTGACTGTCTTTTCCTTTAATAGGTTTCTCTGAGTTCCGAGTTTCATAAAGCAGTATGAGAAAAAATGTTAACTGATTCTGGATGGTACTTTTGCATAAGTGTGATTAAGAAGAGTCTGTCAATGTAATTTGCTCTCCATTGTCACTGTGATATTATACAAGGTGGGTTCAGGTGCAAACATATTAATTAATCCCTTTCATGATTATGAACCTAGAAAGGCAGCCAAAAATAAGAAATAATGTGTGATGGAAATATTTAGAAATTGATGGTTATACACAATAACGCTTTAATGTCTTTGTGAACTTTGTACCCCAAAATTCACATTGACCAAATAATTATATGCTTTGCATATAGTTTGAGTTATATTATGAAAGTCATTTCTGTTTCCTCACTGGTCACAGGAATGCCATTTTGTTTTCTCACAGCCTGACATGGCTGAGCACAGCCTCTTTCTACCTGGAATTCTTTTTTTTTTTAATTAATTACACTTTATTCATTTTGTATCCCCCCATAAGCCCCTCCTTCCTCCCCTGCCGATCCCACCCTCCCTCCCCTTTCTGCATGCATGCCACTCCACAAGTCCACTGATAGGGGAGGTTCTCCTCTTCTTTCTGATCTTAGTCTATCAGTTCTCATCAAAAGTGGCTGCATTGTCCTCTACTGTGGCCTGGTAAGACTGATCCCCCCTCAGGGGGAAGTGATCAACGAGCAGGCCAATCAGATTATGTCAGAGGCAGTCCCTCTTCCCATTACTATGTAACCCACTTGGACACTGAACTGCCATGGGCTACACCTGTGCAGGGGTTCCAGGTCATCTCCACGAATAGTCCTTGGTTGGAGTATGAGTCTCTGGGAAGATCCCTGTGTTCAAATTATCTAGTTCTGTTGCTCTGCTTGTGGAGTTCCTGTTCCCTCCAGCTCTTACTATTTCCCACTTCTTACATAAAATTCCATTCACTCTGCCCATCAGTTGGCCATCAGGCTCAGCATCTGCTTTGACAGTCTATACTGCAGAAGCTTTCAGAGGCCCTCTGTGGCAGGTTTCAAGGTTGTTTCCTGTTTTCTTCTGGCTTTCAGAGGCCCTCTGTAGCAGGTTCCGAGGTTGTTTCCTATTTTTGTTTTCTTCTGATGTCCATCCTCTTTGCCTTTCAGGATGGGGATTGAACATTTTAGTTAGGGTCCTCTCTTTTGCTTAGTTTGTTTAGATGTACAGATTTTAGTGGGTTTATTCTATATTGTATGTTTATATGAGTGAGTATATACCGTGAGTGTCTTTTTGCTTCTGGGACAACTCACTCAGGATGATCCTTTCCAGGTCCCACCATTTACCCGCAAATTTCATGATTTCCTTATTTTTTCATTGCTGAGTAATACTCCATTGTATAGATGTACCACAGTTTCTGCATCCATTCTTCAGTTGAGGGGCATCTGGGTTGTTTCCAGCTTCTGGCTATTACAAATAAAGCTGCTACAAACATGGTTGAACAAATGTCCTTTTTGTGTACTTGCGCCTCTTTTGGGTATATGCCTAGGAGTGGTATGGCTGGATCTTGAGGAAGCGCTATTCCTAGTTGTCTGAGAAAGCGCCAGATTGATTTCCAGAGTGGTTGTACCAGTTTACATTCCCACCAGCAGTGGAGAAGGGTTCCCCTTTCTCCACAACCTCTCCAGCATGTGTTGTCCCTTGAGTTTTTCATCTTGGCCATTCTGATGGGTGTAAGGTGAAATCTCAGGGTTGTTTTGATTTGCATTTCCCTAATGGCTAATGAGGTTGAGCATTTCTGTAAGTGCTTCTCTGCCATTCGATATTCCTCTGCAGAGAATTCTCTCTTTAGCTCTGTTCCCCATTTTTTAAGTGGATTACTTGGTTTGTTGCTTTTCAGCTTGTTTAGTTCTTTATATATATTGGATATGAGTCCTCTGTCAGATAAAGGGTTGGTGATGATTCTTTCCCAATCTGTAGGCAGTCGCTTTGTTTTGATGATGGTGTCCTTTGCTTTACAGAAGCTTTTCATTTTCATGAGGTCCCATTTATTGATTGTTGCTCTTAGAGCCTGTGCTGTTGGTGTTCTGTTCAGGAAGTTTTCTCCTGTACCAATGAGTTCTAGGGTATTCCCCACTTTTTTTTCTAGCCGATTTAATGTGTCTGGTTTTATGTTGAGGTCTTTGATCCACTTGGACTTCAGTTTTGTGCAGGGTGATAAGTATGGATCTATTTTCATTTTTCTACATGTAGACATCCAGTTGGACCAGCACCATTTGTTAAAGATGCTATCTTTTTTTCCATAAATCAGGGACAAGACAAGGCTACCTGGAATTCTTATACCTGAGCTCTCCTGACTCAGCGGGATCAAGAATGAAAAAATGGAAAACAACTTTCTCCAGGCTTGCTGCTGTAAATCTATTTTCATTTTGTCAAGATCAACTGCAAGTTAACTTGGGATGAAATTTGAGTCTCTTTTCTCTCCTATGGTTTGAGAATTGGTCAATATAATCTAGGCAATACAATGAACTGGTAACAATTTTTAGAACTCTTTTCTTCTTGTGATCTCACCTTCTTCCTGCTCTTTTAGCTAAAATAAATTTTCATTTTTTTAATTTTGTTTGACAGTTTCATACCTTCCTAAAATGAATTTTAGTGTCTGTACATACAAATTCCCTATTACCTCTCTCTTCCAGGAGCAAACTTTCCAAGATTAAATACTTTAGATTTTTTTAAATTTTTTTTTATTTTTATTTTTAGTTACATTTTGTTAACTCTGTGTCCCAGCTGTATCCCGCTCCCTCATTCCCTCCCCAACCCCACACTCCCTCCCTGGGCTCCTCCCTGCCCCTTTCCAAGTCCACTGATAGGGGAGGACCTCCTCCCCTTTCATCTGACCCTGTTTTATCAGGTATCTTCAGGGCTGGCTGCAAAGTCCTCCTCTGTGGCCTAACAGACTGCTCCTCCCCTGGGGGGGGGGGGTGTCAAACAGCCTGCCCTTGAGATCCTGTTAGAAATAGTCTGTGTTCCCCTTACTTTGGAAAACTACTTGGTTACTGAGCTACCACGGGCCACATCCGAGCAGAAGTTCTAGGTTATATCCATAGATGGTCCTTGGTTGAGTGTCAGTCTCAGAAAAGACCCTGTGCCCAGATATATTTGGTCCTTGTAGAGCTCCTATCCTTTCCATATCATACTAACTTCCCTTCTTTCATATGATTCCCTGCACTCTGCCGAGGGTTTGGTTATGAGTTTTAGTGTCTGCTTTGAAACACTGCTAGGTAGAGTCTTTCAGATGCCTTTTGTGGTAGACTCCTGACATAAGTTCAATGCACATCCCATTTGTCTTTCTAAATGAGGATTAATCACCTTCGCCTGTGTCAACTTTCTTGATTATCTTCTTTAGGTGTGTAGATTTCATTATGTTTATCATATCTTGTAGGTCTATATAAGCGAGTATATACCAAACTCATTCTATGAAGCCATAGTCACTTTGATACCTAAACCACACAAAGATCCAACCAAAAAAGAGAACTTCAGACCTATCTCTCTTATGAACATTGATGCAAAAATACTCAATAAAATACTTGCAAACCGAATCCAAGAACACATCAAAGATATCATGACCAAGTAGGCTTCATCCCAGGAATGCAAGGGTGGTTCAACATATGGAAATCCATCAATGTAATCCACCACATAAACAAAATGAAGGAGAAAAACCACATGATCATCTCCTTAGATGCTGAAAAAGCATTTGACAAAGTCCAACACCCATTTATGTTTAAAGTCTTGGAGAGATCAGGGATACAAGGCACATACCTAAAGATAGTAAAGGCAATATACAGCAAGCCTATAGCCAACATCAAACTCAATGGAGAGAAACTTAAATCAATCCCACTGAAATCAGGGACAAGACAAGGCTGCCCACTCTCTCCATATCTCTTTAACATTGTACTTGAAGTCCTAGCCAGAGCAATAAGACAACTAAAGGAGATCAAGGGGATACAAATTGGAAAGGAAGAGGTCAAAGTGTCACTATATGCAGATGATATGATAGTATACATGAGCGACCCCAAAGATTCAACCAGAGAACTTCTTCAGCTGATAAACACCTTCAGCAAAGTGGCAGGATACAAAATCAACTCAAAAAAATCAGAGGCCCTCTTGTATACCAAAGACAAAAAGGCTGAGAAAGAAATTAGGGAAACAACACCCTTCACAATAGCCACTAATAACATAAAGTACCTTGGTGTGACTCTAACCAAGCAAGTGAAAGACCTGTTTTTTTAATTTTTATTTTATTTTTGTTAATTACAGTTTATTCACTTTGTATTCTATCTGTATCCCCCTCTCCCGTACCCCCTCAATCCCACCCTTTCTCCCTCTTCTTCTCCCATACCTCTCCCCTAGTCCAATGATAGGGGAGGTCCTCCTCCCCTTCCATCTGACCCTAGTTTATCAGGTCTCATTAAGCCTGGCTTCATTGTCTTTCTCTGTGGATTGGTAAGGCAGTTTATTCTTCCTTCTTCTCTCTTTCTAGAGTCTTAACCCATTTCTAAATTTCTTTAATATCTTCCTTCTTGCTGCCTCTTATGTCCTTTGTTTCTTCTTTCTTACCCCGTTTTCTCCTCTCCACATTTCATCTTTTGCCAAAGGCTTTCTATGCACTCTTGCTAGCCTCAAACTCACCATCTTCCTGACTCTGCCTCTAAAAATCTAGGATTGTCTCTTGAGCTGGGATTACCCTCATAAAACACCATGTCCAGCTACACCTTTCTTTCTTCTTAATATTGAAATACAACTCTAAGGAATCATAATGAGACTCTGTATGTCCCCTGACCTGTTACTTCAATGGGAGTGCCTGAGGAAACCTTACTTCCAAATTCACAATACGTACTCACACAACACATATACACACAGCAGATACACAAAGCATATAAACACACAACACATACAATGCTATAGCTAATGTTCATAACATTTGCAGCACTAAAAAGCCCATTTTGTGGCAAGGCAGGCCCGCTCCTTGCTTGTCTCCTATACTTCTTCCTTGGAAAACACAGCTAACAATGACATTTCTTCCTACACCTTGTCATATCAGTACCTAGACAAATGGAATAATGGAATCATACACATAGTGTTTTGGTATTGACCTTTTTCTCTTCAAATAGTTATATTAAACAAGGCAATGTATAGCAATAAGGAAACTGTTTCTGTTCCTGAATAATGATCCATGATAAAATGGTCAAAGTTCAATTAATTATTTATCCATTAATACACCGCATAATTTCATATTCATTATAAAATTGTCACCAACATTCAAGTGTAAGATTCACAAAAATGCAATTCTCCACTTATCCAAGACAGACACCAAGCACAGTTGCTAGATGGAATGATATAGGAGACTGAGTGTGTAAGAAACTGTAAACCTGGTTCACAGAACTTTGGACAATGTATTACTTCAGCAACTTAAGAGTGAGGCTGTGACTGTTCTGTTGAAAGTGATGGCCGTCTCTCTGGAATTCCATGTCACATTTTCCTAATAGCTAAGGGTGTCAAAATCATTCATGTTAGTATTTAACAACTATATGCACATTTAAAAGAAAAGTCTATTTGTGCCTTTTGATCACCAAATAGTTGTGTTTTTTTTTTCACATTTCTTTTTAACTTAGTATATTCTGAATATTCTAAATGATATTCTTGTTTGTTGAAAGTGGTTTTGAAATAAATGTGCCCATTCCATTAATTGTCTTCTAATTATCTTACAATTTTGACTGGCTGAACTGCTCACAAACACGATGCAAGATCAAGCCAGATCCATCCCAGCATGGAGAGTCCCACCCAAGGCACTATTAGTTTAGTAATGATACCTCCTGCAGAATGAAGAATCAGCTTTTTGTAAGAGTGCCGCCACCATCAGATTGATCACATGTAGTGAATGCCACACATCCAACGACATATAATCAGCACAATTTATGGACACAACAGTTGAATAGGTAGGGAACGGAGTGGATGTTCGGAGAAGTTGGGTCAAAATTCATTGCACAAAATTTTCAAACATTAATACAAATAGATTGGTCCAATTTTTCAGTAATAGATTATGATTATGCCAGAAGTCTACGGTTTTATTATCTAGCCAAGCAATTTAGACTTTGTCCTGCTATTTTTATTCTGGATATATTAATATATTGTCTTATAAGCTTTTAGTATTCAGTTTGATTTTCCATTATAATTTTGCTTTACACATTTACTATATCCACTTTGTGGGCTCTGGTTTTGTTTTTTCATTTTTGTTTTAAAAATTTGAGGTATGTCATATGTTTGTTTTAGATATTGCATCCAAGTTGCTCCAGCACCATATATTTAAAACAATATATTTGAGGTTATTTTTGTGCCCGGTTTAGTGATAAGTCTAAAGTTATTCTTATTATTTTTACTTGCTTTGTTCTCATATATTCCAAAGTGGTCTTGAACTCACTATATAGTTAGAGGTTACATTGACCCTCTCATGCTCTTGCCTTGTGCCTGTTCATCAATGATAATCTTGTTATGGAATATGTAGCTGCATTTTATAAATTCATTACATTGGTTTACTCCATTAAACATGAATAACTGAAGAAAAATGAAGGAAAAAGAAATTAAATATTTATTTCAGTAAATTAATTTTGAATTTTAAAGAAAATTTCAATTTCAGAAATTTAGTATGGAGAGAAAAATTATATTTTGTACCACATTAAAAAAAATTTTCTCTGTAGACTGGCAAGTCCACAGAGTAGACAATGCATCCAGTCCGGATGAGACATGATAAACTAGGGTCAAATAGAAGGGGAGGAAGGCCTCCCCTATCAATGGACTAGAGGAAGAGCAAAGCCGAAGAAGAAGAAGGGAGGGGACCACAGCTGGGATACAAATTGAATAAATTGTAATAAATGATAATAATAAAAGAAGAAATATTTCCAGTGGGTTTGAAATCTAAATGTGGATGACAATAATTTAACAAAATCTACACACCTAAAGAAGATAATCAAGAAAGTGGACACAGGCAAAAGTGACTAATCCTCATTTAGAAAGACAAATGGGATGTGCATTGAACTTATGACAGGAGTCTACCACAAAAGGCATCTGAAAGACTCTACCTAGCAGTGTTTCAAAGCAGACACTAAGACTCATAACCAAACCCTCGGCAGAGTGCAGGGAATCATATGAAAGAAGGGAAGTTAGTATGATATGGAAAGGATAGGAGCTCTACAAGGACCAAACATATCTGGGCACAGGGTCTTTTCTGAGACTGACACTCAACCAAGGACCATCTATGGATATAACCTAGAACTTCTGCTCGGATGTGGCCCGTGGTAGCTCAGTAACCAAGTAGTTTTCCAAAGTAAGGGGAACACAGACTATTTCTAACAGGATCTCAAGGGCAGGCTGTTTGACACCCCCCCCCCCAGGGGAGGAGCAGTCTGTTAGGCCACAGAGGAGGACTTTGCAGCCAGCCCTGAAGATACCTGATAAAACAGGGTCAGATGAAAGGGGAGGAGGTCCTCCCCTATCAGTGGACTTGGAAAGGGGCAGGGAGGAGACCAGGGAGGGAGTGTGGGGTTGGGGAGGGAATGAGGGAGCGGGATACAGCTGGGACACAGAGTTAACAAAATGTAACTAAAAAGAAAAAAATAATAATAAAAAAAGAAAAAAAAAACCAAAATCTTACATATAAGCAGAAGACTATCCACTCTCTCGAGAGTTGAAAAAAATCTTCTTAAAATGGGATCAACCCATCCCCTCCAACTCTTACTATTTCCCACTTCTTACATAAAATTCTATTCACTCTGCCCATCAGTTGGCCATCAGGCTCAGCATCTGCTTTGACAAAAAAAAAAAAAAAAAAAAAGAAAGAAAAAGAAAAAAAAAGAAATTAAATATCAGCTTTTTATCACTTCATGCAACAGACACAGAACCAATTTTTAATTCAACTTGTTAAAATTAGAAGATTAGTTTTAGGTGTTCTAAGTATTCTAATATTTCATGTCATTAAAAGCAATGGAACAGATAAAGAGAGAAATGGGATTTCCATATTTAGATTCATCAACAATTTGAAGAAAAAGAAATTTTGGTCGTTCATGTCAGTGTCACAGTGCTAGTGAGGCTTTGGAATGTGAAAGCGAATCAGCAGTTTAGCCTACAAAGAAGCTATGAGTTTCCAAAATGGTGGCCAGCAGAAAGTTGATCTGGCATTGTTTGTTTTGCTTGTTGTATTTTTTAAACAACGTCCTCTATAATGTTGTTTTCCATTTATTGACTTGCATTAAATATGTTTTTTAAAAAAAACAAACAAAAAATGGTATCAACCACGAAACAAAAAAATAAGACTTAACATATTGAAATTAAGAATTAATATAATTACATAATAATAAGACTATGAATAGCAAAGCCACTTATTAACAATACTAAAATTAAAATTTTTGAATGACTAAGCCATGTATTTCCACATGTATTGAAAAGATGACCATAAAACTAGTGCCATCAGGATTTTATATTGACTATGTAAATAACCTGTATTATCCATAGTTTGAAAATCAAGTTGGAAATGAGTAAAAGTTAAGACTTTTTCTAATGTCTTCCTCATGACTCAAGACACTAGAAATTTTCCGCACTTACTTGTTATTTTATTTACTCTATTTTGCACTATTTACTGCTTCTTCAATTATTAATGTCCAACCTCACAGGAAATAATCCACCTCTTAAAATCATTACTATCTTCTGGGGGTGGCTCCTCATGACCATGTCACTAACCATTAGGCTCCACTCCTCACTCATCTCCCATCTCAGGATTTTCACCCTAAGGAGAGAATTTCTAGCACATTCCTCTTGTTTAACTTCCCTATTGATCCATAACGGTGCTCTGAAATTTGAATCACCTTAATATTTATGTATTCCAGAATGCAAGAAGAAATGAAGAAAGTATAATACAACTATTTTCACATATGTAGTACATTTTAAAAACCATGAATCTCACCAACTCAGCTTAAGAAAAGCATCCAGAAGTGAAAGATTGCAACTGAATCTTTCTACTTATCAAAATTAAAGGACCAGAAAATTATTATCTATGCATAGGAATCAATATAGTAACAAAGTCTAATGAGGCCTCATAGATAGTTGTTAAAAAATTATGGTTATTTTTCTATTTCTGTATCTATATGCTGTAGGCAAGACACACTTCTTTAACTGACTTGAAAATATGTTTCTGTTATTATGTTAGCTCTATGTAGCTCTAACAAAGTTGTTTTCCACATTTCATTTTACATATCCATATCTATATATTATTTCATTCATTTTGTGTCTAAATCTAAATAATTATATCATTATGATTTATCTCTATATATGGTCTGCTCATTTATTAAGGTAAAAGAACTGTCTTTCAATGAAGAAGTAGGTTATATTATAGATGATGTCACATCATGTATCCTATTATAAATGTAATTTAAAATAATATAATAATTACATGTATATAATAAATTAACAATATATAGAGTTGGAATTTTATTACATTTATCAGTATGTATATATAATATTTAAAATGGTGTTACAATTTAATTAATGTGTGTGTGTGTGTGTGTGTGTGTGTGTGTGTGTGTGTATACATGCATGCCACAGTGTTCATTGGAGATCAGAAAAGAGTTTCAAGTTTGTTTGGTTTTTTTTTCTATTATATTGATACTGAGGGTCTAATTCAAGTCATGAAGGCCAGCAAGCATCTTCATCTCAATGGATGTGTGTGTGTGTGTGTGTGTGTGTGTGTGTGTGTGTGTGTGTGTACATTCGTCCAGGTAACTTTTATTTGTAAATGGATGCATGTTATTTATGCATATCTCCACCATATTTCATATTAACTGCAATTATTATCATACTTTCTCTCATTTCTAGCTTGAAGCCTCCAGGTTTTTAATTTATCCCCAGCCTGTACCTTCATCTATTCTCATGGTGTAGTTCAGCTGTAGCTGAGATAATTATTTTTAATGTTTATTCTTTCTTCAGTTCTAATATAAAAACTGCATTTATTTATATTGAGTTCTTATTTCAATGTTTGGATGTCAGAGTCATCAATTTTATATCACTTGGCCACCTATTGTCTTACTGCTTGTGGCTGCTCAGTGTTGGAATTTTCAGAGTAGTACTTTAGTCGTGGGTAAACTTTGTTCCTTGCATTCTCTTCTCCATAGGACGTGCTATTTATATAGTTCTCACACCTTTTTCTGTTTGTTCCCACAGGCATTCTAGTTTTCTGTGTCTAACAACACCCACTTTATCTGTTAGAATAAACAGCAGCTGGCATACTTTCTCAGCCCAATTCCGCTGCTTCTCCTGGAATTGTGAAGTGCAGTTTACTGAATAAAGTTTGGAAGGACAGTGGTCACATGGTTTGTGCTTTGTAGATTCTTTACTCCCTACCATTTGCCTCTCCCTATTCTCTCCTTCCAAACCTGGATATGGCTTTCTCCCATTTTCCTGTCTTCCACCTGGAAGCTCTATTTTTCCACAGAGCCTCTTCTGTCACTTACAGCTTCCCAGATTCCACAGATGGTGCTGTGACCCACCTCACAGATTGTTTGAATTATCTTCCCACTCCATAGGAACATTTCATGGGTATGGATCTCAAGATCAGAGTCCTGTGAAGTGGTTTAGTCAGTGCTCTGGCAATTCATTCTGGCAGGATTTGGTGATTTAAGATCATTTCCTTATCCATTTATAAACTGAAGCTTGCTACTTCCTGTCTCCAAGTTTTTGTGCAAAGCACGGATTATATGCGTTTATTTTGTGTCCTGTTGACAGGCTAGGCTATTAATGGGCTTGTATTTCAGCATTTGGATTTGTATAACTGCTACTAATTCACAAGGTTTTGGGGTGGGATTTTTTTTTACCCTGTTTCTGTTGTCATAAGGCCTCCTTTTCTCACATGGGCTTCATACCATTCATTATGTGCTCTCATACAATTGTCAGACCATAAAAAGGCCCTTTCTTTACTTGGATATTACACTGTTTTGTGCAAAGGACAAAGTAATTGTTAGATCCTCTTAGTGAATTGACAAATTGATGGTTATATAATGTCATGTGGCCCTCCTTGTGATCTCTCTCTCTCCCTGAGTGTGTGTGAGTGTGTCTGTTTATACACGTGTGCAGGTGCAAACATGCTTATGTGCACATGGGGACCAAATGTGGATGCCATGTTACTTTCTTGTTAGTCTCCTCCGATTTTTTTGAGACTAGATGCAGATAACTGAACCTTGAGCTCACTAATTCAGTCCTCCTAGCCAATAAGTTGACCACTATAAATCCACCCTATTCACCTCTGCAGCACTGAGGTTACAGACATGCATCTCCATGCTCTTCACTTTGTGTGGTTACTGAGAACCCAAGGCAGTTTCTTAGGTTTATGTGGAAAATATTTTACTAAATGAGCTATCTCTCTACATCTTTAAAGCTTCATTCCTACTATTTAGTGTTGGTAACAACTGGTAGCATTGGTCCTATTCAGTCTTCACAGCAGTCCATGGAACTGACAGGTGAAAAACAAGAAGGTACCCTCCATAGCAAGCTAGTTGTGATGGTTAGCTCTACTTGTCAATTTGATACAACCTAAAATATCCCAAGAAGAGGGCACAGTGAAGTATTGTATATACAAAGTTGTTTTGTGGGAAGGTATTGGGAGTGTTTTAATTAAGTTAATTGACATGGGAAGTCCAAGTTTAGTTTTGGTGTCATCCTTTCCTAGACAGGGGTTCCTAAATGACATAGAAAAGGGAGATGAGGCTCAGAAGAAGCAAGATAGCATGTAAGCATTAGTGCTCCAATTTCTTCCTGCTTTTGATTGTGCAGGAGTAGCTATTTTTATCTCCTCCCTAAACTGCACCATGATCAACTATGACCTGAAATGATAACATTTTTCTTCTAATTTATTTTTGTCAGGTTATTTTAGCATAGAAAGCAAGAAAAATGAAGCTAGAACACCTATTATTAGCATTTGATTATTACTTATCTCTTTTATATTGAAGTCACAGAATTCACCAGAAATATACAAGTAAGAGATGGCTGTAACAGAATTGGAACCTATACCGTTCAATCTCCAAAGCTCTTTAGCTAAACAATTTCATTACATTCTGTAAAGAATGCCTCACAGTTTTAGAATTCTATTAATGTGAATAATAATTAATTCTATTAATGAGAAACTAGGCTTATCTTAATTTGCCAGCAGCAGAATTTTGTTTCACATTCACTGTGATTGCCTACAATTCCATCCTTCTCAATTTTAAAGGCACCTCTTGTTACCTGTGATCCACTCTTCCAAAGCCAAAATGCAATTGTAACTCCCTTCCACTCTCAGTTGTCTCCAATGTTTAACCTCACAAGAAAGCCAACAATTCCAATGCATTTTACAGGAAGAGAAAGACATTTTTTTAAATGTGTCTATACACTTACAATTGGAGAGCTCTTATAAATAAAAGTGGCCACATGAATGAATGTAGCAATAATTATTGTAATTGTTTTCGAACTTTAGCATCTCAGAAGGTGATTGGTTAACACCTCTCATCTTTCAAATACACAGTCATTGTAGACCACATAATATTATTATTATTTTTTAGGTTGTGATGTTAATAGCCAGCCAGAGGACTAAGGAATTAGAAATTTATTACCACATGCTTGTCTGAAGAAGCTGATAGAAATGGGATCTGAACCATCAGGACTTACCAAGATGACTTTTCAATATCAAGACCACCTCTAATTTGTCATATTGACTAACTCAAAAATACTATTGAAACTCTATATGATAAACTTTATGCTCAATTTTATGAAAACATATTTTGTATATGTTCTTTGAGAGTATCATTCATGTATACCACACATTTTGAACATATGTGCCTCCAATTCTCTTTATCTCCCCAGGAACCTCTCATGTCTCTTTCTAACCTTCATGTCTTCTTTATTTAGCCCATTAAATTCAGTCAGTGTTACCAGTTTATGAGTGGCTGTAGGACCATATGCTGTAGCATGGACAACTTACTGATAACCACATTCCTAAAGAAAACCGACCCCCTCTCTTCCAGAGTTCATCAGTTATGGATAGATCCTATTGCTAGGGGTGGGATCTCAGAAGTTTCTCCCAACTATGTTGCAGTTTTAACTATTTAGATCTGGCACAGTTCTTGTGAAAGCAACCATGAACTCTATGAATTCATCTTTACAATTGCCCTATCATACACAGAAGAAAGTTTGGCAGAAGTCCTCTCCAACCTCTTGCTCTTGCCATCATTCTGTCATATCCTCTGCAAAGTTCCCAGATCCCTACAGGGAAGGTGATATGATATAGATGCCCCATTTCTGGGCTAAGCACTGCATAGTTACCATCCTCCACACTTGGACAGTTATAGATTTCCACATTAACCTATGCCTACCTTTTGACATGCAATATAATGCCACCTATGAAATTTACACTTAAGAATCCTACAATATTGAGCCACTCTCTGGAACTGCTCTCTCTCTTTCTGTCTGGAAACATGCTGTAAAACCTTTGGTAATAATGATTGTCTGGAATTACCTTAGAGATAGGCCTTTGTGAATGCTCTTGGGGGTTACTTTGATCTTGTTCATTGATTTGGGAAGACTTATCTTAATTGTTGGCAGGACAAGGATTGTATAAGATAGTGAGGTGAGCACTAGCATCATGAATTAATGCATTGCCCTTGACTATGAATGTGATAGGATCAGCTACGTCGAGATCTTATTATTTTGACATCCCTTCAGTGATAGACTATAACACAAAATTTTGAGCCAAACAGCCCCTTTCCCCTTTAGGTTGCTTTTGCCACTTTAGGTACTTAAGATATAGGTAAGTATTAATAAATGATAATTGTTTAGATTAAACTAAATAACTTCTAGCATATGTTCCATAGAAACATGTTATATATAATTTCACAATTAAAGTGACAAACAAAATATTTCTGTACAAATGTAGAAGTGCTAAATATTACTTAGAATGTCAATTTGAGGTATTTGGAAAAACAAAACAAAACAAAAAAACCTCAGAGTGTGCTCATGAATGGTGGTTGGGATGAACAGAGGTTGGGGAGAATATTTATCTTCCAGACAAACCCATTAAGAATAAACTTGAAATTACTAGACCTAATGAATTAATATAAATTTAGCTAATGGGTTTCTGCTTTCAAATTATACTAGTTGAGTAATAGAAGAAACCAGAGTCCTCGGTAAAATCTGAATTCAAAAGATCTGTCTCTGCATAGGAAGCTGGAGACAGAATCCCCTGGTCTAGTAGAACTATAGGAAAATACTTCCTACATTGGGATGAGTGCTAAGACTGCTTTCTTAATAAGTTTCAAATAGGAAAATATCTCAACCAGTAATGTGCTTGCTGCGAAATGCAAGTACAAGGACCCTAGAACTGACAACAGAGAAAACTCCATTCCTTTTATAAAATATATTTATTCTTATGAAATGAGAATGACCTTAAACTGAAAGTTATGGTGTGAAGCATTTAATGTAGTGGTTACTAGAAAAATAAGACAGGGCCTTCCATGTTTCTTGAAGAGTCTCACTACTATATGTATTTTATGTCATGTCAATGCCTTCTTATCCTGGACAGGAGCAGGATATATAACTCTGTAGAGACTGTATAGCACAACAAAGACTGTAGGGAGATGTTAATGAAGACAGAGCAAGGTGAAAATGAGAAAAAGCTTATGTAAGTGCTGAACACCTGGATGGACCTGAAGACAGCAGAAAGTTCAAATGAACAGCCAAGAGTATGACTAAGATATGGACAGTAAGCAACAACGGCAAAACCATCATGTGTTTCAGAATAGGTTGTCATGCAAGAAGTTGGTCTCTCTTATATGAAGCAAATCCTAGGCTGGGGAGAAGTCTCAGAAAATGGTCAAAGACCTCAGGCTGATATACAGAATCTATTAAAAAAAAAAAAAAAGGAGCCAGACCTGGTGATGTTTGCTTATAAACTCAGCACCAGGGAGCCAGGCAGAACCTGGAGATCACTGACTACCAATTGTAAATGTACATGGTGAGTCTGAGGTCAGGGAGAGATTTTATTTTAATGGGAAAAAAAAGTGGGGATGGAGATGTGCCTCCACAGTTGATTACTTAGATCAACAGAACCAAAAAAATCTGAGCAGAGGGATCTTTCCTGAGACTGATACTCCAACCAAGGACAATGCATGGAGATGAGCTAGGACCCCTGCACAGATGTATCCCATGGCAGTTCAGTGTCCAAGTGAGTTCCATAGTAATAGGAACAAGGACTGTCCCTGACATGAACTGATTGGATTGGCCTGCTCTTTAATGGCCTCCCTCTGAGGGGGGAGGAGCCTTACCTGGCCACAGAAGAAGACAATGCAGCCACTCTTGATGAGACCTAATAGACTAGGATCAGAAGGAAGAAAAAGAAGACCTCCCTTATGAGTGGACTTGGGGAGGGTCATGCGTGCAGAGGGGGGAGGAAGCCTTACCAGGCCACAGAAGATGACAATGCAGCCTGATGACAATGAAATCTGATAGACTAAGATCAGAAGGAAGGAGAGGAGGACCTCCCCTATTGGTGGACTTGGGAAAGGGCATGTGTGATGAAGGGGAAGGAAAGGTGGGGTTGGGAGGGGAGGAGGGAGGGGCTTATGGGCTTATACAAAGTGAATAAAGTATAATTAATAAAAAAAATTAAAAAAAAACAGGGTCAGATGAAAGGGGAGGAGGTCCTCCCCAATCAGTTGATTTGGAAAGGGGCAGAGAAGAGATGAGGGAGGGAGGGTGGGATTGGGAGGGAATGAGGGAGTAGGATACAAGTGGGATGCAGAGTTAATAAAATGTAACTAATAATAAAAATTAAAAAAAATCCTTAACGTTGATGGTTCAGGACATATTAACTTTGTATAAGTCTGTTTACACTAAGAGAGTCTTTATTGTTTATTTTAGTTTCATTCTGTTGCTGTTACCAAATTCCCTGACAAAGAGCAACTTGGGAAAGAAAAGGTTTATCTTAGTTTTCAAGTTCCTGTTACAGTTCATTAAAGCAGAGAAGTCAAATAAGCAGGAACTTAAAAGAGCTAGTCACATAGTATCCACAACGGAGAGCAAAAAGGAAATGCATGAATGTGTTCAGTGCTTAGCTTATTTCCAGACTCAGGGAATGGTGTCAACCACAAAAGGATGGCCATGACACATCAGCTATTGCATCCAAGCTGGCCTTTCCTGTACATTCCAGCTGGTTATAGAAGTCGAGGACATATTACTGGCTATATTCAGAGTGAAATCATTAGCTTTAAAATTCTTCAATCATAAGATGGCTCACTTGGCAAAGAATTTGATAAACAAGCACAAGTTCCTAAATTTGACCATAATCCACATAAAACAACCCAGGTTAAGACCTGTAATTCCAGTACTTGACAAAAAAGACAAGTGCATCTCTGGGGCTTCCTGGCCAACCAATTCCTGCCTCCTTAGGGGAACTACAGGTCAGTGAGTGAGCCTCTTTCAAAAACATAAAGTAGATAGTGCTTGAGGAACAGCACACATGGTTGTCTTTTGGCTTCCACACATGTGTATACATATGCCAATATTCCTTGACCACAACTCTTGAGCATGAGAGAAGCTGTCTGAATGACCAATGAGGTCTCCTTTTCCTCTTCTCCGTTCCTCTTAACTTTGATAGCCTGGTTCAAAAGCCTCTCCACACTCTGATTGTCAATGTCCTTGCAAGTGTTTATCACCAATTAATCATGGGAATGGTCCCTTCGCCTTGGCCACTCATTTCTTTGCATAAGAACAGAGAAGAGAGGAGAAATGAATAAGAATCTCCCATTCTTTTATTAAAATTAACTCTGTAGCATAATAGAATACGTTCAATTCCTGCACCTGCTAACTGACCCAGGCAGATTCGATATTTCTTACTTTGGCACACTTAGTAAGTCAGGAAATTTCATATTTCATCAGAACTATAATATATCACCTGTGCTAGCTTCCTGCCTACACTAAAGGGTTCTTTATTAAGCAGAGTCTGCGGGGCTCACTGAATATTGCACTCTGAAATGTGTGACCGGTGCCTAGGAATAATTTCCAAGCTGTCTTCTGGAAACAAGGGTATACTTACATGGATTAACGTCCGTGTTAGCTGTTTGAGGAACAACTAACCAGCTTGTGCCTTCTGCTAGTTCTCCCACGACCAGGGATGCCTACTACTCCAGGTTGCAAGGATATCCTTTTCCTCTCTCATTCACAGTAATGGGTCTTTCATATTCTCTCCGATTTGTGAAACATCATCCTCTACAGCTGAAGTCCTACATAAAGGGCTTTATTACCCAAGAACATTAAGAGCAATCAATGAATGGATAATTACTGCCTTTTCCCTTTTTCTCAGAGTCTCTTCTCTTTCTCTCTCCCTGCTCTACCACATTATGTTCACAGCGGGTCAGAGTAGCCTCAATACAAGCCTGCTCCTGACAGCAGCTGCTTAGGATCCCCATGCCCGTGGTCAGACCACCTCTTTGGCTTACAGGCTTGCCATGGCTTCTTCTGATCCCTTTTGGCTGCTGTTGCCCATCTGAGTGCTGCTCTGAAGTAAGCACGTTTCTCTAGACCACTTTTGGAGGTATGTGGAAACAATTTCTCTATTAATTTTGCTCTAAGTTCTACATAGGATCTGATTCCCCCATGTGGCTATGGCTTTCAGTTTCTCCACATGGACCCACTCACTGCTGGCCCCTCCTCAGTCCTGCAGCTGGCCTGTAGGAGTTTCAAGAAAGCTTGTGCTTCCTCCCTTCAATGGACTCAGACTTTATTTCTTTAAGATTTATTTATTTCATTTATATGCGTGTTCTATCTGCATTTATACCTCCCAGAAGAGGGAATCAATTTACATTATAGATGGTTGTGACCCACCCTGTGGTCACTGGAAATCTAACTCACAACATTTGGAAGAACAGACAGTGCTCTTAACTACTGAGCACTGGCCAGCCCCTGGACTCAGACTTTACTACAAAAAAAAAAAAAAAAAGAAAAAAAGGGGGGGGCAAGATGGCAGCACCAGGAGAACACTGTGTCTGAGAAGCAGGACAACACTCTCCATGCAGCGACCAGGAGACTGAACTCTGGGCCCTAAAACTACAGCGATCGTGTTTCCCAGGTGAGGGGAGGCTCCCACAGCGTGGGAATCAGTCAGGTCCACTCTTGGGCCACACAGCCAGAACCCTGAAGAGATTCAGGGTAATGCGGGCTTTGGGTCTTCGAGCTGGAGCCGCACACCTGCGTGTCCTAATCACTTTCCCAGGCTGATTGGTGGGCATAAGGGTGCCAGTGACTGAGAGTCCCAGTCGCAAGAAAACCCCACAGGGAAGGAAAGTTGCGAGACTGATCACGAGTCACCAGGTCTTTCCCTGGAAGGTCTCGCTGACCACGGGTACCTGCCGCCATCACAATTGAGCTCCTGCCACACACAGAGAGCTGCTTAGCGCCAAGCTCAAAATCCCTACTCCTTCTTTGGAGGAGGCAGGAGCCGTTCAGCAGAATCTGCCACATACCACATTGTCTGTACTCCAACCCGAGATTGGGGCTGAGAAAACCCAATCTTTTGGGCACTCTCCCAAACGCCACCATAATCCTGCCACAGCAGGGCGGAAGGATAAAGAGGTGCACAGCAGTTTCACAGTGCCAGGACCTCAGTGCTGCCTGCTGCTCCTAGTAAACAAACTTCAACTCGGATCTGGGACTGTGGTCATTCAACACGTCCTGAGACTCTCCTGGGTCCAGTGCAATAAGGTCCTATCCTATCACTGGCGTCCCCTAGTCCGATCACCAAGTCCTATCACTGGCGGCCCCCAACCCCTGGCAGAGAAACCCCGGCTCAGGATCTGGACTGAGAGTTCCCAACCCCTTCTGGGACTTCCCGGAGAGCACCGCCAAAAGCTTGCCCTAGCGGAGCGGAAGGTCAGAGGGAAAGGACAGAGAGGCAGCCTGCCACAGGACACAGCACCCCCTCTCCAGCTCACCCAGTGGCCCCTGGAAGAGAAACACAAGCTCTGGATCTGAGGACACTCAACCCTACCTGGTACTCTCTCAGGATCAGCAAACAGAGGTTCTACCACCAGGCTGCTTCTGGCAGAGGGATCTGGGATTGAGAACACTCAACCTAACTCTTTCCCGCGCTACCCCGGGACCAGTCAACATAACCCCTCCTGGTAGAGGAAAAGGACAGAGAGGCAGCACACAGGAAAGGTGGACAGCGAGTCCTGCAGCCACAGTGTCACAAAGCTAACTGTTAGCCTACCCGTGCATTTACCACAGCAGGACCAAATCAGAAGGAAGAGAGCAAGTGGAACCCCTCTGCAATCCAACTGGTCCTGCAAGAGAGTGACTGAGCCTTCTAGGGAGAGTTTGCCCCAGACCCAGGGCCTCTCCACAGAAGCAACCAGACGAGATCCCTGCCACCCACACCCCTAGTGTGGGCATCATAGGGATCCTTGTGATAGCAACCCCAACGTTGAAGCCTCTGCCTTCTGGGTCCACCAGTGTAATCCAGGCAAACAGTCCCTGGATCTCAGACAGAACTGCATAATAGTGGGCTCCAGGCCACTGCAATAGTCAAAGAATCCGCGCATGAACACTGCGCCCGCTAAAAGCGCATGCAATAGCGCCAGTGTCACATTCCTTACTTAGGCAAAACTGAAAACACAGTGCACACCCCCAAAGCAGTGAACCTCTCTCATCTTCCTGAAAAAACAGTCCAGAAAACAGAAAGAGACGATTATAGCCAGAACTACAAACTCGAGGAACAAACAGTGAAGGTTATAAATATCCAGATAGCTAGAGGCAGACGTAAGAACACACCCAACAAAAATCAGGACATAATGACCTCACCAGCAACCCCACAAACCAATGCACACTTCAATTCACTAGATATACAAGAAAATGACCTCAAAACTATGTTTCTCCAGCTATTAGAGGCCCATAAAGGTGAAACGAACAAAGCCCTCAGAGAAATAGCCAAAGAAATCAAAATAACCAAGAGGAAAAAAATCGAGCTCTCAGAGAAATGACCACGAAAATTGAGGCAAACAAAGAAGAAATGAACAAAGCTATCAAAAAAATGTCCACACAAATGAAGGCAAATAAAGAAGAAATAAACAAAGCTCTCATAGAAATACAGGCAATTATAGCCAAAGAAGTAGAGGCACAATTAGTGATACATAGAGAGGAAACAGACAAAAAAAAGTAGAAGCAGTCATTGAAAAGCAGGACTCCACAATCAAACAGATGAAGGAAATGGTACAAGACATGAAAACAGAATTAAAATCAATAAAGAAAACACAAATAGAGAAAAACCAGGAGCTGGAGAACATAGAGAAAAGATCAGGAACTACAAAGGTAAGCATCACCAACAGAATACAAGACATGGAAGAAAGAATCTCAGGAGCTGAAGACACACTTGCAGAAATTGACACGACTCTCAAAGAAAAAATAAAATCAGAAAAGTTCCAAACACAAATTTATGGGACACATTGAAAGCAGTGCTCAGAGGAAAATTTATAGCACTAAGTGCCTGCAAGAAGAAATTGGTAACATCACATACAAACAACTTAATGGCACAACTGAAAACCCTAGAAAAAAAAGAAGCAGATACACCCAAGAGGAACAGATGGCTGGAAATAATCAAACTCAGGGCTGAAATCAATCAATTAGAAACAAATAAAACTATTCAAAGAATCAATGAAACCAAAAGCTGGTTCTTTGAGAAAATCAACAAGATATACAAACCCTTAGCCAAACTAACTAAAAAGCAGAGAGAATCTATCCAAATCAGCAAAATCAGAAATGAAAATGGAGACATAAGTACAGACACTGAGGAAATTCAAACAATCATTAGGTCATACTACAAAAGCCTATATGCCACAAAATTTGAAAACCTAAATGAAATGGACAATTTCCTTGATAGATTCCATCTTCCAACATTAAGTCAAGATAAGGTAGAAAGACTGAATAGCCCTATATCCCCAAGAAAATTGAAGCAGTCATTCAGTCTCCTCTCCAAAAAAAAGCCCTGGGCCAGATGGTTTCAGCACAGAATTCTACCAGACCTTCAAAGAAGTGCTAACACCAATTCTCCTCAAACTATTCCACAAAATAGAAACAGAAGGTACATTACCAAAGTCATTCTATGAAGCAACAGTCACCTGATACCTAAACCACACAAAGACTCAACAAAAAAGGAAAAATTCAGACCTATCTCTCTTATGAACATTGACGCAAAAATACTCAATAAAATACTTGCAAACCGAATCCAAGAACACATCAAAGATATCATCCATCATGACCAAGTAGGCTTCATCCCAGGCATGAAAGGGTGGTTCAACATATGGAAATCCATCAATGTTATCCACCACATAAACAAACTGAAGGAGAAAAACCACATGATCATCTCCTTAGATGCTGAAAAAGCATTTAACATAGTTCAACACCCATTCATGTTTAAAGTCTTGGAAAGATCAGGAATACAAGACACTTATCTAAACATAGTAAAGACAATATACAGCAAGCCTATAGCCAACATCAAACTCAATGGAGAGAAACTTAAATCAATCCCACTGAAATCAGGGACAAGTCAAGGCTGCCCACTCTCTCCATACCTCTTCAACATAGTACTTGAAGTCCTAGCCATAGCAATAAGACTACTAAAGGAGATCAAGGGGATAAAAATCGGAAAGGAAGAGGTCAAAGTGTCACTATTTGCAGAAGATATGATAGTATATATGAGCGACCCCAAAAGTTCAACCAGAGAACTCCTCCAGCTGAGGCTCAATGGAACTGCATAGAAGACCTAGAAATAAACCCACACACCTATGAATACTCGATTTTTGACAAAAAAGCCAAAACCAATCAATGGAAAAAAGACAGCATCTTCAACAAATTGTGCTGGTCCAACTGGATGTCTACATGCAGAAAAATGAAAATAGATCCATATTTAACACCCTGCACAAAACTGAAGTTAAAGTGGATCCAAAGACCTCAACATAAAACCAGATATTCTAAATCTGTTAGAAGAACAAGTGGGGAACAGCCTAGAACTCATTGGCACAGGAGACAACTTCCTGAACAGAACACTCAGGCTCTAAGAGCAACAATCAATAAATGGGACCTCATGAAATTGAAAAGCTTCTGTAAAGCAAAGGACACTGTCATCAAAACAAAGCGACTGCCTACAGATTGGGAAAGAATCATCACCAACCCTTTATCTGACAGAGGACTCATATCCAATATATATAAAGAACTAAACAAGCTGAAAAGCAACAAACCAAGTAATCCACTTAAAAAATGGGGAACAGAGCTAAAGAGAGAATTCTCTGTAGAGGAATATCGAATGGCAGAGAAACACTAAAAGAAATACTCAACCTCATTAGCCATTAGGGAAATGCAAATCAAAACAACCCTGAGATTTCACCTTACACCCATCAGAATGGCCAAGATGAAAAACTCAAGGGACAACACATGCTGGAGAGGTTGTGGAGAAAGGGGAACCCTTCTCCACTGCTGGTGGGAATGTAAAATGTACAACCACTCTGGAAATCAATCTGGTGCTTTCTCAGACAATTAGGAATAGTGCTTCCTCAAGACCCAGCTATACCATGTCTAGGTATATACCCAAAGTTTGCTCAAGTACACAAAAGGGATACTTGCTCAACCATGTTTATAGTAGATTTATTTGTAATAGCCAGAACCTGGAAACAACCCAGATGTCCCCCAACGGAGGAATGGGTACAGAAATTGTGGTATTTTTATACAATGGAATACTACTCAGCAATCAAAAAGGAGGAAGTCATGAAATTTGCAGACAAATGATGGGATCTAGAAAAGATCATTCTGAGTGAAATATCCTAGAAGGAGAAGGACAAACATGGTATATACACACTTATATAGACCTATACAATATGACAAACATAATGAAATCTATACACCTAAAAAAAGATAATCAAGAGAGCGGACATGGGGTAAGATGATCAATCCTCCTTTAGAAAGACAGATGGGATGTGCATTGAACGTATGACAGGAGTCTACTGAGCGCATCTGAAAGACTCTAACTAGCAGTGCTTTCAAGCAGATACAAAGACTCATGACCAAACCATTGGCAGAGTACAGGGAATCATATGAAAGAAGTGGAGTTAGTATGATGGGGAAAGGATAGGAGCTCCACAAGAACCAAATATATCTGGGCACAGGGTCTTTGCTGAGACTGACATTCAACCAAGGACCATGTATGGATATAACCTAGAACCTCTGCTCAGATGTAGCCTGTGGTAGCTCAGTAAGCAATTGGTTTCCCATAGTGAGGGGAACAAGGACTATTTCTAACAGGAACTCAATGACTGGCTCTTTGACCTCCCCACTCCCCAAGAAAGGAGCAGTCCTGTTAGGCCACAGAGGAGGGCTTTGCAGCCAGTCCTGAAGATACCTGATAAAACAGGATCAGATGAATGGGGAGGAGGTCCCCCCCTATCAGTGGACTTGGAAAGTAGCAGGGGGAAGATGAGGGAGGGAGGGTAGGATTGGGAGGGAATGAGAGAGCGGGATACGGCTGGGATACAGTGTTAATAAAATGTAACTGATAAAAATAAAATAAAATTAAAGAAAAAAAAATCTGGCCACATTCCCTGACAAAAATTGCCTTATCCAATATCCAAATTCTTAACACCATAGACAGATGTTTCCAAAATATGCAAACTCTACGATGAGCTCCCAAAAGTCTCTTATCTCTAGTTCTCTACTTCCCAACTCTAAAAATATCTTTCTTTCTGCTCTCAAAAAATAAATAAAATAAAAAATATCTTAAGATTATACTGTAAACTCTTATCTAAGGATTTATATAATTTGCTGATTGTATGGCTTACAAACTACCATGTAACTTCACTGTCTTAAGAAGACCAGGTGTTATACATCAACACTTATAAAACTTACTAGTCATAATTAACTCTTCATTATTTAATCTCCCTTATAGACTAAGAAATCAGTAAGTTACATCTTAAATTGGTATGGATTTTTATAAAAATTCAAAGTTTACTTTTACAATACACTGCATATTTCTGGTTTATTTATTTATTTATTTATTTATTTATTTGCATCATAATAGACTTTCAAGGTCATAATGATCTAGTCAGATTAATAAACTATTTTTAAATGTATGTCTAACTATTTATGTCTTTGTTCGTTCTTAGATATGTGAATAAATGCTCTTTACCCCCCCCCACACACACACACAACTGTTGCATGTGCTCTTGGTTCAGCTCCAAGTTTTCTGGCCAATGAATTTGGCAAAATAAATTCAAATGTAAATTTAAAGTTGTTTTATATTGATCTACTGTATCATTGACGCATTATTCACCTTTTTTCAGGACAAGCCATGTTTTTACAGACCAGGGTGAAGAGTTAATAGCTCATACTTAAATAATCTTAAAGCATGTGGCTTAATTCCAAAGCTATTTTAATTTAGGATATATTAATTCTAGAGAAATTCAATTGCTTACAGTGTAAGAACGTGGTTATTATACTCTATCTTTACTCTCAAAAAGTTAATAATCACTGCATTGAAAACATTTTTTTTTTTTTGCTGTTACTAATATATATGGCTTTAGATTTTCTTAAGCTACAGACCTTTTATAAATGAAATCACACAGGAAAATGATGTTTTCTCTCTTTTTGGACAATGTTTATGACTTTTAAGGCTTCCACTTAACAGGGGTGAAACCTAAATTCTAGTTTTTAATGATTAAGATATGCAAGTTAATAGTCAGTTGTCTTGTAGATGATTAAGTCCCTTAACATACCCAAAAATGCATTTATAGTCCAAGAGATGCAGGCACGATCTTTCTGCCATCTTAACTAAGTAGCTGAGGATGATCCCTGACTCTCCATACAGGAGTTGGTAAAAATGATTTTTAAAGTGATAAAGCCCAAAAGGAGGTGGCTGAGTCTCCTGTCAGGCACAGCCACAGCAGAAAACTATGCTCCAGACCTTGGCTGCTGCTCTGAGGCTATTGTCATTCCCGCAGAAAAACAAGAGGTCTTAAATTCTTCACCCTGCAGGTCTCCAGGCTATGTCAGATCCAGCCTAAGTCAGTTCTGCCAGGGACTTCTTTCAAACACCTCCAAAAAGGGCATTGATCTTGAAGCTGCTTTAATGAGCCCTGGCCTGCATGATGGCACAGTGATCTCTGGAAGTTAAAATGCTTCCATATAGGCTAGCCTTCTCTGCAGACACAGAGGGCTAGTATATGTAATCACCACAGACACTTCCAGGCTTTCAGATCCGTGGTGTGGTGGAGGACAGATAGCTTCTAGATTCACTGACCTCACTGAGCCCAGGGTAATGTTCTGCTCTGTTTTAACCTCAAACTCGGATCCTATGGTCACATTGCCAACTTCTTTCTTGGGAGGCTTCAGATGCCTTCTCAGTCTTCTTCATGTGCAGGGACCAGGACTTAGGCCTCATTTCTAGAGCTGCCATTGTCAGGTCTAGACACAAACTCTTTTGTTACCAGACTCAAAAAGTAGGTCTCAGATGTAACCTTTTACCATTCCTTTAGCTAAAGGACAGTGAAAACTAGCGAAATCTAGCCTGTGTCTCATTGTAAATAGGAGAAAAAAAAGGCCTAAGAATGCAAAAGATTGTGGTATGAGGACCTAAGAAAGTATTTTAGGGTCTAAAAGAGTGATCTAAGATCTCCAAAATAAATAAATAAAAATGGTTCAGATTTTTTCCTTCTGCTATGCTACTGTAGTAAGACTGTCAGAGCTTTGACATTAATCAGTGGAGCTCTGATTTATTAATCTAACTCTGATAAAAAAAAAAAAGAAAGAAAAAGAAAACACTCCAATATATGATCTACTATCATAGTTCCAAGCTCAGGATTGTGTCGAAAATCTAGATCAAATGAGCTTTTGTTCCACAGGAGGTTTCTGCTTTCTTTAATTAAGCTTACCTCAAAGAACATTAATACTTTTAATCTAAGAGTGTTTCCCCAAGCTCTGCTATGCTATGACACAAAAATATAAGTCTATTGCCTATTCTGCAAGGTGTGTTTCACTGCAAATCACAAGCCATGGTGATGCGAGAGCAACAGAACCGAAAAATCTGAACAGAGGGGTCTTTCCTGAGACTGATACTCCAACCAAGGACCATGCATGGAGGTAACCTAGAACCCCTGCACAGATGCAGCCCATGGCAGTTCAGTGTCCAAGTGGGTTCCATAGTAATGGGAACAGAGACTGTCCCTGGCATGAACTGATTGGCCTGCTCTTTGTTCACATCCAGCTCAGAGGGGAGCAGCCTAACAGACCACAGAGGAATACAAGGCAGCCACTCCTGTTGAGACCTAATAGACTAGGATCAGATGGAAGGAAAAGAAGACTGGCCCTATCAATAGACTTGGAGAGGGGCATGCATGGAGAAGTGGGAGGAAGGGAGTGATTAGGAGGAGAGGAAGGGGAACTACAGGAGGGATACAAAGTGAATAAAGTGTAATTAATAAAAAATTAAAAAGAAAACTTATCTTCTTTGTAAACTCAAAAAGGATTCTTGTAAGCTACAAGAAATCCATCTGACTCCATCTCTCAGTTCAGAGGGACTCCAGAGTAGTAACGCCAATCAACAATCTAAGTTTCCCATGTATTTCCTTACACAGAGTGTGGGATTTCTCCCTTTTTTACTAGTTTTGGAACTTGCCCCACTCAAGAACCAAAACTATGTGCCTAAAAGTTTCAAATATGCATCTAAACATTCTCTCCCTAACCTACTTAATTTGTCTTCCTCCCTTATATATGTTCTAATATTGTTGTCTGGTTTATGTGTTTCCTACATCTATGACAGTGCCAAAGCAGCTACCTACAAGTGCTCTACTTTAAACTTGCAGACTGCATTAAGCTGGACCTGCATTTCCCTTCCTAGCCACATATGATCTCACAGATCCTGAACAGCAAATAGGACAACTTGGTCTTCCTTGAGTTGGTCACCATTCAGCTTGTTGATCCCCTATATCTGCCCCATTGTCAGGAGGAAACCGCCAAACAGGATTGCTTACTCTGCCCCAATTCATTTATTATCAACAGGAGGCTGAGATGCGGTGACAAGCAGCTATAAATTCTCCTAGTATCCCTTGGTTTCTACCTCTGCTGGGCATCATCAGAAAATCCTGTCCTCTCTACCCTGTATTTTCCAGGGCAGGAGCTTCCCCTCCCCTCACCATATAATCTGGACATTTTTTTGTGCTGTCCCCCCCCCCCGCCCCATCTCCCTCTCCACCTTTTCCTAATTCATCAGTTTTAAATTAAACAAAAAGGGAGGAATGTTATGTTGGTGTGCAGGCAATTCCATTGGCCTGCCCTTAAGGGCATTTTTTG
>NW_026585504.1:53509473-53531965 GCF_907164565.1 Psammomys obesus | reverse complement strand
TCCCACACTGTCTGTCTCTCTTAGTCTCTCTCCCACTGTTCCCACATAAACTTCCTTGTACCATGCCTGTTGCTCAGCATGTAATTCATATTCTCTCTCTCTCTCTCTCTCTCTCTCTCTCTCTCTCTCTCTTTCTCTCTCCAAATCCATCAAGTCCAGTTTGTTTTGTCTGATTACATTTTTTAGATTTGGGTCTCCTCTGGAGTATGCTCATCATAAGGTAACACTGACTCTTCCTCACCCAGCAGGTATCAAATTATAACAGCTTTTCAGCTAGGACTGTGACCCTATGCTACCTCTCACATCTCTATTTTCCAAGCTCTCACATCTCTATTTTCCAAGCTGACATTTTGACTGCATTGAGCTTAGGTAGGTCTTGTGTATTCTGTTACAGTCACTGTGAATTCATCTATGCAAATACTCTGTTGTGTCCAGGAAACACTGTAACCTTGATGTCATCCAACACCTCTAGTTGCTACAATCTTTCTATCTCCTGTTCCATAAAGATCCCCCAGCCTTGCAGAAAGGGCTGAGATAGAGATAGACCATTTTGGCTGAGCACTCTGGGGTCTTATCTTCTTTGAATGGTTGTGGATACCTATGCTAACTGTCATCTACTGCAAGAAGAAGCTTCTCTGATGAACGTTGAAAAATGCACAAATCTATGGGTATAACAATGAGTCTTTTTAATGCTAAAATAAAAAATAATGAGTACATTTAGTAGAATAATTGTATACTCTCCATAAGAGCCTATGACCCATCTAACCATAGATTCTTGGCCTGGTTGACAGTGCCAGGTATGGATTCTGTCTACTATAGTGGGTTTTAAATCTACTCAGGAAGTGGTTTGATACTCCCAGAACATTTGTCAGTAGAAGTTTTTAAGTAAAAATTCCATTAAGAAGTTGAATATATATTTCCTTTGGAGAATATAATTATTGTTTAAACTTGGTTTAAAGTATTGCGATTCATCTATGTCAATTATGGTTGACCTAGACACGCCCTGTTCCTCTGACCCTTACAGAGTAGATCATAGTAAACACATACCAAGTTTCCCAGAGTCACCCTCTTAAGAAGTTTTTAAGCAATCAGGTCAATCCAAAAATTTGAATTGTAAAATTAGGATTAATCTTACAAATTATCTATGATGATTAATCATGATTCTCAAAAACTAAGAGATGTGTGTCTGTATAAGTCTACAAGGGCATTTCTGAAATTCAAGGACTAATTTAGGAAGCTGCTTTTGATCCAGGGGGAAAATGTGTTGCTTTTGCTTACCACCTATTCTTGTGGGTAACCGTGTCCTTTTTATTGCTGTTGCTGTTGCCACTGTATTCTTCACTGATCTCATAATGCAGCTTTTTCAGCCTTCTGATATAGACTGAAGACCAGGTGCTCTCAAGAATTGTCCAATACCAGAGTAAATGACATAGCTACAACCCTTCGTCTTTCTAGCTTGTTTGACAGTAATTGTTGGGTTATCTAGCCCATACCATGTAACTCAACCTAATAAATCACTTTTCATAATATATATTCACTGTGTGAATTCAGTTGTCTTAGGAAACCTTGACAAGTATAGTGTCCAGTGAATAGAGTTGAATGTACAACTCCTGTGTAAATATCTTATACATGTTTACATGTATGTGAAGCACCAAGGTCAATAAAGAATATGTTACTGGCAGCCTAGACCTTTCCCCATGATACCTGCAAGTTTGTGTTTCTAGATCTGCACACATATATTTTCAATTCATGACATTGAATCTAGCTCTGATCTGCTCTTAAAGAAGAGAATAACAAAACCATAGAGGAATTCCCCTTTCTTTCTGGCAGCATGAAGTTTATTTAGTCCTGGTAGAAAGTGATGCTGTACACAATCTTTATGATAACTGATACCATTCCCAGATGGCTAAGAAATCAGCTCAGAAACTACTAAAATATTTCAGAATGGTTTCATTAGTTTATCTTTATTCTTCTATAATTCTTTCTCTCAGACATGAGTAGGAGCCCAAGAGAAATACACCATATCTATTTTATTTAAATAGTACCTCCCTTCAACAAGGGTTGCTGAATATCTTATATGGAGAAATGTCATATTGAATGGCGGGTATATTTTAATATTTTTGAGGTTCTTGTATCTTTTTAATTTCTATTTTTATATTAATTACAGATTATTCACTTTGTATCCCAGCTGTAGCACCTCCCTTGAATTCTTTTGTACAATTTTGCAAAAGTGAAAGCCAGCAGGATTCTGACCATCCTTAGATATAGGAGCTCAAGGCCAGCATTGACTATATGAGAGAGTCTCTGAAACAGAAACTAATGTTAGCACTAATATTTTCTGTACTTAATGTCTAGAGTGACCACACAGATTTTTGCAACTTTGTAAATAATTATTTTTGAGTATGTGTGTGAATTATGCCACCTGTGTCTAGATGTTCACAGAGGCCAGAAGAGGGTAACTAAAGCTGGGTTACAGGTTGTTGTGAGATGACCAGCATGGGTCTGAGGAACCAATCCTGAGTGTTTTACAAAAGCAGCAAACACTCTTAACAACTGCACTGTATCTGTAGCTGCTAGCATACTACTTTCATGGCATAATACATCATTGTGTGAATGCTAGAATATGCATTTTCCTTTCAAGTACTGCTATTCAAGCCCTTCCCAATTTTTAGATCTTATACAAAGAGTTTGCACATGTATTTTAAACACACATGTACTTGAGGTTATAGAAAATTCATATGTTTTAATAATAAATTCAGGATAAAATATAGCTCATATGAGCTGGTGAGATGGCTCAGTGGATAATAATACATGCTACCAAGACTGATGAACTGAGGTCAAACCTCACGATTCACATGGTGGAAGGAGAGAGCTCAAAGTTGTTTGCTGACCCACACATGTGTACCACGGTGTGTGTGTGCATGTGTGTATTTGTATAATTGTCACATGATCCTGGAGACCTGGGTTTGATACCCAGTAACGAAAGTGAAAACAAAAACTGTGCTCTCAAGAGTTGTCTTCCTGCATCCAGTGTGTGCTCACACTCACAATACATTGAACACACACAAACACACATACACTAATATAAAATTAATTTAAAATTTAGAAAAAAAGAAGGCATTCAACATGGACCTAGTTTAAATTTTCATTAATTTGAAATCATAGAAACATTATAGAACCGGATTTTATTTTGACAGATCATCTGTGAATCAGATGGCTGGAATAAATTTTGCTTGTGGTTAGCTACATGAAGGCCATCCCGCTTGAATTTCAGGAGATATAGGTAGAAATACTGCCACCAGGGAAGTAATTGCTCTAATGGAGAAAAGTAGATGATGGGGTAGGACAACTGCATCATAAATTAAAAGGGAAAATAAAGGAAAAAGTACATCTTTGGTAAATTTGTACATGTATATGGAACTATGAATCAAATGCAGTTCTCTCATTCTTAGCTACATTGAGACAAGGGATGTTTCTCATCTTTATTTTTTAATATTTATGTATGTATGTATGTATGTATATATTTACTCATTATAATTTATTCGCTTTGTATGTTTACTGTATGCTGGCCCTTCTCAGCCCATTTGTCTTTTGTATACAGGAGGGCTTCTGATTTTTTTTAGTTAATTTTATATCCAGCCACTTTGCTGAAGGTGTTTATCAGCTGAAGGGGTTCTCTGGTAGAATTTTGGGGGTCACTCATATATACTATCATATAATGTGTGAATAAGCATACTTTGACTTCTTTCTGTCTGATTTGTATTCCCCTAATCTCCTTTAGCTGTTTTATTGCTCTAGCTAGGACTTCAAGAACTATGTAGAAGATATAAGGAGAAAGTAGGCAGCTTTGCCTTATCCCTGATTTCAGTGGGATTGATTTAAGTTTCTCTCCACTTAGTTTGGTGTTGACTATAGGCTTGTTGTCTATTGATTTTACTATGTTTAGGTATGTGCCTTATACCCCTGATCTCTCCAAAACTTTAAACATTAATGGGTGTTGAATTTTGTCAGATGCTTTTATGGCATCTAAGAAGATGATCATGTTGTTTGTTTGTTTGTTTTCTTTCAGATTCTTCATATGGTGGATTGCTCCGATGGATTTTTGTATGTTGAACTACCCCTGAAAGTCTGGGATGAAGCCTAATTGGTTGTGGTGGATGATATCGTCAATGTGTTCTTTGATTCTGTCTGTGATTACTTTATTGAGTATTTTGCATCTATCTTCATAAGTGAGATTGGTCTGAAGTTTTCTTTCCTTTTTTTGTGGTTTAGGTATCAAGGTGACTGTGGCTTCATAGAATGACTTTAGTAATGTTCCTTCTGCTTTTATTTTGTGGAATAGTTTGAAAGTATTAGTGTTAGCTCTTCTTTGAAGGTCTGGTAGAATTCAGCCGTGAAACTGTTTGGCCTTTGGCTTTTTTGGATGGGAGAGTTTGGTGACAGATTCCATTTTCTTAGGGGATATATGACTATTTAAATTATTTACCTGATCTTTATTCAGCTTTGGTAAATTGAATCGATCAAGAAAATTCTCTATTTCATTTAGATTTTCAAATTTTGTTGTGTATAGGGTTTTGAAGTAGGACCTAATGATTCTTTGGCTTTCCTCAGTGTGTGTTTTTATGTCCCTCTTTTCATTTCTGATTTTGTTTATTTGGACAGTGTTCTATGCCTTTTAGTTAGTTTGGCTAAGGGCTTATCTATCTTGTTGATTTTCTCAAAGAACAAGCTCTTGATAAAGATGGCTTCTGCTCTTCTAGATATCACAGCTTCATAAAAATGCAGACAATGAAAAGAACAAGGAAGCCAAGATCTCTCAGCTTGCTCTAAGGATAACAGGAAAGTTTCCAGGATGTTGCCATTATTGTCTAATTGGCTAGGACTGAATCCCAAGACCTTTCTAAACCCCATGACTAAGGAGGATGGAGTGTTCCGCATTAGCTGAATAGATACACAAACTCTTTTTTGTTAACCTTTCTTTTTTTGTTTAATTTGTTTTGCCAAAGAAACACAGTGAAAACTTTAGTCTAATTGCACAGAAAATAGAATTTGTAACCAGCAGCAAACATAAAATGACAAATCTAAGTCTCTCTTAAGCTGGATCTCTATCAGCAAGTCACCCAGAGCCTTCTCCTAAATGACCTTCTAAGAAGAAGGTCCTAGGGAGCAGAAACACATAACTAGTGCCTGTCAGAATCACAGGGTGCATCTGAAAGGGAGTAATGGTGCTACTGTAATCTCTTATAACAATGCACAGCAAAACTGTATCTGATTGCTGGCTAACCTTAAGATGTGGTTTCTTTTTTTAAACTTTTTTAAATTATTTTATTAATTACACTTTATTTATTTTGTATTCCCCCATAAGCCCCTCCCTCCTCCCCTCCCAATCCCACCCTCCCTCCCCTTTCTGCATGCATGCCACTCCCCAAGTCCACTGATAGGGGAGGTTCTCCTCTCCTTTCTTAGTCTTATCAGTTCTCATCAAAAATGGCTGCATTATCCTCTTCTGTGGCCTGGTAAGGCTGCTCCCCCCTCAGGGGGAGGTGATCAAAGAGCAGGCCAATCAGATTATGTCAGAGGCAGTCCCTCTTCCCATTACTAGGTAACTCACTTGGACACTGAACTGCAATGGGCTACATCTGTGAAGGGGTTCTAAGTTATCTCCATGAATAGTCCTTGGTGGGAGTATGAGTCTCTGGGAAGTTCCCTGTGTTCAAATTTTCTTGTTCTGTTGCTCTCCTTGTGAAGTTCCTGTCCTCTCCAGCTCTTACTATTTCCCACTTCTTACATAAAATTCCATTGACTCTGCCCTTCAGTTGGCCATAAGTCTCAGCATCTGCTTTGATAGTCTGCAGGGCAGAGGCTTTCAGAGGCCCTCTGTGGTAGGTTCCTAGTTTGTTTTCTGTTTTCTTCTTCTGGCTTTCAGAGGCCCTCTGTAGCAGGTTCCAAGGTTGTTTCCTGTTTTCTTCTTCTTCTGGTGTTCATCCTCTTTTCCTTTCAGGTGGGGATTGAACATTTTAGTTAGGGTCCTCTCTCTTGCTTAGTTTCTTTAGATGCACAGATTTTAGTGGGTTTGTCCTACGTTGTATGTCTATATGAGTGAGTATATACCGTGTGTGTCTTTTTGCTTCTGGGACAACGCACTCAGGATGATCCTTTCCAGGTCCCACCATTTACCTGCAAATTTCATGATTTCCTTATTTTTCATTGCTGAGTAATATTCCATTGTATAGATATACCACAATTTCTGCATCCATTCTTCAGTTGAGGGACATCTGGGTTGTTTCCAGCTTCTGGCTATTACAAATAAAGCTGCTAAGAGCAACAATCAATAAATGGGACCTCATGAAACTGAAAAGCTTCTGTAAAGCAAAGGACACCGTCATCAAAACAAAGCGACTTCCTACAGATTGGGAAAGAATCTTCACCAACCCTTTATTTGACAGAGGACTCATATCCAGTATATATAAAGAACTAAACAAGCCGAAAAGCAGCAAACCAAGTAATCCACTTAAAAAATGGGGAATAGAGCTAAACAGAGAATTCTCAATAGAGGAATATCGAATGGCAGAGAAGCACTTAAAGAAATGCTCAACCTCATTAGCCATTAGGGAAATGCAAATCAAAACAACCCTGAGATTTCTCCTTACACCCATCAGAATGGCCAAGATGAAAAACTCAAGTGACAACACATGCTGGAGAGGTTGTGGAGAAAGGGGAACCCTTCTCCACTGCTGGTGGGAATGTAAACTTGTGCAACCACTCTGGAAATCAATGTGGCCCTTTCTCAGTCAACTAAGAATAGCGCTTCCTCAAGATCCAGCCATACCACTCCTAGGCATATATCCAAAAGAGGCTCAAGTACACAAAAAGGACATTTGCTCCATATGGAGTTTCTTAATCCCACAGACCTTAAGAGTCCCATCTACATCACTTGAGAAGTTTCAAGTTCAATGGTTCTGAAGCTTTTGCTTAACCAGAATCTGCAATGTAAACTGAGGAGTGAGAGACAAAGTCATAATTGCTGTAGTCACCATATTTTGAAGTCCTGAACTCCTACTTCAGGAAAAAACAAGTGACAGTGCCAGATAACCAACAGGAGTACTGCTTCCGTAATCCTCAGCACTACCCACCAGAATACTGGGGAATTCAACATTCCCTGTAGGATTCCATGGCTGGAAGGAGTCCTGAATTCTGCAGGTTGCTGGGGGAAACCATATGCATTCTTTGTTTCTTACAGATGACAGCCATAGCAAGCAGATGATACTTCTTGGGAAGTTCTTCCTGGAGCTTCACCTTGCTAAGAGGCAGATGGCGATTGCTACCCTTCATGTCTTTCATCTTTAATTCTATCAGGGCTAAGATGCCTGCCCCACTGCTCTTTCAGCTTGTGCAGGAGCTCCTCCTCCATGACACCTGACAACAAGGAGTAAGAGTGATCACGGCCACTATCGGGGAAGCCCTCTTCCACTACCACCACCAGCTGAAAGCCCAGCGTGCACTCAGAGGCCCCTAGCTAACCTATAGCAGCCTGTAGGTCTGCTGCAGTGGCAGCAGCAGCTGTGCCTTCAGCAGCTGCGAACTCTACTTGCACTGTAAGGTTGATGGACTTCACATAGTCTCCCATGGTTGGTGGACGCCAGAACCACGGATCCTGGAGACTGGGTACTATCTGAAGTGGTTTGAAGAATAAAAAAGCATCTCTGCTGATGCAGACACCAGGTGTAGCTGCAAGTGTGTGGTCTAGGCAGTGGAGGAGGCCAGAGATGGTTGTTGTTGGTGCTTCTGCTTAAGGCGACTGCCACAGTTCCCACAGGTTTCTGCTCTGCTTCGTGCTCATTGACACCTTGCAGCAGTAAAATGGTGGGAACGTGTAGCTTGTAGGTCTTGTGGCTGCCCTGGAAATGAATGCTGCACAGAAGGTGCCCCGTGGTGGGCAGGAAGATAGAGAAGCACCTGCTGATGCCAGCAAGGATGCATTCTTGAGCCAGGAGCACCGCAGTTCAGTGTCCTTAGGAAAGCCGTGTAGGTGCAACCCCTTGTCCAGGGAGAAGTATCGCAGCGCCTAAACCAGGTATGGCTGCAACACCTAGCCCAGCCTCTTGAGCTCCTGCATGGTCCGGTTTGGCTCCTGCCTCAGCTCCTCAATGGGCAGTTACACTTCACAGGAGGCCCTTACTAATGCTGCTACGACCAGTCATCCAGGGCTGGGGCCATGCTTGTGGACTGCGGCCTGTGCTCCGGAGTTGGCCCGAGGGATGCCTGGACCCACGATTTTACCTGTGAAACCTTTCTTCTCCTAACAGAAATGGGGAAATAACCTCAGATTAGGTTTTCATAGTCAGAAAGTGAAGCATCTGTTGTTGCCTGAATAATTAGAAGTGTTTACACCTGTCACTTTTATCCGAAGTGTCATAGATGTAAGAAGTTGACACAAAGTTATTTTTAGTTATTTGTTACTTATTTATTTATTGAAAAACTTTTCAGTGTCATAGATGTAAGATGCTGACAATCACTTTTATTTATTTATTCACTTGTTTACTTATCGAAAAACTCTTCATGTGCATACATTTCAAACATAATCACCTTTCATCATTTTCAACCCCATCACACCTCTCTTCAAAGTTCATGTGATTAAATAAAATGTAACTTACTAGTCCAATTAAATTGACCCATATACCTGTGGGTGTGAGGCCATCAACTAGAGCATGGGCAACCTACCAGGGACCATAACCCTGAAGAACAGCACCTTTCCCATACTGGCCATCAACTTCTAGTAACTACTAATCTATCCATGCTGGAATTTTGATTGCTTTGAGCATGTGCAGGTCTTGTGAAGGCAACCATGGCATCTTTGAGTTCATGAGTTAGAGGGTCTTGTTGTATTTGGAAGACACTATTTTACTCCAGTACTTTTTGGCCTTTGGCTCTTAGAATTGTTCTCCTCCTCTTTATTTAGTAATAATCCCTGATTTTTGGGATCAAGGTATGATATGCATGCCCCATTTATGGCTAAGCACTCCACCAAAATTTATTCTCTTTATTTTAACAAGTTGTAAAGTCTTTATACTGCTCATTGCTGAAAGATGTTTCTCTGCTGAGACCAGGAGACAAATTAATCTATATTTATAGAGATATATATTTACATGATACATAGACTTCTGGGACCTTTAATTTCTGTAACTACTGGTTCTTTAACAGATTCACAGTACCAGGAATTTTTTTTCCCTGTAGATTGGGCCTTAAATCCAATCAGAAATTTCAAGGTTACCCACATAACATTCAAACCACAAGTCTAACTACAGGCATGTCACATGAGGCTAGTTATTATTGGTGCTAGTGGGCTTCACAGCTGAGTAATGCTGTTGGCAAGTTTTCTCCCCATAAGTCTGAAGAACAGCTTTCAGCATTAATTATATAATTTATTTTCTTGTTCTAGTTCTACCTTCTACATGATTTGCAAGTCATAATCATTACAGGATATCCAGTCCAGACTTACTAAGGAAAATATTTTACATAGTTCTGTTGCCTAAGCAGCAGAGGACAATTGGGTAGTGTACAAACTCCCTTTGATCTCTCATCTGCATCTCAGTGCAAGCACTAAAAGGATTTCAGGTACAAATTCTCCCAATTCGGGGCTCATTCCTTACTATTATACATTTTCTGTTTCAGAGAGTTCCTTCTGGGGTACATACTCTAATTAGCAGCTTCCATAGTGACTATTTTTTTTCTCTGTGTTGTTATCAAATTATAAGCTTATTACCATTGATGTTTTAAAAATTCATCTGCCAAATAATCTCATATAATTTGTTGCGAGTTTATTCTGTGTCCCAGAGTGATGCTAAAAAGAAATTGATTTTCATTGCCATAGTAATCGAGGTTCAACTTGAGAAAACACATGGCCTGGAAAGGCTCTCAGTCTATGCATTAACTCCTTAAAAGTCTTTGAATCCACCTTCCCTAGATATGTGTCATAAACGGTTAAATAGTCCTAGAAAAATCTTGACAAATTACCTGTCTGGAAGGCTGAGAACAACTCTTGAGCCAGATTATATATATATATATATATAAGAAACAGTCAATTAGACTAGTTTTTTAAAGTAGCTGAAAACCTAGATCCCTGATAAGGTGACATGGACATTTGTCTCATCAAATATTCCAAGTGTCCTTGCAGGTATTCAGATGGTCATGTATGGCATATGGTGTTTTCTGGGCTACTAGAAGAGAAACTATTTCAGAGGCCTGCCTCACTGGTATACTGGAGCACAGGGCCCAAGAGTAAACATCAACAATGATCAGAAAGGCATAAGAAAGCTTATTTTTCCAATGATGTATACTGCTTTCAAAGCAGTATGTGGAGAGTTAGTAAGACATGGATTCAACTCCTGATACCTTGAAGACATTTTTAAAGCTCCTAGGATACTTGTAGGCTTCTCATTTATAACAAGTAATATTTTTATAGACTTTTATTTTTATTTTTTAATTGTATTTATTTTATAAAGAGAGACTATTTCTAAGTTTATTCCTGCATCTCATACATGTATGGAATCTCATACATGTACTGGGATCATGCTACACCCAACTTCTCCCAGACCCTTTTAACCATGTCTCCTCTAAACTTCATGTTTTTTTTTTTCATAGTCTTCTGTGTCTATTCAGTATTGTTCATATATATATGGGCATAGATCCATCAACTGGTAGATGGAAAAGTGAGCAGATGTCACCCTCCTGGAAAAAATAATTTACTCCCCCTGCCCTAGAAGCCTTCAACTGCCAAATGTCCTCAGCAAGATGTGTGTCTTCATGAGCTACTTGCCCATCTATGCTGGAATTCTGACTGACTTGATCTTGCTCAGGGCCTATGCAAGCAACCACAGCCTCTGAGAGTTGAGCAGTACAATAGTCCTGTCATACCCAGAATATATTGCTACACTGAATTTTTACCTAATATCTTCTGCCTCTTCTGTAATGTTCCCTGTGTAAGGGTTTCTGCAATAAATGTCCCATTAAGCACTGAAGACTGTGCAGTCGCTGACTCTGTGCACTTTGACCAGCTGTGAGTACCCTGAGGGTGAGTTGACTCTCTATGATGTATGTAATGTTTCCGATGGAGTGTGTCAAAAGTTAGCAAGATTTGGATTCAGATCCTGATACTCTGAGATATTGCTTTAATTCTACAACATTTGTATTTCTTATCTCTAAGGAGCAAGAACATATTAGACAATAATGCATTATATAAATACATAATGCAAGTTGTTGGAATTTCTCTATTAAAGTTCCTGTCTTTTTATTTCCCATTCTCCAAAGGTGAGTAATAACCTAAAAAAAGTATGGACCAATACCTGTTAAACACTGCTTGTGTCGAGCCCTTTAGGCTGAGGCTTCATGATTTTGTAGTCTCAGGAGAGCAAAAGGAAGGATAAAAGATCACAATTGGCTGACAAGAGAATGTACAAAAAGATGGTTTAATGGTTGAGATCTACTGCTGCTCCTCTAGAATGCCCATGTTGAGTTCCCAAGTCCAATGTTGGGTCGCTTACAACAGCCTATTTTTTCAGCTTCAAGGAATCTGCCACCCTCTACATAGACTCTGTAGCATCTGCACACATATAGCATTCAAGTGCATGCACACACACACACACACACACAAATGCACATGTGTGTACACACACACAGAAACACAAACAATAAAATAAATAATTTTACAGATTTACCAACCATTTGGTTACATTGCCTTAAGAGCAGACATTACATTACTTGGTTCCATTGCCCCTTTTCAAAGCTGAGGAAACAATATAACTCCCTGCCCCAAGATGACACCACAATTTGATTCATGCCCACAGAATCAGTGAGAATGTAGCAGGCTTCCAGACCTTAGCACAACTGACATTTGTTAGAAGCATCATCCTGAATTTAAAACCTACAACATAGACCCCAACACCTGGCAAAATGAGAGCAAAGACCTAATTCACCAAAGACCTAGGTCACAATTCTATGAAAATCCCTTAATGTACTATCTGTGCTTTTTGGCTTATGAAGTTCTGCTTCTTGCGAACGGAAATGTGACAATCAGGATCTGGTTTATATGCATAAAAGACAAAAGGCTGTATGGTTAAAGAGTGCCTAAAGGGGGAAAAGCAGACCTTATGGGTATAAGAGCTTTCAGGAAACTTTGTGGTGACAAAGAATGAAGAAATACCAGTATTTAGAAAGCATGGGTTAAATTAAAGCAATTTTAATTTATGGTTTTGCTTATCACAATAATGCATTGGAAGGGGAGAGGAAAGCAGAGGTTGAAGGAAGGGGTACAAAGACATATAATATGGCAGAGCTGATGATATAGAGAACTCAAGAATAGTTAATTGTTATGCCATTGCTTGGCTAAGAGAAGTTAAGAAGTGTGGAACAATGAAGCCTTTTTAGTATAATCATGAATCATTGTCGTCATATGCCCATGATTCTGTTTTCTATCTACATTGATTCTCTTGGGTCTCTCTTTTATTTTTTTATAAAATATTACAGAACTTGGGGAGTCACAAGGCAAAATATCTCCTCATCCCAGATAAAGAATCAAGGTACCAATTATACCATACTGCAACCAGTGAATTTACTGGAGTGAAGTACAGGAGTATGGGTAAGGATCACGTAAATATCCAGAGTGATTCAACTGCAGTGGTACAACCTTTATGTGCTTGGGTCCACAAAGGTGGTGACATGTGAAGGCTGCAGCCCTCATGTCTCTGCAAGACATGTGCACAGCTGTTAAGACTGAGAAATTTCTCTTGACAGCCAGCATGACCGGAGGTGTCTCTCCCAACTGTTGTTTAATACTTATGCAACATTGAGGAGACATCCTCATAAGAATTCTAAGGTTCAGCTTGCCCAGAAGTATGATGGTTGTTTACTTCCTAAGTCTCACAAGCTTCCCATTCCTCTCTGAAGGAAATGTTTTCTTTTGAGGAAAAATGCTCTAGAATATACTCACTCAGAGTAACAGGCCCTTCTACTATATTTATGCACAGCGTCATTATCTGCATATTTAATATACATCTGCATGATCAAGAGATAATCTAAAAGAAAAAAAAAAGTGGAACTGATTTTTTTGGCCAAATGAACACATGCACGATTCCATCCTACAACAGTGACCAACACATTCAGTTTTGCTTGTATTTAGGTCAGGCAGTGTGTCACGCTTAAAGCATTTTTCTTATATCCATATGTAACGTATCAGAAAGTGGCTTCAGCTCTGGTTAAACCTTCAGATCTTCTCCAGTGCGAGTTAACAGAGTACACTGCAATATTCAACATCTTTAATCATTTTTTTCCTTTAAAAAGGTTTTTGCATATATTTTGTTCATGTTTTCCCTATTCACTACTACTCCCAGATCTGCCATCCCTAATGAACTTCACATTCGTAGCCTCTCTCTTTCTCCCCACTCAAAACAAAAACAAAACAAAAGAGGAAACTACCAAAATAAAACAAAACCAAAAGCCCACAAGCAAAAATGAAATTCATTTTGTGTAGATAACTACTCATGGGCTTGGGTCCTGAACTGGACTGTGTTTGATATACCCAGTGACACTCCATCGCAGAAAACTGGTTTCTCTTTTCTCAGCAGGTATTAATTTAAAATACCAACTCGATTTCATGGTGAGACTTTGTGTTTACTTTCCTTCTCCATGCTGGGATTTTTGCCTGGTTTTGAACCTGTTCATGTCTTGAGCATGGTGTCACAGTCCCTGTGAGTTCATGTATGTATCAGCCATGTTGTGTCAGAAAGATGCTGTTTCCTTGTGGTCATCACAAACTTTTTTTTTGCTTTACTTAATTTTTTAAATTTATTTATGTTTTATTAATTACAGTTCATTCATTTTTTATCCCCGCTGTAGCCTCCTCCCTCATCCCCTCCCAATTCTACCCTCTCTCCCTCATCTCGTTCCATGTCCATCCCCAAGTCCAATAATAGGGTAGGTCTTCCTCCCCTTCCATCTAACCCTAGCTTATCTGGCCTCATCAGGACTGGCTGTATTGTCTTCCTCTGTGGCCTAGTAAGGCTGCTTTTCCCTCAAGGGGAGGTGATCAAAGAGCCGCCACCTAGGTCATGTCAAAGACAATCCCTGTTCCCATTACTAAGTAACCCACTTGGAGACTCAACTGCTATGGGCTACACCTGTGCAGGGGTTCTAGGTTATCTCCATGCATGGTCTTTGGCTGGAGTATCTTAAAATCTTTGTGCCTCCTCTTCTGCACAGAACCCAGAACCTTGAAGGGAAGTTTTGTTATTGCTGTGTTGTAGTTGTCATTAATATTTACTATATATATTTTAGTAAAGCTGCTGTTAATCCTAAAGCAGATGTATACCCAAATCACCACACAGAGACTGGGATTTATTTAATTAACCTAGATCACAATGCTGGGCAATAGTTATTCCATCCTCAACCTCCAAGCCCATGTAGTTTCCTACCATTCAGATTTTACCCATTAAAGTAAGTCTCTCTACCTTGTTCCCAGACCTCTCCTCCAGCTTCCAGCCTCTGCTCTCCATCTTCTTCTCCTCTCCCTTCTCTTCCTCCTCTGCCTCCCACTCCTTCCTCTCCTCTGGCTCTTCCCTTCTCCCTCCTACTTCCTCTCCATTGCTCAACATTGTGGCTGGTTGTTTTATTTTGGCATGTTTACACAAATTTGAGACAGGTGATTCTTAGAGTAAGTATCACAATGCAATGTCCAGATTGAAACCAGAGAGTGGGGGGGGGGAAATCAGCATTTGAATGAACAAGGGTAAGATGTATACATTCCAAAAGAACATTATAGCAACATTGCTTTTTTTTTTTATCACCTTCTTTATTGGTCTATCCTACTCAAACCTTACTTCCTGCCAGTTCATAACTAAAATTATTTCTCACATTACATCAACAGTGTATATAGATTTGATGATGGATTATCATGCAATGAACTATAACTGTAAACATCTCTGAGGGAAAAAAAGGCTATGAGGAATTCAAGAAAACTCATGCTTTTAAATGTTTAAGATATGTACAACGGTATCACAGGAAAGTATAACATTCCCAAACCTGACAAACACTACCAAGAATAAAAAAGGAAGTTGGATAAAATACTGTTTAATTTGAGAAATTATCCAATGCCAAATCCACACAAGCAAACATTTAACATACATCCTTATGAGAAAACACTTATACATACTCTCTGGTGCAAGGCCGTCTAACAAGATGTGGCTGAGTGCCTTTTCTGATTTTCCTGCCTATTTGTGGTTTACTCTAGCTTACTTTTTCTCTAATAATCCTCAATGCGCATTCCAATTTAGATTTAGTAGTAGTCTCCTATATCCCCATAACAAACTCTGTATACTTTAGTTTATTTATTCCAATAGCGTGAGAGAAAGAAAGAAAGAAAGAAAGAAAGAAAGAAAGAAAGAAAGAAAGACAGACAGAAAGAAAGAAAGAAAGAAAGAAAGAAAGAAAGAAAGAAAGAAAGAAAGAAAGAAAAGGAGAGAAAATATCTCTAGTCTAGTCTCTACCCACCATAGGAATGCTTGTCTTAATCATACTGCATCCAGCCAGTGGCCCGCCAAGAGCATAAGAACAACTAGTGATAGTCATGGTCAATCTCACAGCTGCAGAGTTAGAACATGACGTTAGCATATGTATGGATATTTGTGGATCCTAAATTCCTACATCTGAAATTCATTGTTCAATCCAAGCAACAGAGAGGAAAACTGAGTTTTATTGTCAGAGCCTCTCAGTTAGCAGTAACCAAAGGTAGTTTCTTCTCCCTTCACTTCTGCTCTTTTGTTCCACTGGAAAATGAATTAGAAGCCTGAAATGCTGTATGTGCTGAAAGCAGCCAGATGCCAGTAGCCATGCCATTGAACAACAGCCATAAATTATGTGGCATTTAAAAATAGGATTTATGGCAATATTTGCTGTCAGGATGAGTTTGAAAATGAGTGTCTGAAACAAAATCCAGCATTCAGGAAACTTGTATCATGTTCAGAGGAAACATCAAGAGAAACTAAAGGAAACAGCTTTCCTGACACCTTCCCTTTCCTTATTTTCCTTCCTTCCTTTCTTTCTTCCTTCTCTCACTCTTTTTCCTTCCTTCTGTCCCTCTCTTTCTCTCCATTATTTCCTACTTTCATCCTTCCTTCCTTCCTTCTGTAAATAATTCAAGCAACATAATTACATTCAATCTTCTGTGTGGGTAGAAATTTGCCTACAAGTGAAGAAGCCTAAGGAGGACATTAGGTGTCCAACTCTATCATTCCCTGCCCTAGTCCTTTAAGATGTGTCTTACATTGAACCTGTAGATAGACTGCCAGCCAGCCAGCCTTGGTAATCCAGTCTACCATCTCTATAGGTAGGAATGCAGATAGATAACAACATCCCTAGTCTTTCACATGAGTTAGGGATCCAAACTCAGATCCTCATGTTTGTGCTGATAAGCATTTTATCAATCAAACCATCTCCCCAACCGATGAAAATCTTTTTATAAACACAACAATGTGAAATTCTATAAAAAAATTATGCAATCTCCTGTATGCAAAGGTGAGTGATGAGTAAAATGTAGATAATTATTGCAGATTGTGTCCTGAAATAATTTAGGGCCGCTCGAGTCTCCCAAGAATCAAACAATATCCAACAAAACCAACTTTACTCAGTGTCTGCTTTGATACTGATTCCTCCAGTACTTAGAAGGGTTCTTCACAAAATCAATGTTGAATAAACACATCCTGAACATAAGGTAGAAAGAACCAGAGAATTTCATTCACACATTAAGGAGTCCCATAAAACTACTAAACTAAAATCCACAGTATATATGCAGAAGATCAGTACAGACCTGTGTAAACCCTGCGATTGCTGCTTTGGTCTCCAGAGTTCATGTGGAATTTGCTGTTGCGTTAGAGGGTGTTTTTCTACTGGTGTCCCCCGTCCCTTCTGTATCTTTACTCCTCCTGCCTCCTTTCCTTGAGCTCATAGGGGAAAGATTTTACAGAAACATTCTGATTCTCTCTCTCTCTCTCTCTCTCTCTCTCTCTCTCTCTCTCTGCATAATGTCTGGCTGTGGATCTCTGCATTTGTTTCCATCTGCTGCAGGAGGAATCCTCTCTGATCACCAAAAGAGAGAACATACAACTGCCTTATTTAGGGATTCTACTGCTATAAAGAGACATCATGTCCTTGTCAATTCTTTTTTTTTAATAACCTGTTTATTATTTACTGCTAATTTTTTTTCGTTCATTGAAGTTATTATATTTTAATTTTAAATATCTTAATTGATGGTCAATTCTTATAAAGGAAAACATTTCATTGCAGCAGTCTTACAGTTTCAGAAAGTTAGTCCATTATCAACCTGGTAAGAAACATGGTGGCATGGTTCTGGAGAAGTTGCTGAGAGATTTGCATCTTGATCCAGAGGCAGCAGGAGGTGACTGTGTGCCCAAATGAGCATATCTTGAGCATATGAGACCCAGAACGACACACTTCTTCCAACAAGGTCACACTTCCTAATAGTGCCACTCTGTAAGAGCCAAGCATTCACACCCATGAATCTATGTGCTGTAGTCCCATTTAAACCACCATACCAACGTAAACACAAAACTTTTGATCTATAACCTGGGTAACTGTCATACACGCTTGTGGGAGCAACCCTCCAATACCTGATTTGATGAAAAGCCACTGTATGAGATTGAACCCATATCAGATACTGCTTGGGTGACCAAGTACAAGTGACCGGGTAGTCCAATGACCTAGGACAAAACCACATACTACTTGTTCAAAACAAAAGTTGTAATAAAATTACTTCCAATATTAGTCTGCTATACTCACATTTTGGTGCTTTATTAAACAATTTCTCTAGTTTTCTCCTCTCAGATAACTCTAGGCTGTGTCAAGTTAACATTTAACTCTAACCGGAACACTCATTAAGGGGCCTGAGGATATTGTTCAGCAGGTAAAGCTCTTGCTGTGCAAACATGAGTTTAGATTGCTCATGTGCCCATGGGTTCATGTGAGAAGCAATGTGCTATGATATGCATGTAATTCCAGAAATGGGAAGGTAGGGGCAAAAGAATTGCTAGTCATTACTAGGCAAACTTTCTAGACAATTAGTTCAGTAGGAGATTTGACTTCCTCAAATTATCCTTTGGCTTTCATAACTGAGCCAACACCAACACACATGCACACAATAAATAATTAATCTAAATACAAAGATTGGGTGGAATTTTCTAGTGACCATACTATATTAAGTCACTTAAGCATCCAGTTTTTCCCAAACAGACTTTAGATGGTGGAATCAGATTTTAGAGATCTTTGTTAGTGGAATTTCATAGAAATCTAGCCTTGAAAGTTAGCTTATAGAACTTTTCAAATTTCCCCATATTATAATTTATAAGCTCTAAGGTCAGTTTCATGGTTGTGTCTAGTGTATCTTCAAGAAGTTTCATTGTAGATGCAGTGGCTACTAAGGAAATGCAGGTGATTACAACAAAACCATTTAAATATTTATTTATTTATTTATTTTGAATTTTATTTTTTTCTTATCAGTTACATTTTATTAACTCTGTATCCCAGCGGTGTCCCGATCCCTCATTCCCCCCCAGTCCCTCCCTCCCTCCCTCCTCTCCACCGTGCCCCTTGCCAAGTCCACTGATAGGGGGGACCTCCTCCCCATTCACCTGATCCTGTTTTATCAGGTATCTGATGGGAAAGTGACTGATATTCATCAAGTCCAAAGAAAACGTTGCTGACCCTTAGCACTGCCAATCCCTAGAGGCAGAATTGAGTTTTGTGAAATCTAGAGAAGCATGAGCAGATAAGAACTGATAGCTAATTAATAAAATATAATTTTCTAAGACATTCATGAGGCTAATTTTTATTATAATATTTTATTTTATTTTTATTAATTACAGTTTATTCCCTTTGTATCCCACCTGTAGCTCCATCCCTCTTCCCATCCCAATCCCACTTTTCTTTTCTCTTCTCCACTTATGCCCCTCCACCAGTCCTTTGATAGGGGAGGCCCTCCTCCCCTTCTATCTGATCCTAGTCTATCAGGTCTCAGCAGGAATGGCTGCATTGCTTTCCTCTGTGGCCCCCGTGAGGGGGAGGTGATCAAAGAGCAAGCCAATCAGTTTATGTCAGAGACAGTCCCTGTTCCAGCTACTAGGGAACCCACTTGGACATTGAGCTGCCATGGCTACATTTGTGCAGGGATTATAACTTATTTCAATGAATGGTCCATGGTTGGAGTACTAGTCTCAGAAAACAACCCTGTGTTCAGATTTTTTGGTTCTGCTACCTGGAGGGGGCAAGAGCTCCATAAGTCTACTTTTTAATCCTGTACTTTTGCAGATAATAGTTATATTGGCCAGACACACAAAAAAAAAGAATATTGATATTTTTACTACCTGATATTTGTCTTATCTATACCTTTCCTCCCTCCTTCCTATTCTAGACAGGCTCTTACATATTTCAAAAGGCCTTAAATTTGTGGTGAAGAAACAATAACCTTAAACTCTGATCCTTCTGCCTCCACCTTCCAAATGCAAAGATTGCGGGCTTGAGCTACCTTGGCTGGTTATACAAGACTGGGATCAAACCCATGGCTTTGTGTTTGCTAGGCTCTACCTTATAAGTAGAAGCTAAGCCACATCCGAGACTTTACAATACAAATGTCCATTCATACCACAGATTTTACTGGATTAATTTCTTTTTACTGTTTCAGGTAAAGTGAATCCTTTGCTACAGGTATTTGATTTGTGTCACTTAATTTTTACTCCGTTATAACATGTCAGCAGTGACATGAAAGGGCACTGTACAGGGGGAGAACTGCACATAGCCACACAGGCTCTGAAGTCCATACAGACTTTGAAGTCCCCTTACCACATGTTCTAAGGGAGTTATCTTCTTTTGGAGGGATAGATTTCTTCGGATAAGAAATATATGGCTGTCAGTCATCATCCCAAGCATTTGTAACAATGAGTGAAGTCATTATTATTAACTAAAGCTCAATAATAGCTGGGAAGGAAATGATTTTAGTTCAATCCTCTTTTTTTATTTTCTGTTCCAATTAGGAATATAACTTAAAAATAATTCAATCTTTATTACCAGTTAGATGAATTAGTCAGGGGCTAGGAATGAATGATGCCTCTAAGCATTCTGTTTGCCTTAGCCTTTTAGCAAGGTGGAGGATGCTGGCTGTTACTGAGAACGATCAGCTTAGGGCAGCACAGACTGAACACTCAACTCTTAGAAAGATCTTTATGGCCACAACAAAAAAAAAAGTATGATTAATCATATCTTTCACATCGATTGTCTGAACATGTCTAAAAGGAAAACAATGATGTGAGTATGTAACTTACATGTGAAGACACTATCTACATATATATGTGTGTGTACACACAGGTATATATGTACATGTGGGGTCAGTGTGAATGTGTGAGGCATATGTATGTATTAAGTGTGTGTGTTTATACAGAGAATGTATAACTGTGTGTGTATATTAGTGTATATGTGCTTGTATGTATATATTTTGTGTATGTTTTAGTTCCTGTTCTTATTGATAAATTATTCTGACAAATATTCATGGTGAAAAAATATTCTGAGCAAAGTAACTTAAGGAGGAAAAGATTGATTCTGGCTCTGAGTCAGAAGCTACAGTCCATCCTTCTGGGGAAGCCACAGCAGAAGAAATGTGGGGCAGCTTAGCACCCACAGTAAAGGATAAGGAGTACATGCCTGTACTTGGCTTACTTTATCCTTTTTATGCAGCCTGGATCCCAGCCAAGGGAAGAGCACCACTCACATTGAGAGACTCTTCTCTTCCTAATTACTCCAGTAGGTCTTCCAGGTGATTCCAGTCCTCAGGCTGACAATTGATATTAACCATTACAAACTATGAATATACCCTTGTTCAAAATACTGGGACCCATTAGATAAAAGAATATAATTAAGAAATGGCATCTGTAAGTTCCCAAAACAATTCTTAAACTTGGAATTAAAATAATTGATACTTGTATTGTACTGTATACTTTCAATGTATGATTTTTTCACATGCTATTTGATCCCTGTTATCAAATTTTAAAGTTGTCATTACAGGGCATGATGGCATACATATGTAATTCCAGGCCTTAGGAGATGGAGGCAGGAAAATCATGATTTTAAAATTACTTTTAGTTACATAAGAAAATTTGATGCTAACACAGGATATAAGAAACAATGTCTTTCAGATGCCTTTTGTGGTAGACTCCTGTCATAAGTTCAATGCACATCCCATTTGTCTTTCTAAATGAGGATTAATCACCTTTGCCTGTGTCCACTTTCTTGATTATCTTCTTTAGGTGTGGAGATTTCATTATGTTTATCATATCTTGTAGGTCTATATAAGCGAGTATATACCAAGTTTGTCTTTCTCCTTCTGGGATACTAAGCAGACACTAAGACTCATAACCAAACCCTCGGCAGAGTGCAGGGAATCATATGAAAGAAGGGAAGTTAGTATGATATGGAAAGGATAGGAGCTCTACAAGGACCAAACATATCTGGGCACAGGGTCTTTTCTGAGACTGACACTCAACCAAGGACCATCTATGGATATAACCTAGAACTTCTGCTCGGATGTGGCCCGTGGTAGCTCAGTAACCAAGTAGTTTTCCAAAGTAAGGGGAACACGGACTATTTCTAACAGGATCTCAAGGGCAGGCTGTTTGACCCCCCACCCCCCGGGAAGGAGCAATCTGCTAGGCCACAGAGGAGGACTTTGCAGCCAGCCCTGAAGATCCCTGATAAAACAGGGTCAGATGAAAGGGAAGGAGGTCCTCCCCTATCAGTGGACTTGGAAAGGGGCAGGGAGGAGACCAGGGAGGGAGTGTGGGGTTGGGGAGGGAATGAGGGAGCGGGATACAGCTGGGACACAGAGTTAACAAAATGTAACTAAAAAGAAAAAAATAATAAAAAAAATAAAAAAAGAAACAATGTCAAAAAACAAAAAGAAAGAAAGTATTAAATCGGTATTTACTCATAGAACATAAGTTTAATCACAACAAACCTTAAATAATTCCACAAAATTTCTATAAAATTAATAATGTTGCTAAAACCTATTTTATCAATGTGAGAACATTCCAGAACACCCAGGGCAACTTTTCTGTTTTCTTCTCTCTATATTTGTGTCCCTGTTCTTATATTTACTCAGTCTTTCAGTGATAGTTTGCAGTTACTCATTAAGATTTTGCAAATAAATCTTGGCGGTATTTAGTTACAGTGTGTGGGAAATGTTTAGATAAGCCTTTTGCAGACCCACAGGGACTGGTGAGTGAAGTGTCAGGGACTCTTTCGACTGCTATGACTCCTCAAAAGATCCTTACACACTCCACACAGTGTTGATCTACTAGGGACTCTTAGCATACTAGTGAACTCTTAAAACGGATCCAAGGGTAGGAAGGTGACTGCTTCCCCCTTCTTTACAGAAGCCTCCTAA
>NW_026585504.1:53466911-53509463 GCF_907164565.1 Psammomys obesus | reverse complement strand
TTTTTTTGTAAAGTTTTGAAACAGACTATACTGAATTCGTCAAAAAGTTACCCATATTTTATTGGTAAAATCAAAAATAATGTAACAATTTGCATAAACACAAACAATAAAAATTAAAAAAATCTTGTAGTTAAAAAAAAAAACAACTTGGCCATTTATATGGGAGGATATTAACAATGCTGTTTCAGTTATATTAATTTAATTATAGGACATGTTAGCAGGATTACATATTCCATGATTGTAACATATCTGTGTTCCATTGACCTTAAGAGGGTTTAGTCTTCTCCTATGACTTCAATTCAGAAACAGAAATTATCACCTCAGCAAATTTGTTTTCTATGTTATTGTCTGGAGAGACATCAAGAATATCTGACTTTTGCAAAACTAAGATTGACAATTTGAGTTTTCTTTTTCAGGGTGTGAGATTGTGCATGCTGGTGTCTGCATTGTATGTATCTCTGTGTGATGTGTATGTCTCCTTGAATGATTGTGTGTGGAAACAATCGTGCTGTACGTGGTATATGTGTCTGTGTATGATGGGTGCTTAAATATGTACCTGTATGTATGGTGTGTGTGCTTGTGTGAGTGTGTGCTCATGTATATGTAACACTGTGTGTGTCCACATATGTATGATATGTGGGATGTTTATGTTTGACATAACCCATTGCCTGTAATGTGACAAGATTCTATCAGAAACATGAACAAGTGTTTACTCACCTCAAACAGGTAAACAATGACACACCGAAGTCATGGATACAGCAAAGTCTAACATGGTGAAAGAATGTATATTATTTTGGTTGCTTAGAGAATTAAGGTGAGAAGTAACTTCCATGAGCAAAAAATTACTCAAAGACTGCTACATCACCAAAGACAATCCCAGCAAATTTCATGGATCATCAACAGTGGAACCCTGGAACTCAATGAATAGTTTTTAGGCAGAGTAATTGTTTGGCAGGTGTCTTTTGTGAGGGAGCTCAGTTGAACTGAACCTCTTCCAGGAATCTCAGCTGGTGAGAGCAATTGGGAGAAGCTCCATTTGTTTGAGAGTGTCTCTCAGCTGCCTTGTTTGCTTATATATGGAAAGAGAAGTCTAGCGTAATTTCCAGTTTCCTGAGTTTAAAGAGGCTCCTTGAAGAATTAATGTTTTACCTCCTTTTAGACTATTCTGTGTCTTAATGTGCTTCCCTCTGAGATAGAAGGTTTCATCTAATAGGAAATAGCTATAAAATGTAGATTCAAATTCTTACATATTTTGAGTCCTTCACAAAGCATCGAGTTATTCTAAAATTTCCAAAGAAATCCAAAGATGTTTTTCCAAAATTTTGCTACCCATCACACAAAATTTGCTGTGTGACTTCTAAATTTGTAGTGTGAAGACCCAGACGACAATCAATACCTTTTTTACAATGTTCATCATTCCAAGTATTTAAAATACTTGTAAATGTCATATGTAAATAATCTATATTGTTTTGGGAGTCACATGGCATACACAAAACCATTCAAAAGCAATTTTCTTATATCATGTACTCAGTTATTTTTCAGTCTGTAATTCTTGTGGGGATCATTGTCAATAATAACCCATTAAATATTTGTATATATATGTACATATATGGCAAAACGACTTTATATTCTACTCCACAGAGACTTATTCTCAATGTTCATTAACACCTTGTTTACATGATAGCCAAGAAATGAAAACCACTTAAATGTCTTTCAGTTGAGAAATGGATACATAAACAGAGTAGAAACTATTCAGCAGTACAGAAAAAATTAAATTTGTTGGCAAATGGATGGAAATTTTTTTGAGAGAGGTCACCCAGACCCAAAAAGACATGGACCATAAGTTCTCTCTCATCTGACATTCTTAATTCTAAATACTCAGAGTCCAGCGTATAACATTGAGTAACCAAAGAAACCTGGAATGTATGAAATTTTGTTTGTTTGTTTTTGTTTTTTTTTTGTTTGTTGTTTGTTTGTTTTTTAAGATGAAGGGTTGCTGTCCCTATCTATTTTTCTCCCAAAGATCTTATATATCCATGTGTTGGAAGAACAATGTGTAACTTAGGTACTGGTCTATATTGGCAACAAACTCTAAAATTGGGAGCTCAGAGATTGAGATGGGCAATATATTGTGCATGCAAAGCTGCCTGTTTCAGTTGGATTACTCTTTGAAGCAGCTCAGTGTGCTACCAAAACAACAAATGTCTAAAGCAAGCTGCTGCAGGTTGGTAGAAGCAAACAGCTGCATGTGATGCCAAACCAGGCAAACCAGCTTGGAGCTTAAAAGCTCAGGAGGCAATGGTCATAGAGGCTGCCTGAGATCAGGGTCGGTTGTGATGGCTGCATAGAACATGAGCCTATTTGAATTTTGTCATCTGAGGAGAATACTAGCAGCCACATATTGTGGTCAAATGGACTTCACCAATTAGTGCAGAACAGTCATGAAAAAAAAAAAAAAACTTGGGTTTTGGTTATGGTTGTGGAAAATACAATGTTTTTTTTTTTTTTTCAGGTTAATTTTTCAGGTTAATTTTTCAGGTTAATCTGGTTTTGAAACTTCCAGGTTCAATTAAAAATAGAAATATACACACAGAAAACCATGAGCCATACAGAAGAAAAATGAAAGTATGCACTAGAATATTTTTGTCTGTATCAGAATAACCTTGAACTTCCTGCATAATGAGAATAACCTTGAACCACTACCGTCTTGCCTGTATCTTCTAAGTGTGACCAGTGGCACAGTGTCTGATTCATGCAGTGTTGTAGATCAACACCAAAGCTTTCTGCAAACTAATCAAATACTCAACCAAGTGAAATACATTACTTTCTTCTTGAGTCTTATTTTGACTGTACCCAAATACACAAATTAACAAACAGAATGATGAAGAAACTTGTATATCCACATTCAAAGAACTGTTGAAAGACATGGTTGAAGAATAAAAGGATACCAATGGAAAAGTTTCATAAAATAGATAAAATGGTTAATATAGAAACTCATAACTGGTTAAGGTGCTGGTGAATGCTCAGTTATATAGAGACAGGTATATCACTCCATCCAAGGAGTAGGAGATGTTGTTGAAGAGGACACTGGAACAATATATGAGCTATGGTATATAGTAGGAGTGCTATGAAAGGCCCTCTTCTAGATAGAACACAGCTGTTAAATTCATAAACCTCTAGCCTCACTGGTTACCTCCATAAGTCTGGCACAAGATAAGGTCCAGTGATGCTCCATCATGGCTGGAAGAGGGGCTGATAAGGGGAGGTCCCTCCCTATACTGCAAAGCTATTAGAAGTAAACAGTTGATGGGAGGAGAAAAGTTAGTTTTTCAGTGGTGTAGCCACTGGCAAGTGGCCTATGTCCCAGTAAACAACCTCCCACTCCTGTCCAGTAAAGTAATACGAATGTAATGTAGGTGGGGAACAAAATGAAAACCACACAAAAGTAACAATGGGGTCTGTTGAAGAGAAGAATGGGTTCAATGAAAATGGGAGAGATAAAAGATGACAATAATGTGAAAATGTCAAAGTACATTAAGTGGGTATGAAGAAAAGAAACGATGGACACAAGAAGTTCTCAATATTCTAAAATGGGATAAATGAAGAAACCTACTCATAAGTTATGAGACTAGTAAGGTGCTAAACAGGTTAACATAGGCCTATCCTACCAATCACCTAAAAGCCCGAGGCAGAGCAATTGCTAATCTAAGGGATAACTAGGTTACAGAGTGAGTTTAAAAGTAATCTAGACAACATAATAAGACACTGTCTGGAACTTTTTAAAAAGTGGGACTAGGGAGATGTTCTCAATAGGCTCCAGAATCTACATAAAAAAAAAAAATTACATGGCTAAATTTACTTGCAATCTAGCACTTGGGAGGCAGAGAGAGGAAGTCATTGGCTGGATCTTACTGGCTAGCCAGCCTGTCTAGCAGACTGTTAAAGTACAGGATACTTCAAATAATAAAGTAGAGGGTAACTGAGATCTGATAATGACTTCTGACCCATGAATGTGCACCTGTACACACCTGTACATACAGGCACAGATATACAAACACACACAGGCTATTTAAAAATTAAACAAAAGAAGAAATGAAAAAGCTGAATGTAGAGCTAGTGGTAGAATGTTTGCCTCCCATTCAGGAAGTCTAGGTTTTTCTACACAGAAGATCAAGAAAATAAAAGTAGTGATTGTCACTGTAAGTCTTTACTCTCAATGCCTCAGTTCTTTATTTCTTACTAAATGATACACATGTATGAAATATTTAACACAGGCCCTAACATTTAACTGTTTTTATTCTTGAATTAATATGGAAAATTGAACATGGCTGCAATATGTTGATAATATCAGACCATGAATATTAAAAGTTGAATCCTGGGGCTAGAGAAATGGCTCAGAGGCTAAAAACACGGGTTGTTCTTCCAAAGGTCCTGAAATTAATTCCCAGCAACCACATGGTGGCTCATAACCATCTTTCATGCCCTCTTCAGGTTTGCAGGTATACATGCTGACAGAACAGTGCACATATAATTAACAAATCTTTTAAAAAACTTGAGTGCTAGGAGTTTACATGGAGAATATAATTTTGTGGGGAGTATTTGCATGAAAACACAGTGACAAAAAGCAACTTAGGGAAGAAAGGGTTTATTTTAGTTCACAGTCCCTAGTAACAGTCTGTTATCATATGAACACATGCTTGCTTAACACTCAGCTAGCTTTCTCTACTTATACAGAGTCCAGACCCCAAATTAAAAAAATGGTGTCATACACTATAAGGCTGACTCATCCCACATCAATCAACATAATCCCAACCACTCACCTCAGCATGACCAGAAGCCAACTGATCTAGTTAATTCCTCAGTGAGACTCTCTTCCAAGGTGATTCTAAGTTACAGGAAGTTGACAAGAAGAACTGGTCTTCACATTTAAGAAAATGGTTCAGCAGGTTATAACACCAAGCCTGAAGATCTTTGATTATCAGATCCCACATAGTGAAAGCAGAGAACCAACTCACCTTAGGGTGAGACCCAGGTGCAGTAAGCCAGGGTATGAAAAAGGTTTTCCACAGAGTGTTGCAGTTTGGCTTTTTTTTTTTTTCGTATTTTATTTTTTTTCTTATCAGTTACATTTTATTAACTATGTACCCCAGCCATGTCCCGATCCCTCATTCCCTCCCAGTCCCTCCCTCCCTCCTCTCCACCGTGCCCCTTTCAAAGTCCACTGATAGAGGGGACCTCCTCCCCATTCATCTGATCCTGTTTTATCAGGTATCCTCAGGACTGGCTGCAAAGCTCTCCTCTGTGGCCTAACAGGACTGCTCCTCCCTTGGGGGGTGGGGAGGTCAAAGAGCCAGCCATTGAGTTCCTGTTAGAAATAGTCCTTGTTCCCCTCACTATGGGAAACCAATTGGTTACTGAGCTACCACAGGCTACATCTGAGCAGAGGTTCTAGGTTACATTCATACATGGTCCTTGGTTGCATGTCAGTCTCAGAAAAGACCCTGTGCCCAGATATCTTTGGTCCTTGTGGAGCTCCTATCCTTTCCTCATCAGTCTAACTCCCCTTCTTTCTTATGATTCCCTGTACTCTGCCAAAGGTTTGGTCATGAGTCTTTGCTTTGAAAACACTGCTAGTTAGAGTCTTTCAAAATGTAATCCCTTTAGCCTGTGAGGTGGATCCAAGATGCTTTTCTGAGGCTTTTAAGAATTCTTAAGTTTACAGAGAGACATGATAAATGTTTGTAGAACCATTGCCTGCTACCTGTAATCAATTCTGAGCTAAAAACATGAACTGTTAGGAAAAACAAGTATTGAAGGAAACCTGCTGCCTGTCAGCTGCACCCCCAACAGCCTGTGTTTTGGAGGGCGGCAGCTAGAGAGGAGATTGAGAATCCGTGCATGTCCAACATCCTCCTGTGTTCCTGAATCAAACCAATGACATGCAACATGGGCGGGGTGCATAGGCACCTGCCGGGTTCCTCAGGTTCACAGCATTGAAGTTGGGGCAATCTATGGGAAGGTGCCAGTTCAGGTGGATGCCCTTAGGGTAGACAGATCCCAACAGCTGGGGCAATCTATGGGAAAGGCCCAGTTCCAGCTGATGCTGATTCCACCCCCACTCGTGACACGCCCTAGGAAGGGCCATCTGAATCTCTTGGTGCCCGCTTCACCTATGGCCCATGCAAGTTCTTGCAACTGCTGATTCCTAGAGTGGGGCTAGGCATTGCACCGGCTGAGCTGGTGCTTCCAGGTGTCTGCATGGCAGGTGGGAGTCTTGTGAGCCAAGGGGTCTTCTATCCCAAGCTTGAATTGCAAAGAGACATGTCTTGTCAAAATGACCTGTTGGTAATGTCTTCGTGCCTCTGTGGAAAAGGTTCTCGGGCTAAAAAGTTCATCAGATCTCTGTGTGATCTAGATTCTGATTTCTAGTAACTTGAGGGAAGCATTTGATTCTGAAATATGCTTCCCACTGTAGAAAGAGTGGGCTGGATAGGAATGAGCGACAAATATCCCTCCAATCTTTGGGTTTGTTTAAGGTGGCAATCTGGCTCTGTAAGAGTGACTTTGTCCAAAGTGCACTGAAGCTGTCTCCCTTTACTTCCTTTCTGGGTTCTTTTAAATTTGCAGCTTGGTATGAGTCCCAATTAAGTGGGTGGAGCTATCTTTATCTGGGAATGCTTTAATCTGTAGCTTGGTATGGGTAACAGAGAGGTGGACCAACTGGGAATGCTCGAGATTCCTGAAACCCTGGTTCTGAATAACTCATGTTTCATTGCCTGTCTGAGTCTTTAAATCTGTAGCTGATTCCTGAAATTTTGCTCCCACTTGAAGTCCTGAGTAGAAGGAGAGGTGGAGTTCCCCAGGATTTTACTTGGAGGTTTCCTAGGTTTTGCAACAGAATCACAGACATTAAAAAGCTGTTGCTTGGTAAAAGGTGTGTGTTTGGGGGTTGGGAGGAGTTGCCATGGAATTACTCTGCTTCTCTTTTAATTTTATTGGTGGGCTTTTGAAGGGTGTGGTTTAGTTGTCTAGGGAAAGTAGAAGCAGGGGCCACTACCTCTGCTTTGGCAGGAGGTGGAGTAGAGGGAGGAGTTGGGCTGGTGAGGGTGACCCTTTATTTACTTGTACCATGGATTTGATTTCTAATGCCCTTTCAGTGAGGTAGGGCAGGGCTTAAGGCACTGATTCTCAGACTCCACTGGGTGGGGTGTTAATATCACCTGTGTTACTCATTGTCATGTAAGGTGCTTTCTGAAGGACTTCCTCACAAAACAAGCAGAATTTTTTAAGCTAATTTTAAGCAATGTGCTTTTAAGGGAGTATATATCTCCCTAACTTGGGGTCTGTTCTATGTGATGAACTATTCCCCATGATAGATAGGAAGTGTTGCTGGCAACCATCAATGTTATGGACACAATTTTGTCACATGGGATTGGTATGTCCTAACAAATACAAGCCTGCCCGCATATGTAAAAGTCTGGCAGCCATCTTAATGACTTTTATGTGGCTGCTGCATTATCAGTTTTTGTTGTTAAAAACTGAAAGGTCTTTACCTAATCCCAATTGAATTGTTGGGGGTCTAGATAGTGGGTAAGGAACCCTAAGCCAATATTGGGGAGTATACTGACCAAGAGATGTTCAGTTGTTCCACAAACCATATCCAGGCCCAAGCAAAGGAGCAGACCAGAAACAAAGTAGGAGATGGGAAAAGAGATAGAGTGGCCTCCCTCAGAGTTTGAAGGCTTAGGCCCTTAGGCCAGGGCAAACTCACCCTTTTTCACTCTAACTGGAGGTTCTTTTGCCCCACATGATGGGCGCATTTTTTTTTTTCAGTTTGGTAGGGGCCTGACATTGGCTGGGGTCCTGGACCATTATATCTGCAAGTCATAGGCATGCTTTATGGTCCCTCAACTTCAATGAGTACAAGAGGTTCAGCATGCATAAGCAGGAAGTCACTCTGGAGGAAATACTAAAGTAAAGAACACAAGACTCTTCTAAACAGTAGAGAGAAAATAGTAGAAAACTAAGGGTTTCACATATATATAAGATATTGAATAGTATGTTGATAGTACTATAATATTTTACATGTTTCTGTAATATGTCATGTCCAACCTTTTCGTATTGCAACACAATTATTGTTTGTTTGTTTTACAGAGTTCCATCTTCAGAAAGAAGCAAAGAAGTTACAAAAAATAATCCCACAGTGTTTATAATTTCTGTGTCAGTTTATTTGAGGCCTGTGTGCAAGGTTTTGATGTGCCTGTAAGGAACAAGAATTATCCAAATATTAGCTAAAGAGAAACTAAATGAGCTGAAATTGCAACAAACACAGTTAATGAGGAGATTATTGCTTTATGTTTGGTACAGAAGAAGACATAAAAGAGATGAAGAAATGTAACACTCAGAGGTAAAAGCAGAACATGAAGACCTCTGAGAAGATGTGGGCAAAGAGTTACCATGTGGTATTAATTAAATGATTGTCCTATATCACAGGTGACAAGAAGTTGTAAGTGACTGCTTCCCCACCTTGAAGGAGACAAGAAACTTCAGGCTGAAAGGACTATTAATAATGGGAAATTTTTTCAAAACAACTGTGTAAATCAGATATATTATAAGAATAATTAACACAATAAAATGATATCTTAAAATACAAAATTGACATTATTTTGTTATGCGGTAACATTAGTTACAAAGAATACTAATGTTTGGAAGAAGTTAAATTCACAGTTCACTCCTACAATTCATGGACAAGAAAAGAATAATGCAGTGTTTGAGGATGACCGAAATTTCCTAACTTTTTCTGTGTAGATGTCAACAAATGTCTATCCTCCCCTATAGGACACCAACAACTGGACAAAATAAAGGTTTCACCTACATCTCATTTTGCAAAACAGTGAGTTTGGGTCAAGAGGTTACTTTAGACAGACATTTGGGTGACCTGAAGAAAGCCAGACCACTGAAAAGTACCACCTGATTACTGGTGATAACTCACACATTGCTGAATAGATGGTCTATGACCTTGACGTGACTCCCACCTGGAATATAGTCTAGTATCTGCTCATTCCATGAGAGCACCTGCAGCTGGGTCAGAATTACACACTACCTAATGACCTCCCATGTTCTCCTTCTGTAGGAACTCCAACAGGCCTATAAACTTCATACTTTGTGAGTAGGCACAGCTACTACAGTGAATTTTAGTAAGGCTTGGTTGCCTAAGAGAACAAATGGTAATACTTATACAACAAATGGTAATTTCTATATACTAGGCATTATCACAAAGTAAACTGGAAAAAAAGGTTAAAATTTATAATTTTTAAAGACAAATTTTGTACTATTTCCATATAACAAAACTTAAGTCAGTAAAATTCTGGGGCTACTGGTGAGTTTCTTCCTAGGTACAGTATTTTATTCTTTTCTAACCTGGAATATATACAAACACCTCAAAGGTACATCCCTTCATTACTCTGTATGACCATTGACATTTCAGAATGGGGATGTCCTTAAAAGACAGATTGTTTGTGAATCTAGAGAAATCCTCCACCATTGGTTTGTAGCATGAGACATAACATCACGACCTGCTGTAGTTTGGAATGTTTGAAACAGGGCAACATCACTCCTTTCTCAAGGAATATGGTAGGTTGTTACTCATGGATCCATGTATATGATTAGAATACTTCACAAATTGTTGAATGAAATAAAACAATACATTTATCTGATGTAAGATGGATGCTGGTCTTATGGATTTTTCATATATGTATCAAATGTTCATTGTGTGGAAGGCTCTGTGGGACTTACTCAAATGAATTCCGGTTATAAACACTGTGTAAGTGACTGTTTATAAATCTGCTTTCAGTCATTACTAACAGAAAAAAGAATCCGTTGTAGACACAGTGACTAGTATGTAAAAGAAATGTTGGGGCTGAGGATGTGGCTCAGGTAGTAAAGAGCTGGCTATGCAAGCAAAAGGACCTAAGCTTGATACACAGCACATGTATAAAAATTGCTATAAATTCTACACTGGGGAGACAGAGATAGGCAGATTCGCCAGGCTCACTAGCCAACCAGCCTTGCCTGGTCAGTGAGTTCAGGTCAGTGAGAAATCATGTCTCAAAAAACAATGTGGAGAGAAATTGAGAAACACAACATTGAACTCTAGCTTCGACCATCCCCACCCACATACCAACTTTTTGATGAGAAATTATAACTTCAAAATATGTAAATTGGACAACGTTGAAATGTACTCTTCAGGCCCATTCTAATTCATCTTTTTCAACCTTTTTCCCTTTTTATGCCACTCAGTTATAAAAATTGCCTCTATTCCAAGAGTTATTGCATTATATATACATGCAACATGAATAATGTTAATTCTTCAGGAAGGTTTTCCCCTGAGGCCTTTAATTTGATTATAAAATGAATGAGGTAGATGACAGTCTTTCATTATCAAAATCCCCCTAGGAGGGTACTTTGATTTGCCTAGTAAATTGTGAATGTCTTGTTGATTTTCTCTTTATCACTCTACTGAAGAATGTATTGACTTCCTTGTGACAAATGAGAATGGAGAAAGCATAAACTGCAAATTGTCTGGAATCAAATGTCTCTTGCCTCCATGCTCAGCAGCAAGGGAATGGCTAGAGTTTTTTCTCCAAGCCCAGTGTTTCAGAGTACCCACACACCAATAGGGCTGAACAGTAAGTAAAACTGAGGCTATTTATACCAAACTATTTAAACTACTTTGGGTCATATTATATTTGCTCATTGTTATATTTCATAAACTATATTGCATAAAATTTGCTTTGTAAATTTTTATTAACATATTAATTACACATAATGTCTTCTCAAACATTTACATTTATTTATTTTATTGCAAGGAGTACACATGTAGAGGTGAAAGAACAACTTTTAGGAGTCGGTGTTCTCCTTCCATAGTGTGGGTCATGAGGACTGAACTATGACATTGTCAGATTCAGAGGGGAGACATTTAATCACCAAGTCATTTTGCCATTCAGAATAATGGGGTTTATTATGCAGTTTCCATGCATGTACATAGTATTTTTAACATAGTAACCACTGTTACCCTCTGTTGATCTGCTCCCACTCTGACTCACCCAAGTTTCTTCCAAGTTAGTCCCTCTTCTGTTTCCTTTCCTTTGATTTTGGTGAACCAGTGAGTTTAATTAGATTGCCTACAGGAGCATGGGTGAGGTATTATTTAAAGTAAAATGGATGATTTAGGAGCAACCACACAACTGAAAAATTCTCCACTTCTCCAAAGACCATGGACTGCCTGTAGATGCTCAAGGAGGGCCACAGGCTTGACATACTCTGCCCGCTCCATGGGGGAAGTTGATGGCCGAAACTTGGCAGGTCTTCATCACAGTGCTTGAGAGTTCAGGAATAGAAGACATCACTATAAGACCAAGCATATTAAGATTGTAAGCCTGGCAAATTCCAGATGAACAGCAAGAGATGAAAAGACCTGAATTGAGGTATAACTTCTCACAATAAGGTATTACTTCTCCCAAAATAAGTCCAAATAACCATCTGAGATCTGAGTTTTCTCACAACATCACTCATAAGCAAATTTTGCTTTCAAATTTCAGAATAATTTTGCTGCTGTTCTCTCTTTGTATTAATCTTCCAGTCTTGTTTTGGTAGAGTGTTCCTAGCATTCATGTTTTGAAAGAACTATGCCACTTTCTTATTCACTCTGAAGAAATATAAATTTTCAACCCGGGGCTTGCTTCATACACTTCTTGCTTCCTACACATTTCCAAGCTAGACTTGGAGTCAGTGCCCTTTCAACCATTACTGTAATTTCATCACAGCTCAGTTCCTCACTTGAAACTTGGATGATGGACACTTATCTACAAACCAAACTCTAGGTTCCAGATGTGTAAGATTTAGCACTTCAACCATGTTTTAGATAGCACGTCCAAGTGAAAGCCACCAGCATGTGGAGTTCAGGAATGCTCAGACATAGCATCTCAGATTATCTCAGGAGTTCTCAGCATGGAACTCAGACTTTCAGTCATGCCCTTTGTTGACCTTGCTAGAATTTAAATTTTTTGGCACAGAAGTTTGTCTTTCAACAAGTCTCTAAATGATTATGATTCACAACAAACACTAAAATTTGAATTCTAGAAATCCCCTGCTCTATTTCTTATAGCAGATGACTCTGGATGGCTGCATTTAAACTTTACTCTCCACTCAGAGTTTTTTCTTCAAACAACTAAGCAGGCTGTGGTATGGCTAAAACAAACCACAGACTTGTTTAGACTGGATGAAAAGGATGTATGCTTAGGAACATGAAGACCTCAGTTTGATACTAAAATCACAAATAAAAGTATGACATAGTGGTATACACTTATAAACATAGAGATATTGAGATGAGAAGTGGTGACAGGTAGATCCTTGAAGCTTGCTGGCCAGTTAGTCTAGCCTACTCAACAAAGCTCCAGGCTGATGAAAGACCTTGCTTCAAACATAAAGGAGAAGGTACCTGTTGGCTTCAAACATAAAGGAGAAGGTACATGTTGACCTTAATTTTCAACACACCTACCTTATTTAGAGTTGTTAAATGCTTCTAGCTCCCTTCCAAACCCCCAACACTGGGTAGGAGGGAAAGAAGGTTAATGGGGACAGGGGCGGAGTTCTCTCTGCTACTTCCTGCTGGGTAGAGTCTTAGGACTCTGTTGGGGGCAATACCAACATCAGTCATCCAGAAATCCAGGAGTCCAGGTGACCAGCAAATCAGCATACAGCAACTGCAGCAACAGGACAAAGAGCAGCAAGCCATCCTCCTCTAAGCACCCACACCTTCTTCCTCTGGGCTGTCACATTTATACCCCTAAAAGTCATCAGAATTAAATTAATTCTACCTGACAAAACCACCCCCATCAGGAGATACTTAACAGGTGTGAACAAACTAAAATCTCCAACTTGGAATTTTAATAAATACATGTTTACATATCATAAACCAAAGAATCCACAGCAGGTACCTGAACAATCTCACTCCAGATTCCCCTCTGTTCTTTTCATGTGTGTTCAGAGACATATCTACTCAAATCACATGTACATATCCCATAAGAACACACACATATGCACATGCATACCATCCTATAGATGTATGTGATGAAACAAAACTAACAACCACACTTTGGCTGCAAGACAAGAGACCACCACCCTGCAGTAGCTGCTTTGGTGTTAGTTCAAGTCCACCCAATTATTGGCTCCTTGTCTCATTTCTCAGGATTAGGTCTTCAATATCAGTGCTTTCATATGTAGCTACGTGTGAACATTTCCACACATATATAGTCAAATGACAGTATAAACATGGAATCATGTGTACACATTTCAACAGACATATAAACCAAGGTGGCATAAATACATAACTACATGGAAAGCATTTTAGACATAACCAACAGCAGAAATAAATATGAAATCATTCTGTGAGTGGAGGCAAGTTCATACTTCTCTTCTAGAAGATAATCATTTTAAAAGTCATAATTATGACAAATGTTAATATGCAGATAACCATATTTGTGGACGTTGATGTAATATATGAAGTTTAATCCATCTCTTGTTTACAAGGATGTTCATAATAACATTTTACAAGTGATAGAAAAATTGTCCATGGACACTGCTCCATCACAGTACTATAAACATCAAGAGAACATTTGATCAGTAAGAAATATTAATCAAAAGAAATTAATTTTAGTTCACCCCTAGAAGCAGTGTTCTGCTGAGCCAAACCATGTTTTGTACAAATGGCCTTGATCCAGGGTTAGGGAAATTAAGATAGTCAAAATTTATGATATGCACAGCACCTGTTCTCTGGTTGTACATGTACAAATTGAACAAGGTGATCTAGAATGGAATTAATACCTCGTATTCATACAACATAGTAAAGACAAGGATGGGCCCACTCACTGAGGTACATGGAGAACAGCAACCAAATTGCATTAAGTGTTAACCAGGCTGTTTTTAAAATAGAATGAAAATCATCACTTTCAACTGTAGAGTGAGAATTACAGGATACTCCAGAGTAACCTGGACGTTTTCATCTATTATCCTCCTTTACAAACCAAAATAAGCAAAATTTTTCTCTCTTTATCTGCAATTCTTCTCTTCCTTTCTCTTCTTTTCTGTCTGATGCAGAGACACTTGGTTTTAAATATCTTAAGGTAATCTCTGATCCTCTAACATCAGTAGATGAATGAGGAAAAGACTGCTTTCTAAATTAAGCTCATATTTACCACCTTCAGAATCTACTCTGCATTCATAAGAAGCATCTTTGTTGTGGTGGCATGATTTAAACTATTATATACTCTTTTATGCTTGAATGAATACAAATGAGATATACAAAGTAATTAGGACAGTTACAGATATATGTGATAATATTCACTTTCTAATAATATTTATTTTAGAGATACGATATTAATGAATGCATTATCAAAGTATTGCATGCTATTGAGTAGAATCAATCTGGTCTATTTGGGTCTCAGTACACTACCTTTATTTTCAGCATCTTAGGAATATATTTTATTAAATAACAATTGCATTATTTTGTCAGTTTTCTTTTCACAGACGGGATATAGAAATTGTTAGCAATAAGGTTTCCAACAAAACACTTCATTAGTGTATTGACTCATTTGATCTTTCATTTATGCAGCACACTCTAGTACCCACTTGACTGCTAGGCAAGTATTAGAATCTGGGTAGCCAAAGATAAAAAGGTGCTACCTCTGCTTTTGTAGACTACAAATTATGAGACATTATGTGTGACGGCAATTATACAATGGAACTTGTTAACAAAGTGGAAACTGTGAGGCATAGTGATAAAAGCAAATTAAAGAATCCTTACAATACACCAGGAAAGAATGAGGGGGAAAAATCAGTGGAAAGGTCAGCAGTTAGCTGATGAAGACTTTAAACTTCATCATGGGGCTTTAACCTACCAGGACAGAAGTGGTTCTAGTGTAAGAAATTGCAGCTTCCAAACCTGATAGGCATGAGTCCATTCCCAGGAAGGCTCATACCAAGAGGACCAGGTAGGTTTATTCTATCTTAAATTATGCACATATCTGTCTGTGTCCATGTATGCATTTGAGAGTCAGAACAGGGAGGACATTGAGTCCCCGGAGCAGGATTTCTGGGCAATTTCAAGTTGCCCTCTAAAACAGCAGCAAATGAAATTAACCTGTGAGCAATTTCTCAAGACCAGAATAATAATGGTCTGCTATGTGGAAACTCAACATTGGCAGCTCCTTTCATGGAGCAAATGCACCAGGTGAATTGGATTAGAACAGTCTGTTTGGTAAAATGGTGGTGTAGACATAGCTTTTTTTATTTCTCCTTTGGCTAAGGATGGGTGCCATGGTAGTTAGTTTTAATTGTCAACAACATGATGTACTGTCATCTCAGATGGGAGCCTCAATTAGGGATTATCTAGATTAAACGGTCCTGTGGCCACAAATATGGGAAATTGTCTTTATTGCCTTAATTGGCATTAGAATACTCAGCCTGAAAGTAAGCAACATCATTCACGGGCTTTGGGCTCTGGACTATGTAAGAGTACACAGAGGAGTTCTAAGCAGGTGTGTATTTATTATTTTCTGATCCTTACTGTGAATGTGTCCAGTTACTTCATGCTACTGCTTCTGTGACTTCCCAACTAGACTGTGAACTAAAATAAACTCAAAACAAAACAAGCAAACAAACAAACAAAAAGAACAGAAATGCTTACAGTTGCTCCAACCACATGGCATTGAGCTGCTAGAAGTCTTGTAGTATTGTTCTTCTATGGTATAGAAGTTTGAATAGGGTCATTACACTTTAAAATAGAACCAATTTAACACTTAAGTAAAATATAATTGGTCATCTCTTTCATTACTATTATATTATTATTTTTAAATTTGTTCTCTTTGTATCCCAGTTGTAGCACCCACCCTTATATCCTCTGAGGACCACTCTCCCTCTTCCTTCACTATCCCTCTCTCCTAGTCCAGTGATAGGGGAAGTCTTCCTACCTTACTGTCTGATGCTAGCCAATAAGTTCCCAAGAGGACTGCCTGGATCTTCTTCCTCTGTGGGATGGTTAGGTTGCCCCACAAAAGAAAAGTGATCAAGGGGCAGGCAATCAAGTTCAAATCAGAGACTGTTTCTTCTCCCCTTACTAGAGCACCCACATGGAGACTGAGCTGTTTATGGGTTACATCTGAGCAGGGTGTCTAGGTCCTCTCTATGCATGATCTTTGATTGATGCATTAGTTTCTGCATTCCCCCCTGTGCCCAGAATTTTTGTCTTTGTTGGTCTCCTTGTGGACTCTTTTTCTCTCTGGGTCCTTCTATATCCCCCTTCTTTCATAAGACTCCCTGAACTCTGTCTAAAGTTTAGCTGTGACTCTCTACACCTGCTTCCATCCACTGCTATGTGGAGTCTTCTAGAAGGCATCTGTGTTAGGATCCCTTTCTGTTCCCTCTCATCTATCACTTCCTGAGTCTATCCTGTTTTCCCTTCTGAATGAGAATTAAGCATCTTCCCTAGGGTCCTCCTTGTTGTTTAGCTTCTTTAAGTCTGTAGATTTTAGTGTGTTTATCTTATATTATAGGGCTAATATCCACATATAAGTGAGTATATACCATGTCTGTCTTTCTCCTGGGTTACCTCAGTCAGGATGATCTTTTTCTACTTCCATTCATTTTCATGAAAATTTCATGATTTCCTTGTTTTTAATAGATAGGCAGTACTATTGTGTACATGTACCACAATTGTTGTATCCCTTTTTCAGTTGAGGAATACCTATGCTGTTTCCAGGTTTTGCCTATTATGAATAAAGCTGCTGTAAACATAGTTGAGCAAATGTCCTTGTTGTATGGATGAGCATTATTCAGATATATGCCCAGACTGGGTCTTGAGGTAGCACTATTTCCAGTTTTCTGAGAAAACTCCAGATCGATTTACAAAGTGGTTGTACAAGTTTACATTCCCACCAGCAATGGTGCCCCTTTCTCCACATTCTCTCATTTGTTGTCATTTAAGTTTCTGATCTGAACTATTCTGATGGATATGAGATGGAATCTCAGAGTCATTTTGATTTGCATTTCCGTGATGACTTGAGCATTTCTTTAAGTGTTTGTCTGCCATTCTATATCACTCTGTTGCAGATTCTTTGTTTAGCTCTGTACCCCATTTTTAATTGTATTATTTGGTGTGTTGGTGTTTACTTTCTTGAGTTCTTTATATATTCTAGATAATAACTCTGTCAGATGTACAGTTTCTGAAGATCTTTTCCCAGTCTGTAGGGTGTCATTTTGTTCTCTTGACAGTGTCCTTTGTTTTACAGAAGCTTTTCAGTTTCATGAGGTCCCATGAAATGACTGTTGATTTTAAAGCCTGAGCTCGTGGTATTCTGTTCAAGAAGTTTTCTTCTGTAGAAAGACAACTTCTTTCCAACAAGGCTCTTTCCCACTTTTCCTTAAAAGAGATTTAGTGTGTCCGCATTTATGTTGAGTTCTTTGATCCACTTGGACTTTAGTTTTGTGCATGGTGATAACTGTGGATCTATTTTCATTTTTTATCCAATAAGACCAGCACCATTTGTTGAAGATGCTGTCTTTTTCAATTGCATGATTTTGGCTTCATTGTCAAAAATCAGCTGTCACTAGGTGTGTGGGTTTATTTCTCTGTCTTTGAGTCAATTCCCTTGATCTGCCAGTTTGTTTCTATGCCAGTGTCATGCCTTTTTTGTTATTGTTGCTCTACAACTTGAGATCAGGGATAGATATACCTGCAGAAATTATTTTATTGTTTAGGATTTTTCCAGCTATTCTGGATTTTTCATTTTTCCACATGAAGCTGAGAATTGTTCTTTCAAGGTCTGTAAAGAACTATGTTGGTATTTTGATGGTAATTTCATTGAATCTGCAAATTTCTTTTGGATGGATAGCCATTTCCACTATGTTAATCCTATGGTGTCAGGAGCATGGGAGATCTTTCATCTTCTGAAATCTTCTTTAAGTTCTTTCTTCAGAGACTTGAAGTTTTTTGTTTTTTTGTTTTTTTTGTTTTTTTTTTATATAAGTCTTTCACTTGCTTGGGTAGAGTTACACCAAAGTACTTTTTGTTAATTTGGTTTTTTTGTGGCTTTTCCGTAGGGTGTTGTTTCCCTAATTTCTTTGTCAGCCTGCTTGTCTTTTGTATACAGTAGGGCTACTGATTTGGGGTGGGGGGTGATTTGGTATCCAGCCACTTTGCTAAAGGTATTTATCAGTTGTAAAAGTTCTCTGATAGAATTTTTGGGGTCATTCATGTATGCTATCATATCATCTGCCATGAGTGAAACTTTGACTTCTTCCTTTCTGATTTTTATCCCCTTTATATCCTTTTGTGTCCTATTTCTCTATCTAGGACTTCACATACTATGCTGAAGAGATATATAGAGAGTGGGTAACCTTGCTTATCCCTGATTTCAGTGGGACTGATTTAAGTTTCTACTTTTAGTTAATGTTGGTTATAGGGTTGGTGTAAATTGTCTTTATTATGTTTAGGTACGTGTCTTATATACCTGATCTCTCTAATATTTTAAATATGAATGGCTGTTGGATTTTGTCAAATGCTTTTTCAGTATCTAAGCAAGTTTTCACGTTTCTTTACTTTCTTTGTTTCTACAGTAGTTTCACTGATAGATTTATGTATATTAAACAACCCCTGCCTGCCTAGGATGAAAAGTACGTAGTTGTGATGGATGATCTCTTTGATGTATTCTTAGTTTTACTTTGTTTTACTTTACCAGCACTTTATTGAGTAATTCTGTGTCAATATCCATAAAAGATTGGTCTGAAAATCTTTTTCTTTGTTGGGCCTTTCTGTGGTTTAGATATCAGGTGACTCTGACTGCATAGAATGAGTTTGGTAATGTTCCTTCTTTTTCTTTTTCCTCCTCCTCCTATTATTATTATTATTGTTATTATTCACAACTTAACCACTTTGTGTCGCAGTTTTAGCCTGTCCATGGTCTCCTCCTGGTCCCATCCTCCCTCTTTCTTTGTCCCCTATTCCCCTCTTCTAATCCACTAATAGAGGAAGTCCTCCTCTCCTACTGTCTGACCCTAGCCTATAAAAATGTCTCGATCCTCTTCCTCTTTGGGCTGGCTAGGTCACCTCACAAGAGTTTTTTCTTTTTCTATTTTGTGAAATAGTTTGAATAGTATTGGAATTGTCTCTCTTTTGACAGTTTGGTAGAATTCTGCAGTGAGACCATCTGGTCCTGAGTTTTGTTTTTTTTTTTTTTTTTAATGGGGGACTTTTGATGACTGCTTCTATTTCTTTAGGGGGTATAGGACTACTTAATTTATTTACCTGATCTTGATTCAACTTTGGTAAGTAGACACTATTCAAGAAACTGGTCCATTTCATTTAATTTTTCAAATTTTGTGGTGTATAGGGTTTGAAGTAAGACCTTATGATCCTTTGGATTTCCTCAGTATCTGTCCTTATGCTCCCGTTTTCATTTCTGATTTTGCTTATATGGACAGTGTTTCTTTGCCTTTTACTTAGTTTGGCTAAAGGTTTATCTATCCTGTTGATTTTCTCAAAGAACCAGCTGTTGGTTTCCTTGATTCTTTGAAATGTTTTCTTTGTTTCTAATTTATTGATTTAAGAATGGTTTGGGTGTGGTTTCAGTGCCTTAAAGTGCAGGGTGCATTAACTTGAGCATGCCTGTGCATTGGCTTGGGTGCCTCTCAGGGAGTGTGCGTTGAAAGGGGCACACACACGCAGTTGCCTTGAAGGGTAGGGTGCAGGTGCAGGTTGGGGTGTGATTGGGTGAGTGTGCACAGGTGCCCATATGGGCTCTCCTGGGTGGCAAATTAGGGGTGTCTCAGAAGGAAGCTGGACCGCAGCCTACAAGCCTGTCAGACTGTGACTCTGCAACTCAGACTCCTCTGGGCCGCTCTATCCTCTATCCGTGATATATGCACTTCTACTGTTTGCCTAGTCTCCACTGGTGACCAGCAGAACCGTCTGTGGCTTGAATGCTAGGAACTCTGCCCCCAAAATCCCTACTCTGCCCTCTGGCTGGCTGGAGGGATCTGATGCCTGGCAACTAGAGAAGAAGGTCCCTGGACCTGGAACAGGTCCCTGCTCCCCTCTTGATGACTTAGGTGGAGAGTGCAGAGGCCCAGCATTGCAATCACTGCTCCACAAAAATGGTCGTAGGGACCTGGATCTAATTGGCCCCAAATGTTTTAGGAAACCTAAGGTCTGTATCCCATTGGTCTCATCTTAAAGATGTTCCCTCTAGTCCTGGGAAGCCTCACTGTTGATGATCTCCATCCAGCCACAAGTCTACTCAGAGTTTTGGATCTTCTGCCCTTCAAATATGGTGCACACTGGTGCACCATCTTCTTGGAACTCTAACTCGTCATCTCTTAGTGGTAAAAAGAAATCCATGTTTGTGCAGTTTTGGGAATGGAGCCCATAGTCTTATACATACTAACCAAGCTGTCTACCAGACATTTCTTGAGGCTCAATAGGTCGACTTTTGATACATATGAAAACATGAGAACACACCAAAAACAGAGTGCCATTATAGGAAATTTAGATGTAAGTCTATAACCTGAATGCTTCTATTTCCAAGATGCACAATTCAAGAGAAACAATCTTGTGAAATCAGACAAACAAGTAAATATACACAAACCTCACCCCCATCCCCAATACAAAAAGCTGCTGGAAGCAGTGCTCTGTGCTGGGCTCTTGTTGTAGGTCACTCTTCTGATAGCACTTCTCACAGAACTGGGACCATCTGCTACTTGAACCTTCACATGGGCTCCTGCATCACACCATCTAATCTCCACAGCACATGCGGCAACAGGTTCAAGACACCATTCCCAGCTTCCCCTTCACACGCTGTCATCAAATATGGAAGAGGACTTGAGCATTGGCCGTATTTGAGATACAACTGTGCATCTCCATCGGTTAAATGTATCCACAGGGAACAGCTTTAGAGACCATGTTGACTTCTCTTTCACAAGGCAGGTTTTCCATTGAGATGGAAAGGTGTGCAAATGCACCTTTCTCTCTCTGTCATTACGTATTACAGTAATAAAAGAAATGATGTATCCAAAATTAAAGTCTTGAAATATTCCAAAGTCCCTGACATTGTTTTACTGTGTAGCCTTGGAAATATAACTGTGAAGATGGCTCAGGATAAAGCATTTCAAAATCAAATGTAAAGACTTGAATTTGAATGTCAAAATCTCAAAAACCTAGTGGACAAGATGGCCTATATGTAGTCGCAGGAGGCAGAGATAGGGAGTCCCTAGGCAAGCATGTTCTTGGTGCAAATAAGAGATACTGCATCATTATAAGGTACATAGCGATCAAGGAAGATAACAGGTACCAATGTTGGTCTCCACATGCGTAGGCACACATGTTGCACGAATACCAGAACACACGTGTGGGCCTGCACACATACACATAGCACACAGATGTGGACACAAGGTTTATGATTTTATGAAATATTTAAAAAAATTGGAAAAGATTCCAGTGCAAATTTTGATAAGAATACACACAGACACGTACACAGAAAACTTGGAAGTTATAGAAACTTAATTTTAAATGAAAAATTTGTACCACAGAGTTACCTACAAGTAGAGATTTTAAACTACAAAATGTAATCTTAATTATAAATAGAAGGTTCCTTTTAAGATAGTTCTGGAAGGTCCCTGCTGCGTGATATCTTTTTAGGTACTCTCACACTGAGGAAATGAAAGAGGGAAATGACACTGCCTCAAAATCTGATTCAATTCATTTAGAGAAAAAAATGTGTTCTGCGACCTTGTCTCAAGAATGCAAAGGATGAACACTCATTAGTTGATATGATATATAGGAAGGCTATAAATAGCTTCATATGAATCCAGAATGAGAGCAGGTGATAGGACATTGTTTAAGAATGGAATATAAAACACGTCATTGCCTTCATAGCCCTAGAAGTCTGGTTCAGGCCAGGTTTCCAGGCCATTGCTTAGGCAAACTATCATTTTACCCCTTTCCCTTTTTATGCCTGGAGGAAGATTCAGGTCAAGAGCACACAATTACTGAACATCAGGATAATGCTAAAAATAGCACAAAGAAAAGAGTCTGGTATGACTCTAGTATGACACAGAACAAACATCAAGGCTTAGGAGTTTGAAAGAGCACAACACAAATAGTTAATTAAAATATTGATTTTTTATTATTTCTAATTATGTGTGTACTTATGTATCTGTGTGGAGGTATATGCCTATAGATTACATAACAGGACTATGGATTACTTTAAGCTGGAGTTACAAGAAGTTATGAGCCTCACAAAGTGAACCCTGGAAACTAAATGTAGTTTTTGTATAAGAGAGGTACCTGCGCTTAACAAATGTGTCATCTGTCCAATCCCTTCAACCAGTATGTTAGCAGTGAGGCTTGGGTAATTTATTTTCAGTTCTTTTTAGATGTTATTTCTTAATTATGTAAGCATGTAGGTCAATACTAAAGTTGACAATATAAATGTTCTCATCTTTGATTTGCTTTAGCCTTCTATTTGATAGTCTGATTCATCTCCTTCCTCTCTTGGTTTCATTCAAGTTAACACAAGGAGACACCTCTTGAAAATGAGAGCAAAAGAAAATGTTACAGGGAGGAAAGATGAAATCCTCAACATCATGACATTTTCTGCAAAATGTAATGTTACTTTGTATTTTTTGATAATTGAAATGACGTTATTTAAATGCAAAATAAATAACGTGGGCTCTCTGTGGGCTCATATTTTTGAGAATTTGGGCCCCACGTGAAAGTACTGTTTGGGAAAATTGTAGAACCCTGAGGAGCTGGGAGCCTTGCTGAAGGAGCCAAGTCAAAAGATTGGACCCAGGCAGTGTGATGAGTCAGCCTGCTGAGTGTACTACTATATTTGTGTGTCTGTTACCTACCTTTTTCCATGTTTGCCCTGCATAATGACTGTTTACCTCTGGGACTATAAGGGAAATAAAGCTTTTTTTTTATTTTCACATAAGAGATTTTTGCCAGGATATTTTATCAAAACAAATAAGACTGGATGAAACAACCTGGTGTATTAAGTTCTGGAAAGGTGCAAACAAAATCCTTGTTCATCCAATTGGAAGTACAGACCACAGGCCAAATTAAAGGTTCCACCAAAGAACAGCTTAGTGAACCAGTAAGTTTATTGGACTTACAGTCCATGGGATAACTTAGAGGAGGCTAGGTGACCCCAAAAGCTGCAGGACCACAGAGTTTCACACCATCATAGAGTACTACCTGGTTGGATCTGCCTCACAGGGTCCCCTTTCTAATTAACCTGTTACTTACACTCTGATGGCTCCCAAGCTCACCTGTATCTGGAGATAGAGACAGAAAGTTGTCATAAATGGAATTCCAGATAAGGAACTTTAGATCCTTCCTTCGTTCACACTAGAATTTATTAAAAACTGCACTACCACTACAATAGACATGAGGATTTCTGTACCAGCTTGCTCAGTCAGGGGCCATGGCTACTCCAAAAAGGCCACAGGAGTACCATGTTACATCCCAAGTAAAAATTCATACTACAACTCAACCAAGAACCCAAGAAACCTGAACACATTCTAAAAGATAATTGTTAGGTCTTGGGCCTTCCCATTTAAGCACTTCCAATTAAAATATTGACCATTCTAAGCTAGATACATCCTGGAGAAACCAAGTCACACACCTCTGGGACAGGGAGGTAAAATGCCATCTCCTCTCTGGTTTTTAGCTCCTGATTTATGGTCCTTCCCAGTACCTGGTTCCTATGTGTTCTTTTTCAATTATACTATGTTGAATTACAGCAAATTTTGTAAACTTTTCTGCCACTTCTAGAAAGCATAAAAAATTAAATATTTTCCTTTGTTGGGAGAATTTGTCAGGAGGTTCCTTTTCTTCTGGACCTTCCCACTATCATCCTTGCATGGTAGCTAGCCTTCTCTCTTTTACTTTAAGGTATCATTTTAATGAACTTCATCTTCAGGTTTTAAAGGGGAGAGTACTTTGCTCTCTTTAAGATTATATTTATGTAGTTTATATTATGTAATGTTCCTTTTGAATTCTCTCCCACGTTAATGTGTCATCATGGCTACTGTCCTCTTGAGGCCTTTTCTCCCTAATCATGTTCATTCTTTTTATTTTTTTTCTTTATTTTTTATTTACAGCAATTTATTTTCTTTGTATCACAACTGTAGCCCCCTCCTTTGTTCCTTCCCAATCCTGTTCTCCCTTCTTCTCCTCCTGTGCCCTTCCCTCAGTCCACTGATAGGGAAGGTCCTCCTCTTTTATCTGACTCTAGCCTATCAGGTCTCATCAGGACTGGCAGCATGAAGGGTAAATTTATTTTAGCTCTTTTCACAAACCAATATATCAGCTCCACATTTACACTGCCTGAAATTATATTTGTAGTATATTTCTAATAACAATTGCATGATACTAGAAGTCAGAACCAGAAGGGTAACTGATAAATTCAAAATGTGTAGAAACTAAAGAACGTGTTCTTAATTGAAATTGACAAAGAAGATAATTGAAGGTAAGATAGAAAATATCTAGGAAAAATGAATAAATATATGTGGAATCCAAGATGTAAGAAATGAAGTGGAAAGAAATCTAAGAGTGACAGTCCTAGTTTTAAATGCTATTACGAGGTCTATATTAACAATTACACAGTAAGTAACAAGTAAAAGAAAAAAACTAAATTTAAACACAGTAGATAGAAAAATGATAAATAATAAAATTGTACATAGAAAAATGAGAGGACACCAATAAAACCAGTGGTGAGATCTTTGAAAATAATGACAAAAATGAATAAATATTTAATTGATGAGGGAGAAGGATGAAAGATTAAAATAATTGAAATAAAAAATGGAGGGGAATAGCAAAGCTGTTTTTCAGAAAAAAGACATTCTTAGTGGGCAAGACAAGCAGCTGCCTCAACTCTGGATAATATGAAAAGTGGAGCAACTCCTGAGACATTGTGACCTGCCAAGACAAAGTCACAGAGAAACAGAAAGCATGTGAGATTGACAACTGATGGCATGAAGCTTGCAATCAAAACTTTTCTCTAAAAACCAACATGAATTGTCCTTGAGGAATGACTCCTGAGTTTCACCTCTTGGCTCCACATACTTGTACACACACACACACACACACACACACACACACACACACTCACTCACACAGGAACACTGACACATATTGATAAACATTCACAAACATACACTTAAAAAGTAAACAGCAAACTGTGAGTTGAAATTGATAATTGTTTGGCATCCAGGGAACACACCCTCGTTAATGCCACTATTGCCATGATTGATGCAGAGTCCCAGTACACCAGGTGCTGTTCTTCTATGGCTTTTTAACATATTATGTCTTTGACCTCTTGTTAATCTCTTCTGCATCTAATTTCAGGAATTGTGGATTCAGTGACAACATTTCTCAGCTGATGCATACAGTTCATGGTCTATTTATTATTTTACAATGCTTTCATGGTACTTACAATTGTGTTCACAAGACTTTTAGCTTTTAGTTTCTAAATTATTTATCTTTCATTTCCCAATAGACTCAGAACTGACATACAGGATTATACTGTCATCTCTCCATCCCCCCCTCAAAAAAAAAAAATACATGTTTGTGTATAAACTACCATTGCTAAAGTTCAGAGAAAATAATTCAACCTCAGTTACAAGAAACATTTTTTAAACTATGCACCACGGATGTTTAGTTTAGCTATTCACAGCAGGAAGCTCAGTAAAAACAAAATTTAAAACACATTAATTCTATTCAGTTCAACCTGCCTTCATGCAAATTTTCTGCACAAAAGGAATGATTCTCCAAATTAAATCTAAAAACTCTAGAGCTGTGAAACTATAATTTTTCTACCTATACTATCAGTAGCTCCAAAATGGCTCTAATTAAAACATTAACATTCCTCCCACCTTCCCAGACACGTAACATAAAATAAAAGACTTTAAATGCCCACGTGATGTATCAGACTATATTGGCCCTTTTAAGTCAAAGTTGCCTTTGGAACACTTTTTCTATCTCAGACAATAATGTTCTGTTTTGTTGTGTTGTGTTTTGTCTCACACTCAATATCTTGTTTATTTGGTTTGGATGTATGCATATGTATTTATCCAGTATGTGTGTAGTGTTTAGTGAGTAAAGGCTATGGTTATAAGTAGGGTTATGGTTAAGACAGTGGCTGGCTCTTTGACCTTCCCCCACTTCCCGAGGGAGTAGCAGCCCTGCTAGGCCACAGAGGAGGACTTTGCAGCCAGTCCTGAAGATACCTGATAAAACAGGGTCAGATGAAAGGGGAGAAGGTCCTCCTCTATCAGTGGACTTGGAAAGAGGTAAGGAGAAGATGAGGGAGGGAGGGTGGAATTGGGAAGGAATGAGGGAGCTGGATACAGCTGGGATACAAAGTTAATAAACTGTAACTAATATTTAAAAAATAAAAATTTAATTAATAAATAAGGTTAGAGAGAAGATTATTTTTACAGGACAGGGTCTCTCATGACCTGATCTCACTAAGTAGGCTTAGCTGGCTGGCCAGTGAGCCCCTGAGGTCCATATTTTTCTGCTTCCCCTTTGCTGGTCTTTCTCACAGAGATACACTGCAGACCCAGGTGTTACACACAGGTTTCAGAGTTTGAACTCAGGTCTTCATGTTTGCAAGGGAAACACTTTACTCACTGCGCATTTTCCCTAAGCCTCATGCTCAGTGTTTACTACACATGTGTTCATAGTGTGAACAAATTTGCCACTGTTCTTGCCTTTCTTAGTTTTCTCACTCTTTCCATTGACTTTAAAAAGTCAGTTGTTCCTGGTCTGCCAGTAACAGCAAGCACCATCTGGTCTCTTGCTGGACAGGTAGTTAAATCTCATCCCTCCAGAACTGGAAAATCTGTTTTCCGATCCTAAGATATGAATTTTACACATGTTCAAATATGCATGTCCAATACCTTGGCGCTTACTTCTACTTAAATGCCTGCCAAGTGTTTGCTTTCCAAAAAGTCATTTCTCAGAATTTTCACAGTCAAAATTGAAGCCTTTAAAGCTGGTGTGTGATTAGAAGTTCTCAGATGCTCAGCTGATACCTTTCTTGTTTGTTCCAGATTGCTTGGCAAGGTATTCCATTTCTATGAGGCTTGTTATCAGCAAAATCAGCCACCTTTGCAGGGTTTGGCTAGCATTGTCTAAATGATCCTGCTTGTGTTCCTTCTGAAGCCAATTCTAAGGGCTGAATTAGCTGTGCAGCAAGTAGGATGCCCTGCTGGTCACATCCCAAGTATTGTGTGTTGGAGAGGAACATGCAAATATTCCGCATGCTCTGTTCCTCCTAAAACTAGTCCCTATGGCACACAGCCTCACTGAACACTGTCACTCTAGCCTTAAACAGGGAGACACTACGTAACTTTCTACAGTTTCACTATACACTGCAAACAAGCAGGGAAATTCAAAGCTTTTCTATTTCTTTTTTCAATGCTGTCCAAAAAGAGAAAGATTGGAAGAAAAACTCTAATACAGAACACAATGATAGCTTGATTAATTATAACATTACATTGATTTTTACACCATCTTCTCACATTGCTTTCAAGTTCTAAGCCCATGATAAACTGATTCCAGTACAGCATCCCACTATTATATTGTCTCTTAGCAAGACTTGCTTTATTTCCTTTCTTCATAATTACAGAAAACATAAATTTTCATACATTGAATATTCTTTATCAAAGGTCAAATCATCACAGATCAATGCCATTTTTATGGTTGAGACTTTGTATTTTCAATGTAATTTTAAAGTTACATTAAAAAGTTATTGTAACCCTGTCAACAGGTATATTTACTGCATTTACTTCTCTTCTCTGAAAAATGACAGCTTACTGACACACTTTCTAGGTGATAACTTTTTTGTTTTTTGTAAGCAAAAATTTACTACATATATAGCAATACAACTTACGTGTAAAATAACAGTATAATGGAATGATTCACTACAGTTTTAAACAAAAGAAATAAAAACAAAAATTGCAGGTTACTGACTCCTTTTCTCCAGAAAAATCACTTCTTAAAAACAGGTCAAGCTAACAAATATATTCAGTTTTTTTTGTAAGTACTACTACACTAATGAACCTTGGAATTAAAGCAACTTAGGATCTAGATTCCTCAATATCTCTTCTGCTTTTATATGTGAGTTGGACATTTTTACATGTATCCATATGCCAACATGTGCTTGCCGTGGCCAAAAATCACCCTCAGGTGAGTTAGCCTCAGGATGCTCCCCTCACAGTCCACTTCAGTCATTTACTTATTGTGAGAGAAGGTCTCCTTAAAGGGCATGGAGCTGTAAAGTCTGCCGAGGCGAGCCAGCCTGTGAGCCCCAGAGATCCAACTTAATTTACATTATCAGGGTAATGACTGCAAAAATGCACTAGCATGTCTATCATTGTGTATGGGTGCCAGGGTTTGAACCTGGGTCCTTATGTTTGTGAGGCAAGCACTTCACTGACAGAGCCATCACACTGTCGCTAAAATCATCACATTTGATGCAGTGATTACAGAAGATATATATGATGACAGATTTTGAAATCAAATACAGATTTGTTTTTTTTTCATCTCAGTATACTTTATTTTATTTTTTTTATTATTTTTTATTATTTTTTTTCTTTTTAGTTACATTTTGTTAACTCTGTGTCCCAGCTGTATCCCGCTCCCTCATTCCCTCCCCAACCCCACACTCCCTCCCTGGTCTCCTCCCTGCCCCTTTCCAAGTCCACTGATAGGGGAGGACCTCCTCCCCTTTCATCTGACCCTGTTTTATCAGGGATCTTCAGGGCTGGCTGCAAAGTCCTCCTCTGTGGCCTAGCAGACAGCTCCTCCCCGGGGGGGGGGGGGAGGGGGTCAAACAGCCTGCCCTTGAAATCCTGTTAGAAATAGTCCGTGTTCCCCTTACTTTGGAAAATTACTTGGTTACTGAGCTACCATGGGCCACATCTGAGCAGAAGTTCTAGGTTATATCCATAGATGGTCCTTGGTTGAGTGTCAGTCTCAGAAAAGACCCTGTGCCCAGATATGTTTGGTCCTTGTAGAGCTCCTATCCTTTCCATATCATACTAACTTCCCTTCTTTCATATGATTCCCTGCACTCTGCCGAGGGTTTGGTTATGAGTCTTAGTGTCTGCTTTGAAACACTGCTAGGTAGAGTCTTTCAGATGCCTTTTGTGGTAGACTCCTGTCATAAGTTCAATGTACATCCCATTTGTCTTTCTAAATGAGGATTAATCACCTTTGCCTGTGTCCACTTTCTTGATTATCTTCTTTAGGTGTGTAGATTTCATTATGTTTATCATATCTTGTAGGTCTATATAAGCGAGTATATACCAAGTTTGTCTTTCTCCTTCTGGGATACTTCACTCAGAATGATCTTTTCTAGATCCCACCACTTGCCTGCAAATTTCATGATTTCCTCCTTTTTGATTGCTGAGTAGTATTCCATTGTGTAAAAATACCACAATTTCTGTATCCATTCCTCCGTTGATGGACATCTGGGTTGTTTCCAAGTTCTGGCTATTACAAATAAAGCTGCTATGAACATGGCTAGTTGTCTGAGAAAGCGCCAGATTGACTTCCAAAGTGGTTGAACCAGTTTACATTCCCACCAGCAATGGAGGAGGGTTCCCTTTTCTCCACAACCTCTCCAGCATGTGCTATCACTTGAGTTTTTCATCTTGGCCATTCTGATGGGTGTAAGGTGAAATCTCAGGGTCGTTTTGATTTGCATTTCCCTAATGGCTAATGAGGTTGAGCATTTCTTTAAGTGTTTCTCTGCCATTTGATGTTCCTCTTTCGAGAATTCTCTGTTTAGCTCTGTTCCCCATTTTTTAAGTGGATTACTTGGTTTGTTGCTTTTCTGCTTCTTTAGTTCTTTATATATACTGGATATTAGCCCTCTGTCAGATAAAGGGTTGGTGAAGATTCTTTCCCAATCTGTAGGCTGTCTATTTGTTTTGATGACAGTGTCTTTTGCTTTACAGAAGCTTTTCAGTTTCATGAGGTCCCATTTATTGATTGTTGCTCTTAGAGCCTGTGCTGTTGGTGTTCTGTTCAGGAAGTTGTCTCCTGTGCCAATGATCAAATACAGATTTGATCCTACCCACACTGTGAGTCTTTGGAAATTTTTATTGATTCTTATGCAGGGGGCAAATGTTTATTAACTCACAGAATACTTTTGAGCATTCAAGCACATAGAAAGCAATCAATAAATTGAATTTTCCTTTTCTTTTCTTTATATTTCCATAAAAGCAGAGAAAAATTTCTATACAAGTCTTAAGGGCATTGCTGTAGATCCCTTGCAGTGATATCTTCTAGTCTACAATAAGCCTAATTATTAAGTGGGTGCTTAAGCCTCAGTCATATATAAGAATCCTACAGGTCACAAAAGAAAAATACAGATGGAATTCAAGAAGCTGAAAATTGTATAATCAGTTCACTTGCCAGCATGAGCCCACACCATTAGTACTTACACTTACTTATTTAAGACTCAGCACTAGCCAAGGGCTGCCTCTGTGTTACACATTCTAAAACATCATGCGCTGAATATTTGAGTAACATAGAAAGCTTATTGCTAAGTGAATTTAAAAAGAAGTGGTACTCACTCAAAAAGAAAAAAAAAGGTAAACAATTGTTTCTCATTTCTATTTAATATATAATTAAAAATATAATATAGAGTACTCTGTGTACTAGATGTGTACAGGCCTATCTAGATTAGCTACTCAGATTAGCTAACCATGGTTAGGTTAGCTAACCATGCATGAAAGTTCCAGAACAAAAGAGATATGGTCTTTGCCTTATCAAGATCAGATTATCTTGGGTATCATATATTCATTCAAGAAGCAGGAAGGTGTGAAATACACATTAGAAAGAGTTCTGTCTAAAACTCTTAAAACAAATTTGGGGCACTTCTTGTTTCAGTCCTATGGAAAATTCTGTGGAGTAGTTCAATCTTTGGTTAGGGCATGTGAACAAAGTGCCATTTGGGTTATCTGATGAACAACAACAACAACAAAATCTTTGAAACGCTTTGAAAAATAACCCAGAAAAGAAGTGCATGAAAGAACACATTAGAGAAACATCTGCATATAGTAGAATAGTTGTGAGCTGTGTGTTTCTTTCAACCAGTCAGCATTGGCTGAAATCACTTACTCATATATATAATGAGAGCAATAAGACAACTCACAGGTAGATTACCTAAGCAAAGTTTAAACTTAACCTAGTGGGGTGATTGTGTCTATAACTAGGATCCCATAAGGGATGAACAGATTTTTTTCATGTGTCTCCAGGACAGATCACATAGCATAGGTGTGTTATAAATTACAACATGCTTAAGTAACAAACTTTCTGAGATGGGTTTGTGTGGAGGGATTTGTATGGTAATTTCAACTAGGACTTTAAAAATGTTCTGTGTTGGTTTCAAGTAATCCTTTTTGTCTGTTCTAATTTATGTTGAATCAGTGGATATTATGGTGGGTTGGTCTGATTTTCAATGATGGTCATAACAAGATTGCAACTTTCATGATGGATTCTTAGATACTGACTCTGGGACAATCCAGCCCTCAAAGCGTGAACATGGTCAGGCATAACTTTGCATAGATTCATGTGGTGAAAGACAGAAACCAGTTCATAGCCTCATGAAGAAACAGTTTCCTCCATTCAGTTAGAACTCATGTGATTGACTCTTACATCTTCCTGAACCACCAATGCAAAACTTGCAGCTTCTAGCTCTTAAATCAAAGAAATAAAACATAGCAAGTAATTGCTGTTGTTATGAGCTTTGTATTTCAAATTAATTTGTTAAACAACATTAAGTAACTCAAACAAATTTTGGTCTTATTTTATTTTGTTTTTTTAGTGCTGGTTTTAGTTCATTAGAAAATCTTTCTGTGTATGATGTTTACGTGTATGTCTATTTGTATAACTATGTATCTATGTTTATGCATATGCATTGATATGTATATGTGTGTGTGTGTGTGCACGCAAGCACACACATTTTGTGTGTGTGAAAGGGAAGCAGTGGAAATTTAGCTAAACTTTGAAATAGAAACTGGCCCTTTATGAAGAGCTGCTCCTTGCTCCAGGGGTTGTTTCTTCTTCCTCTACGCTCTGCAGAACTTGGTGAATAGTAGGGATAGAGAGGACAGATAGACACCTATCCATGGAAGAAACCCAGGAGGACCAGAAAAAACAAAATCTCAAGGGAAGGGTGTGTTTCCCATGAGCTCTCTGCTTTGTTTTAAGAAACAGAATCTCAACCGTTCAATTTTACCAATAAAAACTCAGGAACAAAATGCTGGGGTGAAAACTTTCTAGATCAGAGAAGCAGAGAAAGAATTTAGCTGATTTTCCTACTTAGTTCACATGCCAGAAGGAAAAAGCCTTTCCTACTCTGATTACATCACAGAAGAAAAACAAACAAACAAACAAACAAACAGTCCTCTCTCCTTCTCCACACTGTCCTAAATATCTTTCAATTCAATGCCCTTTCCTTCTGTTTACTGTTTTTCAACTGGTTTCTTGCTCTGCTTGTTGACCTAGGATTGACATTATTTAATACTGTGTATAGAAAGCTCTTGGATTAAAGGAATGTGTTAGGGCTGAGCCACACATAACAGTTTATTTACAATAAAAGGAAAGGTTTGGATTAAAGGTGTTTGTTATGGATGAGCCATATAAAAGAAGAAACAGGTTTTTACAGTTTATAATCTCAGGATTCACAATGGGATCAAATTTCCTGCAACATTTCTCACATTTTATAAAAATAAAAGTCTTTTCTCTAACATCAATAAACTATATACTATCAGAATTACACTTAAAATGTCCAGAGTATATGTACTTAGCAACCTTGAAAAATGTCCTCTAATATGTTTGTGTGTTCAAAGATCTGTACCTAAGTTAATTTCTATCATGACTTGCATTAACAATCAAAAAAATATTTTTATACCTAAACAACTTTTTGAATCTTAAACAATCTTAATTTTATTCCTGTAACTATGTAGTCTTCATCCTCCACCCAGAGACCTGAGAATGATAAAGATTATCTGCATAAATAAGAAGTGCAGGGTAAGTAGGTTCTAAAACTATTGAGAAAACAGAGACTGCTGGCTACCTGGAAAGTCACCCAAGATTTCTCTGCAACTTTGGAGCATCCACCTATTTGACCTTCTAGTCCAGAATATCTGACAGATTTTTCTGTGAAACGGGAGTTATGAATGACTTCACTACCAAACACATGTTATGCAGCATCTTCCTGCATATTAAAATATCCTCTCCTAGACGTAAGCTTAAGACTCTAGAGATAAGTGAAACCTACAAGGCCTAGGAAATAAACAAAGTTTACATGGGCCAGGAAGTTCCTGAAATTTACAAGATTCACAAGACACTTCCCCAAAGGTTTCTAAAGCAACAATAATTGGGCAGAGGCAACTAACTATTCAACTTACTAAGCAGCTGGTATGTCTTGCAGGGAACCCTAGAGGTACACCTTTTGTGGACTGTCACTGATGAGGGATGGGCTTTTGGTGATATAGCTGTTTTTGAATCACTCATGCTCCTAAATATAAACCTCTATTCATATTTCTGTAAATAAACCTAATAAACTTAATATTTCACTAAGGTACTCTTGGGTCGAATTTTTTTCTTTTTCTTTTTTTTTTTTTTGGTCCAAAATCAGTTTTCTTTCTGGGATGAAGAAATGTTCAATATTTTCCCAGGAAAAGTGGCAAAATATGGTCTTGACCTTTTAAATAGAAATACTTGCAACTTCATCCTGTACTCTGGAAAAAAAAAAGAAAGAAAGAAAGAAAGAAAAAGATTCTCATTCCCCTCAAACCTCTGCCCCAGCACCTGGCATTTAAAATCTAAAGAAGACAAAAAGAAACATAATGGATTTATTTTTTTTTCCAGCTCAAGGGCCTTTAGGCTGACAGGATCCAAGGAAAACCACACAATTATCCTCGCAAAAGAGATTTATTGGGAAAAGAGCAGAATTATGGCCACCTATTAACAGGAACAGAGACAGTCGAGGATTGGGCAGAGGAGATGGGATTTTTTATAGGGTTTTTGGAACACCCACAATGAATGAATAAAAAACTGGTGTACTGCATTAAGTATCACTTAGCCTTCAATGTTGAAACATATTTTAGCTATTAATGCTAAGTCACTCAGCAAGGATTTTCAATTCTTTGAGTTTGGAGGCAGGCCAGGGAAAGAGTAATTCTGCCCTGGCCTGTAAACCTGCAGAAAGATATAAAACCGTTGTTTTAATACTACGTAAACTACAAAGCCTAGGACATTTTCCATAATTGATCAGTGCCACAGAGACTTTATTCCGAAGCATATATTCTAGAAAAATGCTTACAGACATGAAAGAAACATAAAGAAATAATTATATTCCCACCAGCAGTGGAGGAGGGTTCCCCTTTCTCCACAACCTCTCCAGCATTTGTTGTCGCTTGAGTTTTTGATCTTAGCCATTCTGATGGGTGTAAGGTAAAATCTTAGGCTTGTTTAGATTTGCATTTCCCTGATGGCTAATGAGGTTGAGCATTTCTTCAAGTGTCTCTCTGCCATTCGATATTCCTCTAAAGAGAATTCTCTGTTTAGCTCTGTACCCCATTTTTTAATTGGATTACTTGATTTTTTTTGCTGTTTAACTGCTTTAGTTCTTTATATATACTGGATATTACCACTCTGTCAGATATAGGGTTGGTGAAGATCGTTTCCCAAGCTGTAGACTGTCATTTTGTTCTGAGGACAGTATCCTTTCCTTACAGAAGCTTTTCGGTTTCATCAGGGCCCATTTGTTGATTGTTGTTCTTAGAGCCTGTGCTGTTGGTGTTCTGTTCAGGAAGTTGTCTCCTGTGTAAATGAGTGTAAACTTGTACAACCACTCTGGAAAGCAATCTGACACTCTCTCAGACAACTAGGAATAGCACTTCCTCAAGATTCAGCTATATCACTCTTAGGCATATATCCAAAAGATTCTTAAGTACACAATAAGGACATTTGTTCAACCATGTTTGTAGCAGCCTTATTTGTAATAGCCAGAAGCTGGAAACAGCCTGGATGCCCCTCAATGGAGGAATGGATGCACAAATTGTGGTATATCTACACAATGGAATATTACTCAGCAATAAAAAACAAGGAAATCATGAAATTTGCAGGTAAATGGTGGGATCTGGAAAAGATCATCCTGAATGAGCTATCCCAGAAGCAGAGGGATGCACATGGTATATACTCACTCATATAGACATATAGTATAGGATAAACTTACTAAAATCTGTACACCTAAAGAAACTAATCAAGAGGGAGGACTCTTGCTAAAATGCTCAATTCCTATCCAGAAAGGCAAAGAGGATGGACATCAGAAGAAGAATGAAAGAGGGACCAAGTCAGGAGCCTGACACAAAGGACCTCTGAAAAGCTCTGCCCTGCAGACTATCAATGTAGATACTGAGACTTATGGGCAACCTTCGGGCAGAGTGCAGGGAATCTTAGGAAAGAAGTCAGAAACAGTAAGATCTGGAGAGGACACGAACTCCATAAGGAGAGCAACAGAACCAAAAAATCTGAGCACAGGGGTCTTTCCTGAGACTGCTATTCCAACCAAGGACTATGCATGGAGATAACCTAAGACCCCTGCACAGATGTAGCCCATGGCAGTTCAGTATCCAAGTGGGTTCCATTGTGATAGGAACAGGGACTGTCTCTGACATGAATTGATTGGCCTGCTCTTTAATTACCTCCTCCTGAGGGGGGAAGCAGCATTACCAGGCCACAGAAGAAGACAAGGCAGCCACTCCTAATGAGACATAATTGACTAGGATAAGAAGGAAGGAAAAGAAGTCCTTCCCTATCAGTGGACTTGGGGAGGGTCATGCATGCAGAGGGTGGAGGAAGAAAGGGATTAGGACAGGAGGAGGGAGGGAACCACGGGGGGGGGGGTGATACAAAATGAGTAAAGTATAATTAATAAAGATTTTTTTAAATTTTTTATTTAACTTTTATTAATTACACTTTATTCATTTTGTATCCCCCCATAAGCCCCTCACTCCTCCCCTCCCAGACCCACCCTCCCTCCCTTTCTGCATGCATGCCCCTCCCCAAGTCCACTGATAGGGGAGGTCCTCCTCTCCTTCTTTCTGATCTTAGTCTATCAGTTCTCATCAGAAGTGGCTGCATTGTCAGGGTTCTAGTTTATCTCCACGAATAGTCCTTGGTTGGAGTATGAGTCTCTGGGAAGTTCCCTGTGTTCAAATTTTCTTGTTCTGTTGCTCTCTTTGTGGAGTTCCTGTCCCCTCCAGCTCTTACTATTTCCCACTTCTTACATAACATTCCATTCATCTGCCCATCAGTTGGCCATCAGGCTCAGCATCTGCTTTGACAGTCTGCAAGGCAGAGGCTTTCAGAGACCCTCTGTGGCAGGTTCCTAGGTTGTTTCCTGTTTTCTTCTTAATAAAGAAAAATTTGAAAAAAAGAAATAATTATATAGCATGTTTATAACAAGAAATTTGTATCTATAAAAAACACCTGAACTAATTATATGTTTTATGATTGACTATCATGAGGCAATAAAAAGGAATGATTTTAGAAACATGTCAGCATGAATGTATTCATGAAGGATAATTTTGAGTAGATAACATAATATTAAATAAGATTAATGAATAGATAATTTAATTCTACTCATTAAAAATTAATGAAACAAAACTAGGTAATATCTTTCAGGAATATGTAACAAAATGTATTTATAAAGGAAGTTAATTAATTAGAAAAAATTCAACTTTATGGTTGCATATTCAATGCATAAGAAAACAAGCTGAAGACACCTAGAGACTTACATCTTCTAGCATGTTATTCCTTAAGCTGAGTAAATTTTATAATTATGCATATGGTAATATCCCAAACACAAATTTATGCAGACAAGGCATTTAAATATCATTTAAATAAAAATAAAAATAAAATGAATTCACACTCGCCTTCAACGCTTCAGTAATTACTTGACTGTGGCCCTGTGCATATTTGGAACACTGTAATTTACTCCAAAGAATGACTTGATATTCCATAGGACAAAAGAAATCGTATGTTTGAAATCAGGAAACTTGGGCCTTTTACCAATCATTGAAACTTTTCAAGGTGTATTTATTTAAAATTTATGTGCATGAATACTCAACTATACATATGTACATCATTAATATGTTTTCTTGGTGCCTGTGGTGGCCAGAACAGTATCAGCCCCCTGAAATTGTTTTACAGATGTTTGTGGGTACTGGGAACTGAACCGAGGTCCTCTGCAAATGCCACAAGTGCTCCTAAACACGGCCATTTCATCAATTCAGTTTTGTTATATATATATTTTTTGAGTAAATGTTTATCTTATGTTGTAAAATGAGAAGATCAAGATACCTGATTGCAAAGGTTTTTCATGCAAGGAATGGGAATAGAATGTTTAAGGATTACTGACAAAACGCATGATTTGCCTTGTATAAATGTTAAGCTTTCAAAATATAAAGGTCACAGTATAAATCATGGTGAATTAATACACGTGGAAAAGGTGTTACTGATGTCTATTCATGTAACTACAAATTGACTTACTCAAGGTTAGCAGTCAGTTAAGTGTAAAGGCAGGATCTCAATTTCCAACCGCTTGCTTGTGGCCTTTTTGCATTGTGTACTAAGAAAGAGTGGTGAAGTCCTTTTTTTGTGCCTCTCAACGGGGAAATTAAGAGCTGCATGAGTGACATGACTGAACTAGAAGAAATTCATCAAACGATTTATTACTTAACTATATATGTATAGAAAATTATATACGTATAGTAGATTTATCAACAGCCAACTGTCATGTGTTGATATATGGCAACGAAGAAAATTCTAGATGGGGAATGTTTCTTTATTAAATAACACAAGAAATATTCCTTGGCATATGTTCAATTAGAATAGAAATTCAAGTCAACATATATGCACTAAATCATTGATCCCACCAAGAGCTAAGGTTAAATACAATATGAGTTTATCAAAATTTTGCTAAGTGAATCAGGCATTTTAACAGCTGTAAAATATTTAACTTAAATATTACAGTTATAGCTAAGAGATATATCGTGAACTTTGTACCTGGCAAATATAAAGCAGGTGATGTGTTTAATTATTTTTTTTTATTTTTAAATTTATTTATTGTATGTGCGTGACTGTGATTGTACATGTGACTGATAGTCAGCAGAAAGTTTTTGGCAATTACCTCTCTCCACCGTGTTTTGAGGCAGGATTCTTCTATCTGTTCCTTTTGCTCTGCACTTAACAATCTAGCTGGCCTGTGAGCTTCTGTCCAATTCCTCCTTTTCTACATCCAGCATAATTATATGAGTTCTGGGATTACTGTGCTAGTGTATATGACTTTTTATGTGAGTGTAAACTCATACTGTCAGGTTTGTTCTGCTAGCAGTTTTAAGCACTGAGACATCTTCCCAGCCCTGAGACATATATTTTGTTTTCCAGGACAGGTAAATACACTATTTATTCCACACTGTAGCTTTTTACAGATATAGTGTCATTATTTTAAAAACTGTTAAAACCATTCTTTAATTAAAAATCTATTGCTAAAAAATGTGAAGTTACATGAAGTGCTAGAAAATGGTAGTAATCCTTGATAGAAGATTGCTATAGCGACCTAATCTGTTAGCTTGTCACCAAGGTGCAGTGTAATAACCAAGCAAAGCATAATACAGTGAGGCATGCCTGTAATTTTGGGGCACTCATGTTGTCTCTGGAATTCTGATATAAATGTAAAAAGGGAAAATAAAAAATGATATTCCCAATGCAATAATTACATACTTAAGAATTAACCTACTCAGCTTTCACACCAGGAGGCACCAAGCAAGCCTTTAAAGGAGAGAAGCAACTAGTAGTTCAAGCAAGCTCTAACACATATGTACTACAACAATGACAAGCATATCAAAATAACCAATTGGTTCAATAGTGGCACACAGAACTTGTTGGTAATGAGTTGCTCTCAAATTGGACTTACGAGCTACTTGACAAGAGGGAAAGCATGTATAGTACTGGAAATCTTATAAATTACCCAGGGCAAATGAAATGAAGGGTCTTGGAAGAGAACCACCATTTTACTGAACCAGCCCCATCTATAACTAAATCCTAAATATTTGTCCTTATACCCAAAGATACGTGTAGTCCACATCCCTCATCAAGGAAATTTATTTTTTCAACAGACAGAAAGTGTTGCAGGTGAACAAAAACTGATCAAAATACAGAGTTTGTAGAACCCAATCTTGATACATCTACAGCACACTCCTGCACCTAAGGGTAAAGGATCATAGTGGAAGAAGGAGCAGAAAGGTTGTAAGAGCCAGAGGAGCAGGAAGTTTTCTTTGAGATTGTGTATCCTAGCAATGTCAGAAGCTACACCCATAAAGTCTCACCAACAGGACTTTTTAAATGCAACCAGAACAAGGATGACAGCAGGGGCCATGCTAATGTAGATAGGAGAAATCGCACCAGCCCTGAACTATAGAACAAAATTTACAGGCTACTAAGGAATGCTGAGAACAGGAGAAATGGCCTTCACCAGAAAAGAGCACACCAACTGTTTATTCAATACCAAATCCTCAGTCCTGAAAATATACATACAAATAACATTATTCAAACTGACGAGCTTGTACATAAATATGTAGAAAAAGGAGACACGAATTTGAGATAAAAAGAGAGGCCAGCATAGAAGGATTTGTGTTTTGGAATGAAAAATAATGAACTCTAATCTCAAAAATATATATTTAAAAAAATTATCTTGTTAAATAGAATTTTCCACTTATATAAACATATTTGTTTATTAACAACAACAATAAAAAATGTTGCAGGATTAGTAAAGCAACACTAGAAAAGCTATTCCCATGTCTATATTATCTAGATTTTCAGTATATAGGGAAGTTCAGTTTTTAAGATTTTATATTAGTTTATTTACTTTACATCCTGAGGTTGCCTTCTGCTCCCCCCCCCAGTTCCCCTCCATTACACATCCCTCCTTCTTCCCCTCTCCCTTTCTCCCCAGGGAAGGGGATCTTCCCCACCCCCCATATTGACCTTCCCCAGAACATCAAGTCACATCAGGACTGCACTTATTTTCATCCTCTGAGGCAAGGCAAGGGAGCCTTGCCAGGGAGAAGGGATCTGAAAGCAGGCAATAGAGTCCAAGTTAAAAACAGCACCCCCTCCACTTTCCAGGTGCCCCATATGAAGACCAAGCTGCCCATCAATTACATGTGTGGAGGGGTCCTGTGTCCAGACCATGCATGCTCCTTAGTTGATGTCTCAGTCTATGAAAGCCCAAACGCAACTGGGTTGTCTCTGTTGATCTGCTTTACTTTTGTTTTGTTTTGTTTTAGGATGATTTACTTCTCTGAAAGCACCACCACAGAAGAGACAGAAGAAATACACAGTATTAACGCAAACTTTCTGACTGACCTTACACTGATTATTTTCACACACATATTTTCCTTCACGTAACCTTAGTTTCATTCTCTCCTACAGGTTTATTTTCTGACACTGGACATTTCTGTCCATTCTAAAATTCTAACATACAGATGTGAGAGCTCTGAACTGTGTGAAAGTGCCAAGCCTTGCTTATGATTTAGCGTGAAGACACATTGGTATATTACAAAAGGCTTTATGGCTGGGCCAACTCTATGGGAGATACAGCAGCCACCCAAGAACAGTGCTTGCCACACAGCCTGTGAGCCTCCCATTGACTTTGGAAGTCTCACATTGGCTCTGATATTTAACACAAGAAATAAGAGGCATGTTGTGTTTTAATATATGACAGTCTACCTGTATTTTTAGTGTGTGTGTGTGTGTGTGTGTGTGTGTGTCCGTGTGCTTTTGTGTTTACTTGCACACATGCTTTTGGCACAAGTAGAAGGCAGAGGCTAATAAATGAACCAATTTGATTAAGATAAGCAGGAAGACCCAGGAATCCATGCATATTGACATTTCCATTATAGGAGATTCACAGGCTTGCTGCCTGCTGAGGCATTTTTTTTTTAACATGCTGATATGTTAACATGCTCCTAGTTTCCTGATTTTAGAACTTTTATATTTGTATTTCAAAACTAATCTTTTGCCTCATTGTCAAATATACTTTCTGATTCACCCCCATTACGATTAAATGACTTGTAACCACCTTTATAATGTTGCTATCTTTTATTCCTTACATAAAGCCCTACATTAATAAGCCTTATTCTATCTTCTCCCAAGAGTATTTATTATTCATTTTTCCTCCTCACTTCTGTCATTTCCTACCTACAAATCCTGGTCATCTTCTATTTGCATAACAGGAAGTCATTTAATTAACCTTTCTATTTTTACAATCTGTCACTTCTATCTACTCTTCTTGTTATCAATGGAAGAAAAGCAATTTAAGCAGTACTTTTGACAGGTAATTTACAATATGATGATTCTGGATTCAGACAAGGCCAAGACTTGTGGGAACCACGTCTTTGAGAAGTTCAATAAATCACCAAGTCCACTGTGAAGGACTCATATAGCTTTTGGTTCAACTTTAGAAGAGTCTCGATGGTGTTGGGAGAATTTATCAAATATCTTCATATCACCACATCTTTTCTATAATCCTTAGCTTCATTTAAAAGGAATGCTATGTGTATTGTTGATACGATACCATTTCATCTCCTCAGGTTAATGCCATTGTTTACAGACAGCCTCGTATTGCTCTCTTGGTGAGAGCAATGGCCTCTGCTACTTACTGAATTAATGCTATGTAAAGTTTTGTTAGTATAGCAAAAATCTTGCAAGCCTGATATGAGAAGATGGGTTAGTGAAATAGGAAGGTGACCCATTCAGTAAAGTGACTATCGTTTAAAAGTGAGAATGTAAGTTTGGGTCTGCATCACCTGTGTCCAACTCAGGAGGGTACTGGCGTCTGTAACCTTGGTGCCAGGGAAGCAAACACAAGAGGCTTCTTGAGGTTTGCTGACAACTCAGTGCAGCCAACCAGGGATCTCTGAGTTCAGTGAGAGACCTGTCTTACAGCTAATGAATAAAAAAATAAAATAAATAACATAAAATAAAAATAAAATGAAGGAGAAGGCTAAGGAAATGCCTCAGTGGCTAACACTGCTTATGATTCAATATTAGAACCTGACAACCTTAATTTGATCCTCAGTGTGTTCTCTCTTAGTGGGATGAGCATTCTCCCTCACACACACACACACACACACACACACACACACACACACACACACAGAGAGAGAGACAGACAGACAATTAAATGAATAATATATTTGTAATGTAATTACAGAGAGAAGAATGAGTTAGAGGATGACATGTAGCTCGGACTTCTGGCCTTAACACATAAGCATGCATGTGCATGTGCACCAGGACATACATATACATATACATATACATATACATATACATATACATATACA
>NW_026585504.1:53431910-53466901 GCF_907164565.1 Psammomys obesus | reverse complement strand
ATATACATATACATATACATATACATATACATATACATATACATATACAGTTCCATCCGAAGGAAATGTTAATTCCTCAAGCACCAAGAAGCCATTCAAATATCCATAGAAGGGCTCAACCGGGAATATAGAAAGGTTTCTGGTTTAGTTAAAAATGAGCATACCACAGGAACTTGTGAAGCCGCTTCTCCTTACCCTAAATTCCTTTCAGTTCATGCTTCCCCTCAGTTACTCATTTCTCTTTAGAACCCTGCTATTTTCACTATGTTCTCTTTCTGCTCTACCTCAGCTTCTCTCGCTATGTTTTCGCCATTCTCTATCACCTGATATTCTTCCCAATCTCACATAGTCTGCTAGCTATGTTCAGTCTACTTCCCTATCTCTCTGCTCTAGACTCTTCCAAATGCCATTGGCTGTTCTCTCGCTCATATCTACAATAAAAACTTCCCTCTTAATCATAAAATGGGTTTGTCATGTAGTTAGTTTATACACTTATATACTATATACATATATATGTGCCAAACACATTACACAATAAAAAAGAAAACAAAGACAGTTTCAAGCATTGTTACAAATCCGTTTATGGGAAAAGAAGTACATTAAATATATTTTCTAGTAATTAAATAAAAATTAGTACATAAAAATGTCACTTATTTGTAACCCTTGGTCTATTGCACAAGTATTAGTATTATGTTTTAATAATATGAAATTTTATTGGTGCCAAAAAAACCCTAATTTTTAGTTCTGTCTTTAAAAGTATGTATTAAGCTCAAAGGCATTGACTTTTTATTAGAACTAGGAAGATGGCCCAGTGGTAAAATGCTGGACACACAAGCAAGAAAACCTAAACTTAATCCCTAACACTAAAAAGTTGTGCTTAACAGTGAGCACAAGGTGCTAAAGAGGTGCTGAAGAGGCAGAAGCAAGTTGAGTTTTTGTTTTTTGCATTCTGACAAGTGTGAGATGGATTTTCAGAGTCATTTTGGTTTGTATTTCCCTGGTGACTAAGGACTATGAGCATTTCTTTAAGTGCATCTCCAACATTTGTATTCTTCTGTTGAAAAATCTCTTTTTAGTTCTGTATCCTATTTTTAATTGGATTTTTTTTTTTTTTTTGCTGTTTAATTTCTTGAGTTCTTTATATATCCTGAATTTTAGCCCTCTGTCAGAGGGTTTGTGAATATCCTTTCCCAGTCTGTAGGCTGTCATTTTGTTCTGTTGACAGTGTCCTTTGCTTTACAGAAGCTTTTCAGTTTCAAGAGGTCCCATTTACTAATTGTTGATCTTGGAGACTGAGCTGTTGTTGTTATGTCCACAAGGTTGTCTCCTGTGCCGATGATTCCAATGTTCTTTGAACTTTTTCTTCTAGCAGATTCAATGTATCTGGTGTTATGTTGAGGTCTTTGAACCACTTGGACTTTAGTTTTGTGCAGGATGATAAGTATGGATCTATTTGCATTTTTCTGCATGTAGACATCCAGTTAGACTAGCATCCTTTTTTTTTTTAAGATGCTATCTTTTGTCCATTGTATGGTTTTGGCTTCTTTGTCAAAAATCAGGTATCCATGTGCTGGAGAGGATGTGGGGAAAGAGGAACCCTCTTACATTGCTGGTGGGAGTGCAAACTTGTACAACCACTTTGGAAATCAATCTGGTGCTTTCTCAAAAAATTTGGAATGGTGCTACCTCAAGACTCATGGGCGTATAGCAAAAGATGTTCCACCATTCAACAAGGAACTTCGCTTAGCTATGTTCATAGCAGCTTTATTAATAATAGGCAGAATCTGGAAACAACATAGATATCCCTGAACCAAAGAATGGATATAAAAATTGTGGCACATTTACACAATGGAATACTCATCAGGTATTTAAAAAAAAAAAAAAAGAGGAATCATGAAATTATCAAGCCAATGGATGAACTAAAAAAGATCATCCTGGGTGAGATACAGACAGACAGATAGACACACACAAACACACATACATACACACACACATACACATTTATAAGTGTATAATAGCCTTATGATATAGGATAACCATACTAGAATCTACAGACCTAAAGAAGCTAAACAACAGGGTGGACCCAAGGGAAGATGCTTAATTCTTATTCAGAATGGCGAACAGGATAGACACCAAAAGTGGTGGAAGAGAGGGAACAGGACAGGAGTCTACTGTAAATGTCCTCTGAAGCACCCAATAGGGAATCAAATCAGATGCAGAGACTCACAGGCAAACTTTGGGCAGAGAGCAGGGAGTCATATGGAAGAAGCGGGGATAGAAGGACCTAGAGGGGAGAGGAAATCCACAATGAGACCAATAAATCAAAGTATCTGGGCCGAAGTGGTCCTGCAGAGCTTGATGTACCAACCAAGGAACAATCATGGTGAGCACCACACCCCCTGCTCAAATGGAGCCCATAGACAGCTCAGTCTCCGTGTGGGTCTCTGTGTAAGGAGAACAGGAATTATTTCTGACATGAACTCAGTTGCTTGCTCTTTGAACACTTGCCACACAGAGGAAGAGGATCCAGGCAGTCCTGTTGAGACCTGATGGGCTAGGGTTAGATGACAAAGAGAGGAGGACTCCCTGCTCCAGAGGATTAAGGGACAGTGTGGGGAGAAGTGGGAGGAAGGGTAGTAACTGGATGAAAGAGGAGGCTACAATCTGAATATAAAGTGAATAAATTGTAAAAAGTTAAAAAAAGAATAAAGGTGAAAGGATATACAAAGGGACATTTTATACCTATTAAAGAAAAAAAAATGAACAACAATAACCACAGAAGGAGGAGAAGGAAGAGGAGCAGAAGGTTGATCGATTAAGTACCAGGCTATATGGGGACCTACTCTCAAAAGCAGTGAACAGATGAGACAGATGGAACAGCTGACACTGACTGCTAGCCATCATGTACACCTGTACATACATGCATACTCTCCCATTGACAAAGTGAGCTGTTTCAAGCCAAATTCAAATACAAAGGCCTGTTTATTGGAAGCAGCTGGGCAGGTTCACCTGTCCCAAGGAGTGGGGGCAGGGAAGTTGCAGGCAAGGAGACAAAGAAGGGGAGAACAAGAAAGAAAGAGCTTGCACAGGCAGAGAGAAGGGGGAGAGGAGAAAAGATCTGGATTATATAGGGAAGAGCTTCAGGGGAATGGGAAGCCCAGCCCCTGGGTTGGAAACTTTAAGGCAGTGGAAAGGGTATGTGCCAGTCAAAACTTATAACAGGTAGGGGCCAAAGGATACTGGTAGAACCCAGAGGCCAGGTCTGCTTTGAGAGTTCAAATGGGCACTCAGGTGCTTGACACAAGTCTGAAAACCAAGAGGTATACACACACACACAGACAGACACACACACACCAGAGAGAAATTGAGAGAAAGGAGAAAGAGAGATTGGAGCAAGGACTTTTATTTCAGATAAACTTCTTTAATCATTGTAGATGTACTTAATTTATTTGTACAAACTTCAGCTGTTTTATGTAAAAAAAGAAAAGATAATAACACCATTTTTTCTTGTTTAATTAGCAGTGTATAAAATTAAGAATACTCATCATACAAGAAACAGAATAATACCAGCTATAGTATAAATGAGGAATAAATGGCTCTATAATTTTAAACAGATTTCAAACCATTCTGAAATTAATTAAAACTCAACTCAAATGTTCAATGTTAGGAAATTAAAATACCATAGCTGGGTTTTGAGGTAGAGCTATTTCCAGTTTTCTGAGAAACCTCCAAATTGATTTCCAAAGTGGCTGCAAAATTTACACTCCCACCAGTAATGGAGGAGTGCTCCTCTTTCTCTACTTCCTTGCCAGTATGCGCTGTCAATTGAGTTTTGTTTTTTGCCATTCTGACAGGTGTAAGATGGAATCTCAGAGTCATTTTCATTCGTGTTACTCTAATGACTAATGATGTTGATCATTTCTTTAAGTGTTTCTCTCTGCAATTCAATATTCCTTTGTTGAGAATTTTGTTTATCTCTGTACCCCATTTTTAAGTAAACTGTTTGGTTTGTTGGTGTTTAAATTTTTGAGTTTATTATATATTTTTAATATTAGTTTTTTTGTCAGATGTGGGGTTGGTGAAGATCTTTTCCTAATCTGTAAACTAAGCTGACTTTTTTTTTTCATTGACCTATCCTTTGTCTCAAGAAGTTTTCAGGTTCAAGAGGTCTCATTTATTAATTATTGATTTTAGAGACTGGGCTGTTGGTATTCTTTAGAGGAAGTTACTTTTTTTCTGTGCCAATGAGTTAAAGCTTTCCCCCACTTTCTCTTCTAAAAGACATAGTATCTCTGTCCTTAGGTCAAGGTCCTTGATCAACTTTGACTTGAGTTTTGTGCAGACATAAATAAAGATCTATTTGTGTTTTTCTACATGTAAATATCCAATTAGACCAGATCCATTTGTTGAAGATGCTATCATTTCTCCATTGTATCACTTAGCTTCTCTGTCAGTAATCAAGAATCCATAGATGTGTGGATTTAATTCTGGGTCAACAGGTAGATTCCATTGATCCACAAGTCTGTTTCTATGCCAGTACCATGCAGGTTTTTATTGTTGTTTCTTTGAAGTACAGCTTAAAATCAGGGATGGAGTTACCTCCAGAAGTTCTTTTATTGTATAGGATTGTTTTAGCTATCCTGGGTTTTTTGTTTTTCAATATGAGGCTGAGAATTGTTCTTTCAAGATCTATAAAGAATTGTGTAGATATTTTGATGGAAATTTCCTTGAATCTGTAGATGGCTTTTTGGTGAGATGGCCATTTTTACTATGTTAATCCTACTAATTCATGAGTAAGAGATATTTCCATCTTCTGCTGTCTTTCCAATATAAGTTCCATTATATAACAGGAACATTTGCTCAGCTATGTTCATAGCAGCTTTATTTATAATAATGAGAATGGAGAAACAACCCAACTGTCTCTCAGTCAAAGTGTAGTACATTTACACAAATAGTATTTTATTGAGTATTCTTGAATCAATGTTCATAAGAGAGATAGAGCTAAAGTTCTCTTTTTGGGGGCGTCTTTGTGTGGTTTAGGTTTTAAGGTTACTATGGCCTCATAGGATGAGTTTGGTAATTTTCCTTCTGTTTCTATTTTGCCAAATACTTTAGAGTATGGCGTAAGCTCTTCTTTGAAGGTCTGGTAGAATTTTGTATTTAAACCGTCAGGCCCTGCAATTTTTTTTTTTTTTTTTTTTTTTTTTTTTTTTTTTTTTTTTTTTTTTAGCAGACCACTTTTGAGACTGTTTCTATTTCTTTGTGGGATATAGGATTGTTTAATCTATTTACGTGATCTTGGTTTAGCTTTGGTAAAAGGAATCTATCAAGAAAATTGTCCATTTCATTTAATTTTCAAATTTTGTGGTGTATAGCCTTTTGAAGTAAGACCTAATAATACTTTGAATTTCCTCTGTGTCTGCCATTATGTACCCCTTTTCATTTTTTATTTTGCTGATTTGGATAGTTTCTCTCTGCCTTTTAGTTAGTTTGGCTAACGGTTTGTCGATCTTGTTGATTTTCTCAAAGAACCAACTCTTGGTTTCATTGATTCTTTGAATAGTTTTCTTTGATTCTAATTTATTGATTTCAGCCCTGAGTTTGATTATTTCCCCTCTTAACAAAAAGGTAGTGTTTGTCTTTGTTGCAGAGCTGTGTTTCTTGGATGCAGCAGACTGTTGGGTCCTTTTCCCCCAACCATTCTGTTAGTTTGTGTCTTTTTATTGGAGAGTTAAGTCTATTCATGTTGGTAGATAATAATGAGCAATGAATGTTAGTTCCTTTTATTGTGGAGTTGGTAGTGATAGTGTATTTGTGTGCTTGTTTTCTTTGGAATTTTGTTGTGAGGTTATCTATGTCCTGTGTTTTCTTGGTTGTAGTTGGTTTGGTTTAGATAGGAATTTTCCTTCTAGTATCTTCTGTATGACTGTGTTGCTCTGCAGATATTGTTTAAGTTTAATTTTGTTATGAAATATTTTGTTTTCTCCATCTATATTGATTGAAAGTGTTGCTGGGTAGAATAGTCTAGTATGACATCTGTGTTCTCTTAGAGTCTGCATGATATCTGCTTAGGCTCTTCTGGCTTTCATAGTTTCTGTTTTGAAGTCTGTTGTGATTCTGATAGGTCTGCCTTTGTATGTTACTTGGCATTTTTCCTTTGTTGCTTTTAATATTTTTCATTGTTCGGATAGGGGAGATCCTCCTCCTCTTCCATCTGACTCTATTCTAACAAGTCTCATCAGGACTGATTTCATTGTCTTCCTCTTTGGACTGGTAAGGCTGGCCCCCCTCAGGTGGAAGTGATCAAAGAGCAGCCCATGATTTCATGTCAGAGATGGTCCTTGTTCCTATTATTGGTACCCTCTTGGACACTGATCTGCCATGGGCTACTTTAGTGGTTCTAGGTTATCTCCATGTATGGTCCTTGTTTGGAGTATCAGTTTCGGAAAAGTCCCCTATGTGCCCAGAATTTTTTGGTTCTATTGCACCTCTTTCTTTAAGTTGGAAAATTTTTCTTCAAAAATATTTTCTGGACTTTGGATCATTTTTTGTCTGTTCCTATTATTCTTAGATTTTGTCTTTTCACGGCGTCCTTGATTTTTTGGATATTTTGTGTTTGGGACTTACCTGATTTTATTTTTTCTTTGAGAGAAGTATCAATATCTGCAAGTGTATCTTCAGCACCTGTGATTCTCTCTTCCATCTTTTGTATTCTGTTGGAGATGCTTACATTTGTGGTTGCTGATCTTTTCTCTAAGTTCTCTAGCTCCAGGGTTTTCTCTGGTTTTGTTTATTGATTTTAATTCTGTTCTCATGTCTTGCACCATTTCCTTTATCTGTTTGAATATGGATTCCTCTATTTCCTTAATGGCAGGCATTTTTTTGTTCATTTCCTCTTTATGTGCCTCTGTTTGTGTGACTATATTTTCCTGTATTTCTTTGTGAGTTTTGCTCCTTTTCTATTTATGTGCTTCTAATAACTCAAAAAGCATAGCTTTAAATCATTTTCCTGTGTTTCTGATGAATTAAAATATCTATTGATTTTCGGGGTTGCTGGTGAAGCCATGATGTCTTTATTTTTGCTGGATGTGTTCTTACACCTGCCTGTAGCCATCTGATGGTCAGTAGCTTTTGCTTTTTTTTTTTTTTTTTTTTTTTCTGGAACCTGTACTGCAGACTGCATCCCTCTGTCTCTGGAGTCTGGATTCTTCTTCAGGAAGATGAGAAAGGCCCACCGGTTTGAGACTGGCTGTTGGTGTTTCAAATGCAGCTAAGGCAGGAAGGTGGCAGGCTCAAGTGTGCAAAGGTAGGGGTGTGTGTGGAGGTGTGCCTGCCTGGAAGGGTGAAGTATAAGGAGGAGCACAAGCACAGGTTGTGGTGCAAGCGTCATTTGCTATTAGCAGGCTCAGTGCATGTGTGCAGGTACCCTGAATGGCTCAGTGGCCCACAGGCCAGTCTCAGTATTATGCTTCAAGTGCTCAGACCTGTCTGAGCTGCACCATCTTGACTCCAGGAATTGTTTGGTTGGACTCAGCTGGGAGACCTACAGAACAACGGTTTCAATGTTGAGAATGCTGTCCCAGAGATCCCTATGTTGTGCATGGCAAAGGAGTGTTTGGGAGGGATCCACTGTCTGGCTGCTAGGGTAGAGCAACCCAGACCTGGGGCTCTTATGCACTCTCTCACAGAAGCACTCACTTGCCGGTGTGTGTGTGTGTGTGTGTGTGTGTGTGTGTGTGTGTGTGTGTGTGAAATGTGCAGCATGCCCAAAAGCACTCACTGGCAGATGGGTGTGCAAAGCACATAGGGCCCAAGAAATCACTTGCAGGCATATGCAGTAATCTCAGAGGTCCCACAGTTTTCTTCTTCAGATTTGAGTTCCCTGTTTGACCATTAGAGTTAGGAGGCTCCCAATAACTGGGGTTATGCATTCCTGGACCTGCTGTTTAGCTGATGCAAGCAGAACAAGCTAAGATGCAGCCAAAAGTGCAGGGGCCTATAGTCTGTAACCACTCTCAGACCTCAGAGATGTCCACAGGGGCCTGGATTCAATTGGTCCTAGCTCACAACCTGTCCCTTGTAGCCCAGGAAGCCTCAAAATTGGTGGTCTGGCTTCAGCTGCCCATCCACTCACCAGGTTTGGAGTTTCAGATTTTTCTGCCCTTCAGAAACAGTAAGCACTGGTCACTACCACCTTGGAACTCTTTTTCCTTCTCTTTTTCTTTTGTGGAATAAGTCTTAATAGTATTGATATTAGCTCCTTTTTGAAGATCTGGGAGAATTCTACTTTGATAAATCTTGCCCCTGGCTCTTTTTAAATGGGAGAATTTTGATGATTGCTTCTATTTCCTTAGGGGATATAGGACTATTTTAATATGTTACCTAATCTTGATTCAACTTTGGTAAGTGGAATCTATCAATAAAAATGACCATTTCATTTATTTTTTTCATTTTTTTTTAATTTTTTATATTAATTTCAGTTTATGCACTTTGTATCCCAGCTGTAGCCCCCCTTCCTTATTCCCTTCCAATCCCACCCTCCCTCTTTCATTTCCTCCCTGCCCCTCTCCAAGTCCACTGAAAGGAGGTGGTCCTCCTCCCCTGCCATCTGACCCTCCATTATCAAGACTCTTCAGGACTGGTTGCAATGTCCTCCTCTGTGGCCTGGCAAGGCTCCCCCACTCTCCCAGGGAGGTAGTCAAAGAGGCAGCTACTGAGATCATGTCAGAGACAGTCCCTGTTCTAGAGATCTCACTTGGATACTGAGCTGCCATGTGCTACATGAGCAGGGGTTCTAGGTAATATCCATGAATGGTCCTTGGTTAGAGTATTAGCCTCAGAAAAGACCCCTTTGCCCAGATATTTTGGTACTGTTGCTCTCCTTGTGGAGCTCCTTTCCTCTCCAGGTCTTACTACTTCCCACGTTTTTCGTAAGATTCCCTACACTCTGCTCAGAGTTTGGTTATGAATTTCAGTATCTGCTTTGATAGACTACTGGGTAGAGTCTTCAGAGGCCCTCTGTGGTAGGCTCCTCCTCTGTATCCTGTTTTCTCCTTCTTCCAATGCCCATCCTGTTTGTCTTTCTGAGTGAGGATTGATTGTCTTAGCCAGGGTCCTCCTTCTTGCTTGGTGTCTTTAGGTGTACAGTTTTATGTAGGTTTAGCCTATGTTATATGTCTTCAAATTTTATGGCAGTTAGACTTTTGAATTAAGACCTAATGATTCTTTTGATTTTCTCAGTGTTTGTCATGATGTTCCCCTTTTCATTTCTGATTTTGTTGGTTTGGTTAGTGTCTTTCTGCCCTTTATTTAGTTTGACTAAGGGTTTGTCTATCTTTTTGATTTTCTCAAAGATTGAGCTCTTTGTTTTGTTGATTTTTTTCATTGTTCTCTTTGTTTCTAATTTATTGATTTCAGCCTTGAGTTTGATTATTTCTAGTCATCTACTCCTTTTGGCAGTGTCTGCTTCTTTTTATTTTTTCTTCCCCCCATCCCCTAGGGATTTCAGGTGTGCCATTAAATTGCTTGTATTAGATATCTCCAATTTTTTATGAAGACATTTAATGCTCTGAACTTTCCTCTGAACACTGCTTTCATTGTGTCCCATATATTTGGGTATGTTGTACCTTCATTTCAAAGTTATTCTAGGAAGTATTTAATTTTTTAAATGTTTTTAATTTCTAATTTTTAAATTTTCTTACCTGGTTGTCATTGAGTAGAGAGTTGTTCAGTTTCCAGGTGTGAATAGGTTTTTTGCTTTTTCTGTTTTCACTGAGGATCAGGTTTAGTACATGGTTATCTGGTAGGATATATGGGACTATTTCAATGTTCTTGTATCTGCTGAAGCTTGCTTTGTTACCAACTATATGTTCAATTTTGGAGAAGGTTCTGAGAATAAGGTATATTATTTTGTGCTTGGGTGAAAAGTTCTGTAGGTCTTTTAGGTCCATCTGATTCATGACATGTTAGTGTCGTTATTTCTCTCTTTAGATTCTGTTTCATTGACCTGTCCTCTGATGACAGTGGGTTGTTGAAGTCTTCCACTACTAATGTGTGGGGATTGATATGTGGTTTAAAGTTTATTAATGTTTCTTTTACCAATGTTGAAGTCCTTATATTTGGGGCATAGATGTTCAGGATTGAGATGACTTCTGGTGAAATTTTCTTTTGATGAGTATGAAGTAACCTTCCTCACCTTTTTTGATCAATTTTGGTTAAAATTAGTACCTATTTAAATAGATATTAGAATAGATACTCCAGCTTGCTTCTCTGGTCCATTTCCTTAGAAAATCTTTTCAGGTAATGTTTGTGTTTGTGACTGAAGTATGCTTCTGATAAGCAGCAGAAGGATGCCTTTCTTGCTTAGAGGTTAGTGAGCCCTGACATTGTGCTCAGACACAGTGCTTGTTGAGCTCAGCCTTTTTAGAGAACCTGTGAGCCCAAAGGTCTTGATGCTCTCCTTAGGGAGACAGGTTGAACCTTTAAAAAGTGTCTGTGGTTGGTTCTGTGGTTGTTGAGTGTCAGGAGGCCCAATATTGGAGCTGGTAACCCAGGAAGGTGGGAGTGGTCCCATAGTTTGGAAACTGGAACTGCTGGTACCTGAAGGTGTCCATGGAATGGTGAGAGAGGGCCCCAAGTTTGAAGCCACACTCCTGGTACTGAAAGGCAAGACAGTGAGAGTGGGCACCTAGATTTGGAGCCAAACCCCGGGTATCAGAAGGTATCCAGTCCACAGGATAGTGAGAGTGATCACCTGAAGTTGGAGCCTTGACATCCATACTAGGAAGGTGTCCACAGAAGCAGATGGTGGGATTTCACAGGTGTCCTAGAGCTGTGGCCCTGCCAGGCAGGAGGCAGGGAACTCTCCCAAGGATTAACCAGGTGTCCTGAAGTTGGACATCTGCATTTCCCCATAGGCTCTCTTCTTACCTGAGAAACACTGATGTCAGGGATTTGGGGTCCACCAGTATGGCCTCTTGGTCACTATGCTCTCACTTCTGAGCTGCTGTTCAAATACCCTGCGTGCATCACCATCTTGGATCCTCTGTATTTGGTTTTATTAAAGGTCATTTCTGCATGTGGAGGTCAGAAGTTGATGTCATATTTGTTTGTCAATCTCTTTCAACTTTAGCAGAGTCTCACACTGAACTCAAAACATCCTTATTGGGCTAGTCTACCTAACCAGTCTGCTCTAGGGATCAAAATGACTTTTAGTCCCAAGGCCTGGCATTATAGATGGATTTTAATGTCTTCCTGGCTTTTGCCTCTGGGTTCTGGGAATCTAAACTCTGGTCCTGATGCTTATGGAACAAGTACAGATAACTAACTCTCAGCCACATCAATGAAACTTATTTTTGCATTAGATAGACTCAAAATGTAGAGAACAAGGGATTGTATCATGGCCAACCTCAACTGATGCATCTGTGACCACTGAAAAAACCAAAAGACCAAGTTTCCTGTTTCTAGATAGTATTCCATAGTTATGACATAAAAAAAAATGTAGCTAGAAACTCAAAACAATATTGTTGCCTGAACAGGCTAGCATCATTACAATGACAAATGACATGCTATTGTGGACAGGGGAAATTCCATATAGTCTTATGCCTAGATGAAAAGTTATGAACAGGCGATCACTATGAAGAGAAGAAATAATTTCTACCAAGACTGAGTTCCTGAGTATGCTGTCCGATACCAAGTCATCATCCCTGGACTCATGTACAAATTATCAATGACAAATGGATTCGGTAGTTTCTTCCCCCTCTCTCTTTCTGTGTGTGTATGTGGTGGGGTGTGTAACAGTAAGAATTGAAAAAGAGAGCATGAATTTGGGAAGGATAGTTGACACAGAGGAGTTAAAGGAGGAGGGATAGATGAAAATAATACAGATTAAGGTAAAAAAAATAATGACATAATGATGTAGGCAAAAGATAAAAAAATAATTACTTATAATAATTGTCATCTCCATTAAATAAAACACTAGTCACCATTATCCTGTCTTCTCTCTTTCTATGTGCTTTCCCCCAGAAAGGATTTCCTGACCCAGAATACTTCAGACCTGTATGTTTATTAAATGGCTCTGCTGACCCAGAACAGTTCAAAATGTTCATGTTCACAAGAACGATTAAAACTATTTCCAAACATTTGTGTTACACTTAGAGTCATGGCTCAGTGATTTGGGCAATCAAACATTGATGTTGGAAGTCTGATCTTGGCATTGGCTCCCAGTGCTGCTGCAAGGAAGCCACTTAACCTTGGGTTTCAAGTCTCTCATCTGTAAAATTGGGCTAAAAACACTTACCTGCCCCTCAGGAAAATGCGCAGATCTTTGAAAAAAAATGTGAGGAAGAGTATTGAATCTGAATATGGCTCCAGAAATAGAAAATATTGAGCTCGTTCTGTTTCTTTTCTATTTCACTGCTGTTCTTTGTTCCAATTAAGCCATAAAGTTTTGTGGATCCTGTACTCAAATTCCAGAAATGGGAACATTACAATGTTAACAAACATGAAACTCTGTTTGTCATAAATGTCACTCTCAGGCAAGTGATGATAATGTTTTAAAGAATTTTTATTTTGGGTTTTCTGAAAAGATCATCTTAGTTGAGGCACTTTAATAATTTTATCAAAACATTAATAATTATCCCCTTACTTGTGCCAAAACAAGAAATGTGACCTATTTAAAAGTTTGAAATCTTCCATAGGGTCCTCCTTGTTGTTTAGCTTCCTTAGGTCTGCAGATTTTAGTATGTTCATCCTATATAATATTGCTAATATCCACTTATGAATTAGTATATACAGTGCATGTCTCTGTGCTTCTGGGATACCTCAATCAGAATGATCTTTTTTAGTTCCCACCATTTGCCTACAAATTTCATGATTCTCTTGTTTTTAATAAGAGTAGTATTCCATTGTGTAAATGTACCACACTTTCTGTATTGATTCTCATTCAAAAGGAAAACAGGATAGACAGCAGAAGCAGTAGAAGAGAAGAAACAGGACAAGAGCCTACCACAGATGTCCTCTAAAAGACTCCAACAAACAGGGGATCAAAGCAGATAGAGAAAATCACAGCCAAACTTTGGACAGAGTACAGGTAGTCTTATGGAAGAAGAGGATATATAAGGACCCAGAGAAGACAGGAGCCACATCAGGACACCACCATCACCACCACCACCACCAACAACAACAACAAAAGCAGGGCCCAGGGGGGAATGAGAACTTTATGCATCAACCAAAGAGCATACATAGAGAAGACATGGACCCCCTGTTCATAGACAGCTCAGTCTCCATTTGGGTTCCCTAATAAGAGGAGAAGAGACAGTCTCTGACATGAACTCGATTGACTGCTCCTTCATCAATTCTCCCTGGTGGGGCAACCTAGCCAACCCATTGGAGGAAGAGGATCCAGGCAGTTTTAATAGAACCTGATAGGCTAGGGTCAGACATTAGGGGAGGAGAATATCCCCTATAGGTGGAGAAGGGAATAAAGAAAAGTGAGAAAGAGTGAGGGAGGGTAGGAACAGGAAGAGAGAGGGAAGGAGCAATAACTGGGACAAAAAGTGAATAAATTATAAATAATGATAATGATGATAAGCATAGCAATACCAAAAGTTTGAAATCTACCAGGAAGATTAATCGGCTGAAATGTGGTTTTACTTCCAAAGTCTTCACTGAAGAAGACATAAAATAAGGGGTAGGATTCAATGATTCATTCTGTTTAGAGGGACATCTTTCATTCCTTTTCAAGATCTGGGTACAAAAGCCTCCCCCTTTTGTTCTCACATATGCTTATTGTTTATTTTACTTTGTCTTGTCCACAAAAAAATAGTACCCAGGGAACCTCTGAGTGAACAATCAATTATAGTGATACTCATAGGTATATAAGGCAAAAGGCAACTAGACTCAGACCTGGAAATAATGATCACATAAACTTCTGAAAGTATGGGAAATATTTAACTGTGGAGAAAGTTCTTGAATAGGTAGATACATAAATGAGCAAAGGTAAAAAGACATGGCATGAATTATATGCATGCTAGGAGCTGGAGGTCTGTTGTCATTATCTATGCAAAAGGAAACAGTACCAGTTGTCTTGAGTCATCTCACAGCCTCAGAGTAATCATGTATTTAAAACATCTCTTGCTTTTTTGATTTTTTTAAAAGTTTATTTTATGTATATGAATGTTTGGCTGAGTGTATGTATATAAACATGTCTACTTCATATAGTTGCTAGAAGAGGAGGTCAGATACTCTGAAACTGATAATACACTTTTGAATTACCACATGGATGCTGGGAATTCAACCTGAGGCCTCTACAAGAGTAACAAGTGTTCTTAATCCCTGAGATATCTCTCCAGTTCTCAGTAACTCAGTTTTCAGCATATTTTTCCTAGACACATTTGGAAACAATTTGGAGAGTAGCAGTAGGAAGAAATATGAGGAAAAAAGATTTTCCAGAACTTCCCAGACCATGGTTTTGATCCTCCTGATAGTGAGAATAAAATTATATGAGAAGTATTCATCCAAAATCATGCTGAGTGCTGACAAGAGGGATCTGTTGTTCTGAATGTCTCCAGTCTTCCAGAAGATCAGAATTTGGTTCCCCAAACTAACATCAAGAGGCTCACAAACACCTATAACTGTAACTGCATGGGATCTGACATACCCTTCTGGATTCTATAAGCACCAATACCCATCTTACACAGAGACAAGCACAATCACATGTACATACAAATAGCTTTTAAGTCATTGGGTTCCACTTCCTCTGACATGGGTTCCAGTAAACAGCAGCCACAAGCCTATCCATATACAGGAACACTGTTCCCTAGGGGTAGTGTGTGGTCTGAAAGGCATGAGAACTAGGTAGAAGTCAGTCTTAGTCTCTATTTCTGACAGGAAGACTTCTTTGAATATATTTTCTACAAACCCTTCAGAACCTAAGTAGAATGCCATCAAAAATACACAGAATGTTTTATTAGGTGTTTAGTTAGTTAGTTTTTTCTTCCTTATTTAATACCCATTCATTTATTTTGGCTATTTAGGAAAATCTAATCCCTGATATGAAAATATCAGCAGGAAAAATAAAGACAATAAAGGAGTGAAGTTGAATGATTGATGTGATTAAATAATGTAAAAAGTAACCATCTAGAAAAATAAATTGCTATAATGTATGTTTTATGGATGACAATTTTTATTCTCTAAACCATATTGCAAATGCATATATAATAGAAGATATTTTTATTGTATGATACACATACACACATATAATCAGGATGTTTGTATGTGTTGCTAGCCCGGTATATGATGGTACAGAAAGCAGATTTATACATTTAGATAATCATGGTGTTCAAGTCTATAATATAGGATTTTTGTTCTTACAAGAACTATTGAGGAAATTCTAGACCAACACAATCCTATCAGCATGAGGAAAGAAATATCTTTAAGCAACAGCAATGTTTATTTAAAGAATGCAAAAACCCAGAGTTTACAAATATCAAGATAAATGTTTGAGGTAATGGAAATGCAAATGCTCTGACTACATCATTGTATGTTGTGTGCTGTACGAAACTGATTTTACATTGTGTGATGTACTAAACTGATGACTTATTCCCTGTATGTATGCATAAAAAAGAAGGAACAGGACAGGAGCCTACAGAGTGCCTCTGAAAGACTCTACCCTGAAGAGTATCAAAGCAGATGCTGAGACACAGAGCCAAACTTTGGGCAAAGTACAAGGAATCTTATGAAAGAAGGGGAAGATAGAAAACCTGGAAGGAACAGGAACTCCACAAGGAGAGCAATAGAACCAAAAATCTGGACACAGGTGTTTTCTGAGATTGATATTTCAACCATGGACGATTCATGGAGAAAACCTAGAACTCCTGCACAGATGTAACCCATGGCAGCTCAGTGTCCAAGTGAGTTCCCTAGTAATGTGAACAGGGTCTGTCTCTGACATAAACTTATTGGCCTGCTCATTGATCCCCCCCTCAGGGGGATGCAGCCTTACCAGGCCACAGAAATAGACAATGCAGCCACTACTGATGAGACCTGATAGACTAGGATCAGATGGAAGGGGAGGAGGACCTCCCTATCAATGGACTGGGGGAGGGGCATGGGTGGAGAAGAGGGAGGGTGGGGTTGGAAGGGGAAGAGGGAGGGAGCTACATGTGGGATACAAAGGGTATAAACTGTAATTAATAAAAATAAAATATTATAAAAAGCTAAAAATAAAAAGATATGCTACTGAAATAAGTATGCTGATGATAAGTAGGTAACCCTATTTATCAAAAGCAAAGGTTCTACCAGAAGTGAAAAAAAAACAAACAAACAGCCTTTTGCCTTGTGTAACTGAAGAATGTGAGCAATGGGGGTCCAGGGCCTGAAGAAGGATCAAGGCTGTTGTGCACATGAGGTTTACATTTGCTTTGCACTCTTCCTATACAGTGTTGTACATGTACTGAAACTCATTCGAATATATATATGGTGTAATGCTTGCATGCTTAGGAATTATTTTAAATAATACCTCAGGGCAAAAATATAAGTAATATAGTAATGTTTTAATTCAGGAAAGAAAAATTTCTCCTAAGCCAAACTCATTTTATTACAATTAGAAACATAGTGAAAATTGGCAAATTTACATAAAAATACTGAAATTGTTTTTAAGCTATCAGTATTGGATACAACTTGGATGAACTCTTGCAAAGACAAACTTATATTCAACAAAATAATGGTGGTAAAGCATATAAGCACAGGATTTAAGGAATTCAGGGCATTAGATATTCTCCAAGGAAAAGTGACATTCTATGAACAGTTTTTGGAATCTTCACCAAATCTCTCCATAATAAAATATCTTATCATTTTGGTTAAGTCATCTCCATCCTATTTCTCCCTGTTTTTCTTTTCTTTCTATAGTTACAAAACACATGTTTACTCACCGCACAAAGGGTGATAGCTCTAAAAAACAGTCACACAAAGGTATAATTAGTGAACCATTACTAAGCGTTCCCTGCATCCCCAAAGTACCCGTGGAAGACAACACACCAAAGTTTCATCCCTGGAGTTCTCTGTACTGCTTGCAAGCAGCATCTTGTGGTAGAGAGGTTACTTTATCTCAGCAGACTTGAATGTGGTGGAAGAAAGAACCTTGTGAAGCTATATGTTAAAGACTTTATGATATTTTGAGTCGTTCACTTCCTGAGTGTTGAAGAGCTTACCTTTTGAATAACATTTTTTTTTAATTTTGGAGAATGTTTCTACATAATATCTTACATGATTTCATGTCTAAAAGAAACCTTGCCTTGTAAACTGTGTCTAGTAGGTTATTACTTCAAGAAGGTAGAAAAATAAAAAGAAGGTACTGTATAGATATATTTTTAAAAAATAATGAATCAGTATGGATTCATGAAGCACTCTGGAGTCAGATGATGTAACTTAAAATGACTCTGCCATTTTCCACTCTGTTCCCAAATTTCCAAATCTGTGAAACATTGCAAGTCCGTATTTTTTGCATTTAAATATTTGAAAGTATAACTAAACATTTAACCAGATATTTATTAAAAAGAAAAACAATACTTGGAAATGAGAATTTTTATGGTAGGGACTTTCATGTAGCCCAGGTTAGTCTCAAATTCAACAGGTATATGAATATAGGCTCGACATCTTATCCATATTTATTATAATTATTATTTCCTTATTGTTTTGTTGTTAGCACCATTATTACTATTATTAATAATGATAATTTATTTTCTTGTATGCAGATATTGAAAGTATGCACCATGTTGGACAATAGAAGAAACTTGTTGGAGCTTCATAAGAATGTGTCCTTATTAAGTGAGAAAATTGGCATACTTTCCTTTTAAATTAGGGTGAAATTTCTTAAAATTTAGCTAAGTTTAAGAAAGAAACTTGATCTCCTGCCAGGCCGGGATACAAACAGCAGAGGAGAGCTTTGGGCTATTCCCTAGGTTCAAGCCTCAGATCCATGGCTCTTCCCACCTTCTTAGTAATGACTTTCAGGGACCCAGGGACACATTCCAACATACTTCCCTAAGTTCCTTAGGAGGGTTGCTGGACACCAGAATTATTCAGCCTCCAGCCCAGGACTCTACCCTCTTTCCTGATCAGTTTCTTGTGGCACCAGAAACACACAGCCCAGAAAAAGAACAACCATACTGCTAAAGACCAACATAAGAGCACAACCAAACAGAGCCAGGCCAATAAGCCATACGAAGAGCCCAGCTAACCTACTTCAACAGTCCTTGAATACCCTACAAGATAAAACAAGAGAAACAAGAAAATTACCTTAAATCTATTTTTATGAGTATGATAAAAAATGAATAAACCTTCTAAAGATACACAGGAAAATACAATCAAACACCCTTTAAATAGGAAATGAGTAAAACTATTTAAAAATAGAGGAAATACAATCAAACAGGTGAAGGAAATGAATAAAATGTTTCAGGACCTGAAAATGGAAATAGAAAGAATAAAAGAAACACAAAATAGGGAAATTCTGGAGATGCAAATCTTAGTGAAGAAATATGATGAAATATAGATCTTAGTTAGCATCATCATTGAATACAAAAGATGGAGGAGAGAATCATAGGCATAAAAGATAAAATGGAAGAAATCTGTACTCCAGTCAAAGAAAATGTTAAAAAAAAATTTTTACTTACACAAAACATCCAGTAAATCAGGGACACTATGAAAAGACAAAACCTAAGAATAATAGAAGGAGGAGGAGAGAAAAAAGAGAAGAGGGAAAAGAAGATGAAGAAGAAGAGGAAGAAGTAGAAAAGAGATTTCTGGGTGCAAGGACCAAAAATTATTTTCAATAAAATATTAGAAGAAAACTTTCCCAAACTAAAGAAAGAGATGCCCATAAACATAGAAGAAGATTAAAGAACACCAAATAGATTAGATGATAAAAAGGAAAAAAAAAAAAGGAAAAATCCTCCTGCCACATCATAATCAAAGCACTGAATAAAAGAACAAAGAAAAATATTAAATCTGCAAGGAAAAAAGGCTAAATAACCTCTAAAGAAAGACCTATCAGAATTGCAACTGATTTCTCAGCAGGGACTCTAAAAGCCAGAAGGGACTGGGCAGATGTCTTGCAGATCCTAAGAGACCACAGATGTCAGCCTAGACTAATATACTCAGCTAGACTTTCAATCACTATAGTTTGAAAAACAAAATATTCCATAACAAAATCAAATTTAAACAATATGTTTGTACAAATCCAGCCCTAGAAAATATAAGAGAAGGAAAACTCCAAACCAAGGAGGTGAACTATACCCAAGGAAATAATACAAAAAAAGAGACAATACAAAAGGAACTGAGTAAATTCAAAGAATCATTATGTCTTGCATATTCAATGAAATATCCATCAAAATGCCACAAAATTCTTTTTTTCTTTGTATCATTATTATTATTATTATTATTATTATTATTATTATTATTATTATTTTACACTTTATTCACTTTGTATCTCCCCATAAGCCCCTTTCTCCTCCCCTCCCGATCCCACTCTCCTTCTCCCTTCTTCATGCATGCCCCTCCCCAAGTCCACTGATAGGGGAGGTCCTCCTCTCCTTCCTTCTGATCTTAGCCTATCATATCACATCAGGAGTGGCTGCATTGTCATCTTCTGTGGCCTGGTAAGACTGCTCTCCCCTCAGGGGGAGGTGATCAAAGAGCAGGCCTATCAGATTGTGTCGGAGGCAGTCCCTTTTCCCATTACTATGTAATCCACTTAGACACTAAACTGCCATGAATTACATCTGCACAGGGGTTCTAGGTTATCCCCATGCCTGGTACTTGGTTGGAGTATGGGTCTCTGGGAAGACCCCTGTGTTCAAATCTTCTAGTTCTGTTGCTCTCCTTGTGGGGTTCCTGTCCTTTCCATAACCTACTATTTCCCACTTCTTACATAAGATTCCATGCACTCTACCCAACAGTTGGCCATAAAGTCTCAGCGTCTGCTTTGATAGTCTGCAGGGCAGAGGCTTTCAGAGGCCCTCTGTGGCAGGTTCCTAGGTTGTTTCCAGCTTTCTTCTTCTTCTGATGTCCATCCTCTTTGCCTTTCAGGATGGGGATTGAGCGCACAAAATTCTTTACAGATCTTGAAAGAACATTTCTCTCCTTCATTTGAAAGATATCCCAGAATAGTTGAAACAATCCCAAACAATAAAATAATTTATGATGTTCCAAGCATCCCTGATTTCAAGCTGAACTACAGACCAATAATAATAAAAACTGCATGGTATTGACATAGAAACAGACAGGTTGATCAATGGAATCAAATAGAAAACCCAGAAATAAAAGAAAGACACCTACAGACACTTGATTTTTGACAAAGAATCCAGCACCATACAATGGAAAACAGAAAGCATCTTCAACAAATGATGCTGGTCTAACTGGAAGTCTGCAAATAGAAAACATAGATAATGCAAATAGTGCCATATTTATCACCCTGAATAAAAAGTCAAGTCCATGTGGATTGAAGACGTCAACATACAAGCAGATGTGCTAAATCTAGTAGAAGAGAAATTGGGGACTAGTCTTGAACTCATTGGTACAGGAGATAACTCCCTGAACAGAAGACCAACCCAGGCACTAATATAAACAAATAATAAATGGGACCTCATGACACTGACTAGCTTACAAATGGCAACAAACAGATTGCAAAAATATCTTCACCAACCCTACATCCAACAGAGTGATAATTTCAAAATATGTAAAGAACTCAAGAAATTAGACAGAAACAAAACAATTAGCACTATTTAAAAATGTGTACAGAGCTAAGCAGAGAATTCTCAACAGAAGCTTCTCTAGTGGCCGAGAAACACATAAAGAAATGTTCAATGTCCTTACTCATTACAGAAATGCAAATCAAAACCACCTTTAATTCCAACTTTCAACTATAAGGCAGGCAATGATCAAAAACTCAAGCTACATCAATTGCTGGCAAGGTTGTGGAGAAAGAAGAGCATTCCTTTATTGCTGGAGGGAGTTCAAACTGGTACAACTGTGAAAATCAATCTGGAGGCTTCTCAAAAAATTGGGAATAGTTCTGTCTCAAAATGCAGGGGTTCCACTCATGGGCATATACCCAAAAGATACTCTACCAAAGCATAGGGACAGTTGCTTAGCTATGCTCATAGAAGCTTTTCCGTAATAGCCAGAAACTAGAAACATCCTAGATGTCTCTCAACCAAAGAATGGATAAGAAGGAAAATGTGGTACATTTATACAGTGAAATAGTACTCTGCTATTAAAAACAATGAGACTTTGAAATTTGCACAGAAATGGATGCGTTTAGAAAATATAATCCTGAGTGAGGTAACCCCAACCCCAAATACATTCATGGTATGAACTGACTTATAAGTGGATATTAGCCATTAAGTACAGGAGAACATGTGAAGATTCACCAACTCGAAGAAGCTAAGTTAGAAGGATAGCGCAAAACAGGATGCTTGAATCTCTAAAGAGAAAATAAAATAGGCATTGAATGTGGATGGAGGGAGGGTACTGCATAGGAGAGGGGTGGAGAGGAGAGAAGGGATGAAGAATAGGAGTAGGGAGAACACGGAAGAGAAGCCTGGGTAAGAGAATGGGAATCGGATGTGTAGAGCATCTCTGGGATGTGCTGGAGATATGGGATACGGACAGCCCCAGAAAGTTTATGGGTGTCACCCTAGCTGAGGCACCCGGCAGCAGAGTAGATGGAGCCTCAAATGGCTACCTCCTTTGGCCAGGCAGTGCTTCCAGTGGAGGGATAAGGACAACAAACCTCCCCAAAACCTTTCAACCCAAATTTTGTCCTGCCTACAAGATGTATAGGGACAAAGATGGAGCAAAGTTTGAGGAAATGGCCAACCAAAGACTGGCCCTTATTGAGACCCATCTCGTGGGAGAGAACCACTCCCTGACACTATTAATGTTGCTCTGCTATGTTTGTAGACAGGAGCCTACCATAACTACTCCAAGAAGCTTCACCCAGATGCTAATGCAAACAGATGCAGAGACCCACAGTGAAATATTTGCATTTGGAGAATCCTATGGAAAAGTTGGAGGAATGACTGAAGAATATAGAAGTGTCAAGGACTCCACAGGGGAACCTATTGAGTCAACTACCCTGTGCCCATGGGGGCTCACAGAGACTGAACAACCAACCAAAAAGCATGCATGTACTGGTCCTAGGTCCCATGCACATATGTAACTGATGGACAGTTTGATCTTCATATGGGTTCCCTAGAAAGTGGAATAGGGGCTGTATCTGACATTGATGGAGTTGCCTGCTTTTGGATCACTTTCCCCTAGCTAGCACATTGGTAGGAGTTGGGGGAGTCTCTTATTTTATGAGGAGAAGAAGGGGACTGGGAGAAGAAGGTGGGAGGGTGAGATTAGGAGGAGAAGAGGAAGGGGCTTGGATTATGATGTAAAGTGAATAAACAAAAACAAACAAACAAAAAAATAAATGAGAAAAAAAGAAAACTTAATGTGCCAGAGTTGGTTGTTACCCACTAGGGACCTCTACCTTCTCTAAGTAGAAGAAGAGTAGATGATGGGGGAGGGGTTGAGAGGCAAGGGGACTGGGAGGAGAAGAGTGGAGCTGCAATCAGGATATAATGTAAATAAATTAAAAAGTAAGAGACATGGATCTATATTCCTGGAATTTGAGAATTATTCAATGACTCATATGAGAAGGCTTTAAAAATTAAAAGAAATCAACCAAATACAAATGTTTTCCAAAACGTATTTAGGTATAAGAAATACCTGTCTATTTTCATGAAAGTGCTATTCTGGTTTTATTGTATAGTGAGAAAAGATTTCCTGTTTTGTAGAAAACATAGATTTGTGGCCATAGGGGTAATCCGTACTGCCTCTTATTAGGATGAGTTGGAGAAGTCAGGCTTGTTACAGCATGCCTTTAATCCCAGCATTCAGGAAACAGAGACAGATGGATTGCAATGAGTTCAAGGCCTCCTTGGCCTAACAAGTGAGTTACAGAACAGCTAGGCTACATAGTGAGACTCTGATTTATAATGTTAATAATGATGATGATGATAATGCATTTGATTAAATTAAAGGTATGAGTAGAATATTATACTACATCTCTTGTGTTACAAACAAGTCTTTCTTCCCAAGGGGTTGACATATGATTAAAAAATAGATATTTCAGAAAATATGCTAATAGGATGAGACAGAAAGAAATAAAACTAATCATGGCATCATATTCATCATAAAATGGGAATGTTAAAGAAAGAGTGAGTCCTTTCTTAAGGGAGAGATGAGAAATTGTGTTGTCAGAGAGGTTGGTTCTTAGAAACTATTTCATTTCCCTCAGGAAATGGGAATCGAAGGCTGCAAAGCTCCATAAATTATAAAGGACACTTCCCCTTTTGTGTAGTTTGTGGTCTGAGATGTCTAGGTTGTGGTGCTTAGCAGAGGAGACACACAGTATTTATGGCCTGAGGTACGGCTGCTGCCTTTTTACCTTCAAATGCCTATGAAGAAAGGCCAGTCTGACCTCATTGTAGACCTGGACCTATATTGCTTTGTTTTATATACATGGTTTGCATCAGAGCCTCAACTGAGTCCTCTGAGAACAGAGTAATAGCCAATTTAAGAGTAAAAGCTCTGAGGTCAGAGGGCTCAAGGAATCTGTTGGAATTAATGCAATTAATAATAAATGGGACCAAAGTTGCAAGGAAGTTTGATTTTTTTTTTTTTATCGGACAACCATTCTCTTGATTTTGAATTTCAAGTCAACAAGTATCTCATTCACAAAATTTCATAACGGCATGGAAATCATTTCCATGAATTTCAAACATGAATTACTCATGTGTCATCAAGGTTGTGTTGAGTTGATGAGAAAAACAAACAGCATTGGCAGCAGAGTATTACCATAAAATGAAGCACACTTTAACTCTTTCTCTCCATGTATTTCTTTATTATTCTGATCCCACACATAGGCATTTTTCTTATAAGAACATTTATTCCTAGAGTGCTGCATGTGCTACTTTATTGCAAAAAATAATAGCTGTACAAGTAATTTTATTCTAATTTGAATGCAAATTCCATGTGTGCAGTTCAGCTCCTGGTATTTAAAAAATATATATATTTGATTTCTCATCGATTGCTAACTTTTAGTATAAAATGTTTCTACTATAATATAATTGGTTTGTAAGACTGCTTTCTTTTCTTAAAACAGTCTTGTACATTTTATGACATAAAGTAAATGATCACTGATCTATGTCATTTATACCTAACGGGAAATGTCTCAATCCTGCTGAGGTGTGTCATATAGGATCTTAGTTTCTAAGTGTCAATAGTGTTAATATGTATGTATATTTTGGTGATAGTGAAAAAAAAAACTTGAAATGGGCAATAAGAATAGGGAAAATAGACTATACTTAAGAGGGGGGTGACACAATTATACATAAAATAAGGAAGGAGAAATGGTGATGACTGAAGATGTATGTGACTTTTGCAAAAGGAAAGGAAAGAAGGGACATGGGAGAAGTTGGTTATTATGTGAAAATCATTATGTATTTTTTTGCTATTACCTTTATAACATATGTTTATATAGCATTTGCACAGTAGTAGATGTTACAAAAATAATCTACTAGAGTTCTAAATTAACAGCTACAATACCAGCAGATTTCATAGGTAACTCAGATACTGAATAATAAATGTTTAAATTGTATTGCCTTCCACATGCTGATTTGAAGCATCTGAAGTTTGCAAATGGGTAAATTTGTCATTGAAGCATCTTATGTATTCAGAAACCCTCACAACAAAATGAGTATACATTATTTTACTTATAAAAAGTTTATTCATGGAAGAATTGCTTCTAATATTTGTCATCAAAAATGTTTTAAAGTTCTAAATTACTATTTTGGACTATTCATGATTTCTATGTAAACACCTGATAATATGTTAACCCAAATTTGAGATAAAAATCCTTATCTTTCCAACTGTAGTATGTAAACAATTTTAATACATACATATATATATATATATATATATATATATTTATATATATGATACTTGAAACAAGAATAACTTACTGTAACTGCAGGGTAAGAGACAGTCAAATAAATGTAATTCTTTGCTTCAAATGTCTCCAACAGGAATTTCTTGACAAGTTCATGGAAAGGTTGTGTATTCACCTATTCTTTCTTCTCTGGCTGAAAAATAATCAGAGTGACACAGAAGTGGTATGTCTGTAGCTGATACATAAAGACTACGAAACCATTGCAGAAGGCAGTCTTCTCTGAAGATCAGAGCTCCCAGTGGCTCAGCACAGTGAATGTTCTGACAAATAACAACTTTTTTGTTTTAATTTACAAAGATTTTATGTATTTAGAGTGATTCTGGTAAGTCTAATAAATACGTAACTTTTTTTAATTTTTTTTATTAATTACACTTTATTCATTTTGTATATCCCCATAAGCCCCTCCCTCCTCCCCTCTCTCCCCTTTCTGCATGCATGCCACTCCCCAAGTCCACTGATAGGGGAGGTTCTCCTCTTCTTTCTGATCTTAGTCTATCAGTTCTCATCAAAAGTGGCTGCATTGTCCTCTACTGTGGCCTGATAAGGCTGCTCCCCCCTCAGGGGGAAGTGATCAACAAGCAGGCCAATCAGATTATGTCAGAGGCAGTCCCTCTTCCTATTACTATGTAACCCACTTGGACACTGAACTGCCATGGGCTACACCTGTGCAGGGGTTCCAGGTCATCTCCACAAATAGTCCTTGGTTGGAGTATGAGTCTCTGGGAAGTTCCCTGTGTTCAAATTATCTTGTTTTGTTGCTCTCCTTGTGGAGTTCCCGTTCCCTCCAGCTCTTACTATTTCCCACTTCTTACATAAAATTCCATTCACTCTGCCCATCAGTTGGCCATCAGGCTCAGCATCTGCTTTGACAGTCTATACTGCAGAAGCTTTCAGAGGCCCTCTGTGGCAGGTTTCAAGGTTGTTTCCTGTTTTCTTCTGGCTTTCAGAGGCCCTCTGTAGCAGGTTCCGAGGTTCTTTCCTATTTTCTTTTTCTTCTGATGTCCATTCCTTTTGCCTTTAAGGATGGGGATTGAACATTTTAGTTAGGGTCCTCTCTTTTGCTTAGTTTGTTTAGATGTACAGATTTTAGTGGGTTTATTCTACATTGTATGTTTATATGAGTGAGTATATACCATGCGTGTCTTTTTGCTTCTGGGACAACTCACTCAGGATGATCCTTTCCAGGTCCCACCATTTACCTGCAAATTTTATGATTTCCTTATTTTTAATTGCTGAGTAATACTCCATTGTATAGATATACCACAATTTCTGCATCCATTCTTCAGTTGAGGGGCATCTGGGTTGTTTCCAGCTTCTGGCTATTACAAATGAAGCTGCTACAAACATGGTTGAGCAAATGTCCTTTTTGTGTACTTGTGCATCTTTTGGGTATATGCCAAGGAGTGGTATGGCTGGATCTTGAGGAAGCGCTATTCCTAGTTGTCTGAGAAAGCGCCAGATTGATTTCCAGAGTGGTTGTACCAGTTTACATTCCCACCAGCAGTGGAGAAGGGTTCCCCTTTCCCCACAACCTCTCCAGCATGTGTTGTCCCTTGAGTTTTTCATTTTGGCCATTCTGATGGGTGTAAGGTGAAATCTCAGGGTTGTTTTGATTTGCATTTCCCTAATGGCTAATGAGGTTGAGCACTTCTTTAAGTGCTTCTCTGCCATTCGATATTCCTCTACAGAGAATTCTCTTTAGCTCTGTTCCCCATTTTTTAAGTGGATTACTTGGTTTATTGCTTTTCAGCTTGTATAGTTCTTTATATATATTGGATATGAGTCCTCTGTCAGATAAACGGTTGGTGATGATTCTTTCCCAATCTGTAGGCAGTCTCTTTGTTTTGATGACAGTGTCCTTTGCTTTACAGAAGCTTTTCAATTTCATGAGATCCCATTTATTGATTGTTGCTCTTAGAGCCTGTGCTGTTGGTGTTCTGTTCAGGAAGTTTTCTCCTGTACCAATGAGTTCTAGGGTATTCCCCACTTTTTTTCTAGCCGATTTAATGTGTCTGGTTTTATGTTGAGGTCTTTGATCCACTTGGACTTCAGTTTTGTGCAGGGTGATAAGTATGGATCTATTTTCATTTTTCTACATGTAGACATCCAGTTGGACCAGCACCATTTGTTGAAGATGCTATCTTTTTTCCATTGTATGGTTTTGGCATCTTTGTCAAAAATCAGGTGTCCGTAAGTGTGTGGGTTTATTTCTGGGTCTTCTGTTTGATTCCATTGATCCACCATTCTGTTTCTATGCCAGTACCATGCAGTTTTTATAACTGTTGCTCTATAGTACAGCTTGAGATCAGGGATGGAGATTCCTCCAGAAGATCTTTTATTGTAGAGGATTGTTTTAGCAATTCTCGGTTTCTTGTTATTCCATACGAAGTTGAGAATTTTTGTTTCCAGGTCTGTAAAGAATTGTGTTGGCAATTTGATGGGAATTGCATTAAATCTGTAGATTGCTTTTGGTAAGATGGCCATTTTTACTATGTTAATCTTGCCAAGCCATGAGCATGGGAGATCTTTCCATCTCCTCATATCGTCCTCTAATTCTTTCTTCAGAGACTTGAAATTTTTTTCATACAAGTCTTTGACTTGCTTGGTTAGGGTTACACCAATGTACTTTATGTCATTTGTGGCTATTGTGAATGGTGTTGTTTCTCTAATTTCTTTCTCAGCCCTTTTGTCTTTTGTATGCAGGAGTGCTACTGATTTTTTTTTGACTTAATTTTGTATCCGGCCACTTTGCTGAAGGTGTTTATCAGCTGTAGGAGTCCTCTGGTAGAGTTTTTGGGGTCACTCATATATACTATCATATCATCTGCAAATAGTGATAATTTGACTTCTTCCTTTCCCATCTGTATCCCCTTGATCTCCTTCAACTATCTTATTGCTCTAGCAAGGACTTCCAGCACTATGTTGAAGAGATATGGAGAGAGTGGGCAGCCTTGTCTTGTCCCTGATTTCAGTGGGATTGCTTTAAGTTTCTCTCCATTCAGTTTGATGTTGGCTATAGGCTTGCTGTAAATCGCCTTTACTATGTTTAGATATGTGCATTGTATCCCTGATCTCTCCAGTACTTTAAACATGAATGGATGTTGGATTTTGTCAAATGCTTTTTCAGCATCTAGGGAGATTATCATGTGTTTTTTTTTCTTTCAGTTTGTTAATATAGTAGATCACATTGATGGATTTCCATATATTGAACCACCCCTGCATACCTGGGATGAACCCTACTTGGTCATAGTGGATAATATCTTTGATGTGTTCTTGGATTGGGTGTGCAAGTATTTTGTTAAGTATTTTTGCATCAATGTTCATAAGGGAGATTGGCCTGAAATTTTCTTTCTTTGTTGAGTCTTTGTGAGGTTTAGGTACCAAGGTGATTGTGGCTTCATAGAATGAGTTTGGTAATGTTCCTTCTGTTTCTATTTTGTGGAATAATTTGAAGAAAATTGGAGTTAGCTCTTCTTTGAAGGTCTGGTAGAATTCTGCGCTGAAGCCATCTGGTCCTGGGCTTTTTTTGGATGGGAGACTTTTGATGACTGCTTCTATTTCTTTGGGGGATATAGGACATTTAATTGATTTACCTGGTCCTGATTCAGCTTTGTTAAGTCAAATTGATCAATAAAATTGTCCATTTCATTTAGGTTTTCAAATTTTGTTGAGTATAGACATTTGAAGTAAGTCCTAATGATTGTTTGGATTTCCTCAGTGTCTGTAGTTATGTCCCCCTTTTCATTTCTGATTTTGTTGATTTGGGTGGTGTCTCTCTGCCTTTTAGTTAGCTTGGCTAAGGGTTTGTCGATCTTGTTGATTTTCTCAAAGAACCAGCTCTTGGTTTCATTGATTCTTTGAATTGTTTTATTTGTTTCTAATTGATTGATTTCAGCCCTGAGTTTGATTATTTCCAGTCGTCTACTCCTTTTTGGTGTGTCTGCTTCTTCTTTTTCTAGGGTTTTTAAGTGGGCCATTGAGTTGCTTGAATGTGCTCTCTCGAATTTCACATTGAAGGCACTTAGTGCTATGAACTTTCCTCTTAGCACTGCTTTCATTGTGTCCCACAAGTTTGGGTATGATGTGTCTTCATTTTCATTGAGTTCTAGAAAGGCTTTAATTTCTTTCTTTATTTCTTCCCTGACCTAGCTGTCATTTAGTAACAAGTTGTTCAGTTTCCACGTGTGTGTAGGCTTTTTGCTATTTCTGTTGTTGTTAAAGTCCAGCTTTATTCCATGGTGATCAGACAGGATACAAGGGATTATTTCAGTCTTCTTGTATCTGTTGAGGCTTGCTTTGTGACCAACTATATGGTCTATTTTGGAGAAGGTTCCCATGAGGTGCTGAGAAGAAGGTAAATTCTTTTGTGTTTGGGTGTAAAGTTCTGTAAATGTCTGTGAGGTCCATTTGATTCATGACCTCTGTCAGAGATATTGTTTCTTTGTTTAATTTCTGTTTTGTTGACCTGTCCTTTGTTGAGAGTGGGGTGTTGAAGTCTCCCACTATTAATGTGTGGGGATCTATATGTGGTTTAAATTTTATCAATGTTTCTTTTACAAATGTGGGTGCTCTTGTATTTGGGGCATAGATGTTCAGGATTGTGATGTCTTCCTGGTGGAATTTTCCATTGATGAGTATGAAGTATCCTTCCTCATCTCTTTTTATTAATTTTGGTTGAAAGTCTATTTTATCAGATATTAGAATGGCTACTCCTGCTTGTTTCTTGGGTCCATTTGCTTGGAAAGTCGTCTTCCAACCTTTTACCCTCAGGTAATGTCTATCTTTGCTCATTAGGTGTGTTTCTTGTATGCAACAGATTGCTGGGTTTTGTTTACACATCCATTCTGTTAATCTGTGTCTTTTTACTGGAGAGTTGAGTCCATTGATGTTGAGATTAATGACCAGTGGCTGTTAGATCCTTTGATTTTGATGTTGGCTGTGTTCATAAGGTTGTGTGCTTGGTTGCTTTTTTTTTTTTTTTTTTTTTTTTGCTGTAGTAAGGTTAATCATTTCCTGTGTTTTCTTGACAGAAGCTAATTTTCTTGGGTTGTATTTTCCCTTCCAGTATCTTCTGTAATGCTGGATTTGTGTGTAGGTATTGTTGAAATTTGTTTTTGTCATTGAATATCTTGTTTTCTCTGTCTATGAGGACTGAGAGTTTTGCAGGGTATAGTAGCCTGGGTTGACATCTGTGTTCTCTTAGGGTCTGCATGATATCTGTCCAGGCCCTTCTGGCTTTCATAGTCTGTGTTGAAAAGTCAGGTGTGATTCTAATGGGTTTGCCATTATATGTTACTTGGCCTTTTTCCCTTGCAGCTTTTAGTATTTTTTCTTTGTTCTGTATACTTACTGTTTTGATTATTATGTGGCAGGAGGATTTTCTTTTCTGGTCAAATTTGTTGGGTGTTCTGTAGGCCTCATGTATCCTTATTGGCTTCTCCTTTAACTTGGGGAAATTTTCTTCAATGATTTTTTTGAAAATATTTTCTGGGCCTTGGAGAAGGGAGTCTTCTTTTTCCTCTATTCCTATTATTCTTAGATTTTGTCTTTTCATATTGTCTTGGATTTCTTGGATGGTCTTGTGTCAGGAATTTTTTGGATTTAACATTTTCTTTGACAGATATGTCAATTTCTTCCATTGTATCTTCTACACCTGAGATTCTTTCTTCCATTTCTTGTATTCTGTTGGTTATGCTTACCTCTGTAGTTCCTGTTTTCTTCCCTAAATTCTTCCTCTCCATTATTTCCTCCATTTGTGTTTTCTTTAATTTTTCTAGTTCTATCTTCAGGTCTTGAGTTGTTTTGTTTACTTCCTTCACCTGTCTGCTTGTATTTTCCTCTTTTTTTTTTTAGTTCCTTCAACTCTGTCTCTTTTATTTCTTTCAGTGATTTAATTATTTCTTCTCTGATGGCCACAAGCAGTTTGGTTACATCTTCCCGTATTTCTTCACGGATGGCCCTAATCTGCTTGTCTTTATCTTCCTCCGTTTCTTTACGAATAGCCATGATCTGTTTGGTTTTATCTTCCTCTAATTCTTTATGTATTTTATCTGTTTCCTCTATTATCCTCTTCATCAACATAGATGTAAGGCCATCTTCTTGATTTTCTATTATGCTGCATTGTTCAGGGCTGTTTGCCCCTGGATGGCTGGGTTCTGGAGATGCCATATTGCTCTGTCTTTTGTTGGTTGAGCCTTACGCTGACCTCTACCCATTGGGCTGATTTAGGTATTGGCTGTTAGTTTCTGTGCTTCCTGGAGTCCTGAGGTAGGGCGTATCCCCTTGGCCGGAAGATGATTTTTCCTGAAGGAGTCCTTCTCTGCTTTTTGGTTATGGTCACTGTATGGCCAGTGTTTCTCAGGAGTTGCCACTGCTCACCTCAGGTTTATAGCCCTGAGTAGTAGCTGTGGTCTATGTTAGGCAGGGGGGGATCTCCTCTTACCCATAGAATTTCTCAAGACAGCTGCCCCACTGCTGGGTTTCTTGTTATAAATTTAGTGTTCTGCTGCTCACTAAATATCCATGTACAGTCCTCTTGAAGAAACTGCTGATTCCCTAGCTGTGGGGTTTTCTCCCAACAGGGAACCTCAGTCTGTTATCCTGGGGCACACAGTTCTGTCCGGGAAAGTGGGAGGTTCACTCAGCAAGTCTCTGGGCCAGAGGCTGATTGCTCTGCTCTGGACCTGGAGAATGTGCACCTAGGTTGAGTTGTTGCCTGGGGGCACTGTTCTGGTCTGGAGGCTGGGTGCCTCACTCTGGACCAGAAGCTGTGTGTCTCTGTCTGGGATGGTGGCTGCAGGCACTGCTCTGGTCCAGATGCTGTGGGTGCAGCCCTCTTGAAAAACCAGGGATTCCCACAGTTTTGACAGTCTAGCTAGGAATAACTGGTTGATCCTTGGCACAGTATCTGAGGGCTGCTGTAATGGCTCTCTGGCTTTTGTAGGTCTGAGGATGCAGCTGTGTGTCCCAGTGCCCTAGGGGAACTCAATAATGCAGCAGAGAACAGTGCTCCTGCCTGCACTAGAGTCTGCTTGAGTCCAGGAAGTGTTTTGGTGCTGGGTGTCCTAAGCGTTAGAGCTGCTGACCCCCTCCGCTGGGAGTTTCCTCCTGCCAGAGACACGCAGTCTGGTACCCTGGTGCCCACAGTTCTATCTGAGGCGGCAAATCAGGCGCGCAGGCAGGCGCCTGTGTCCAGGCTTTGGGTCTGGACTGGCTCTTGGGGCACCCGCGGAACCCGAGTCTTTTCCAGGGGATGTCTGGGTAACCTGAGGTTGGTCCCAATTGTTTCCTGCTCCGTGGGGTTATCTCTCAACTGGGAAATCCAGTCTATGGTGTTGTGGGCCCACAGTTCAGTCTGGGACCGTGACCAGATTGCGCTGGCGGGTAGCTCTGGGCTGGCGACCAAGTGCCTGGCGGAACTGGGATCTCTTCTGCAGTTTAGCTGGGTGAGTTAAAGCTGATTGAATCCCCCACCGTGTGGTATCCTCTCACCTGTGAAACACAATCACTTGTGTTTTATGGCCGCGAATTCTGATTGCTGGTCACTGTGCCAATCCTGCTGTGTTGCTCCTCAGAATGAGAGTCCTCCTGGCACCGCCATCTTGCCCCGCCTCTCCCAATATGTAACTTTTTAATTGAAACAAGCTAATGGGGCTAGCGAGAGAGAGAGCTTAGCAGTGAAGAACAGATACAACACTCTCAAAGGGCCAGAATTTGGTTCCTAGCACCTAGACAGGGCTGCTACCTCTAACTCCAGCTCCAAGGGATCTTAGTCATTCTTCTGGCCTCCATGGGCACCCACACTCACATGGAACATACTCCCACAAATATACAAAAGAATATACATTGTTTAATTTTTTAAAATATTGTTTTTGAGAGAGGGTCTCTTTGTGTAGGTCTCTGGCTGTTCTGGAACTGACTCTGTAGACCAGTCTGGCCTTAAGCACACAGAAATCCACCATTTCAAGTGCTGGGATTATAGGCAAGCACCATTATGCCTGACTTTAAAGAAATTTTAGGTCAACTGAGGTAACATATCTATAATCTGGTGCGCACATCATTCTTCACACAGCTTTATAAGTCCAATTCCTCCTTATGGGAGGTTTGTGTTTTTAGACTAGCATTTTCTTATCGAAAACCCAATATCTCAACAAGTTTATTTTCTACTCATTTAAGAAGAAAGACTCTCACTACATACTCCAGCCTAAAGGAGAACTAAGAATTCTCTTAAGTTTCCTAAATGCTGGAGTTATAGGTGTGTGGTGTCATGCCTTGCTCTGTTCTGAACTTCTACTGAGCTTTACTGTCTTACATTCCACATACATAAGTAGATCATGTGGTGTTCCTATTCCTGGGTCTGACTTATTTCACTTTACACAGTTTCTTCTAGAATCACTATATTTTCACAAGTGACTGTTATAAATTACAATAGTAATAATAATAATAATAATAATAATAATAATATCATATGAACTAACACTCCACTGTGTGTATTACTTTTTCTGTTTTCCACTAAACTGTTGATGGACACAACAATAACTTCTGTATCTTGGCTACTGTGAATAATGCTTTTCATATTCATTGACATGCAACTGCATTTTGAACTTTTTAATTTCCCTAATTTGTGTTCATAGAAAATTGCTGTTTCATTTGGCAGTTTTCTCTTCCCCATTCCCTACTTTAATCATTGACATATGTTCTCTCACTGAACATGGAGTTCAGTAATTTGGCTAGCCTGGTTAGCCAGCAAGTTCCAGGGTTCCTCTTGTCTTTACCTCCCAGGCTGAGATTATAGGCACATGAAAGCATGCCTTGTCTTTTTAAACCAACAGGTGACTGGATCTGAACTTGGGCTCTCATGTTTGCACTGCAAATGTTTTAGTGAGCACTTTCTTCTGTCCTTCTTTTATCTTTTTAAAAGTGCTGATATTTTAATTTTATATCCTAAGCACAGTGTCTCCTTCATCCTCTACTCCCAGTCCCTCCCCGACACCCCCAACCCCATCCTCCATTTCTCTTCAGAAAAGGACAAGCCTCTATGGATATTAACCAGCCATGACATATCAAGTTGCAGTAAGACTAGGCACCCCTCTGCTATTAATTCTAGCCAAAGAAACCCAGTAGCCAGTAAAATTCTCAAAGGCAACAAAGTCAGAGTGGGGCTCCTGCTCCCACTGTTAGGAGTCCCACAAGAAAATAGCCAAAGCTACACATTGAACTAAAATGTTCAATCCCCATCCTGAAAGGCAAAGAGGATGTACATCAGAAGAAAACGAAAATAGGAAACAACCTCGGAACCCGCTACAGAGGGCCTCTGAAAGCCAGAAGAAAACAAAACCACCTTGAAACCTGCCACAGAGGGCCTCTGAAAGCTTCTGCAGTATAGACTGTCAAAGCAGATGCTGAGCCTGATGGCCAACTGATGGGCAGAGTGAATGGAATTTTATGTAAGAAGTGGGAAATAGTAAGAGCTGGAGGGAACGGGAACTCCACAAGCAGAGCAACAGAACAAGATAATTTGAACACAGGGAACTTCCCAGAGACTCCTACTCCAACCAAGGACTATTTGTGGAGATGACCTGGAACCTCTGCACAGGTGTAGCCCATGGCAGTTCAGTGTCCAAGTGGGTTACATAGTAATGGGAAGAGGGACTGCCTCTGACATAATCTGATTGGCCTGCTCTTTGATCACTTCCCCCTGGGGGGGGAGCAGCCTTACCAGGCCACAGTAGAGGACAATGCAGCCACTTTTGATGAGAACTGATAGACTAAGATCAGAAAGAAGGAGAGGAGGACCTCCCCTATCAGTGGACTTGGGGAGTGGCATGCATGCAGAAAGGGGAGGGAGGGTGGGATTGGCAGGGGAGGAGGGAGGGGCTTATGGAGGGATACAAAATGAATAAAGTGTAATTAATAAAAAATAAATAAAAGA
>NW_026585504.1:53424931-53431810 GCF_907164565.1 Psammomys obesus | reverse complement strand
AAAAAAAAAAAAAAAAAAAAAGAAACCCTATCTTGAAAACTAGAAAGAAAGAACAAAATAAAGAAAGAACAAAAGAGAGAGAGAAAGAAAGGAAGAAAGGAAGAAAGGAAGAAAGGAAGAAAGAAAGAAAGAAAGAAAGAAAGAAAGAAAGAAAGAAAGAAAGAAAGAAAGAAAGAAAGAAGAAAGGAAGGACAGAAGAAAGCAAGCAAGGAAGGAAGGAAAGAAAAAAGATACAACATTGAAGTTTTGTGGGTTGGTTGGTGTTCCCCTCCCTCCACTAGAAGTCCTGTCTAGTTAGAGGATGTCATCTTCAGTCTCTATGACCCCTGCTACTAGGAGTCGCAGCTAGAATCACCCCCATATCCTCCCAGAAGCCTATACTGTCTTAGGTCTCCAGCTTTTTGCAGAGATGCCCTACCCATGGTTTCTCTTCTCACTGCATGGCCTCTGCCCTATCCCTGCTCTCCCCAGGTCTGATCTCCACCCTCATTTCTCACTGTGCACCCCCCTCCTACTTTGTTTCCTTTATTCAAACTCATCAACTATCTATTTTATTTCCTTTTCTGAGTGAGATTAAACATCCTCCTTTATGAGCTCCTTGTTACGTAACTTCCTTGGGTCTGTGAATTATAGTATGCTTATCCTGCACTATATGGCTAAAATATGCTTATAAGCGAGTACAGAACAGTACTCATATGTCTGTCTGGGTCTGTGTTACCTCACTCAGGATGAACTTTTCTTTTTTCTTTTTTTAATTTTAATTTTATTTTATTAATTACATTTTATTCACTTTGTATCCCCCATGAGCACCTCTCTGCCCAGTCCCACTCTCCCTCCTCCTTCTTCACACACACCCCTCCTCAAGTCCACTAATAGGGGAGGCCCTCCTCTCTTCCTTCTTATCTAAGTCTATCAGATCACATCAGGAGTGGCTACATTGTCATCTTCTGTGGCCCAGTAAGGCTGCTCCCCCCCTTAGGGGGAGGTGATCAAAGAGCAGGCCAATCAGATTATGTCAGAGGCAGTCCCTCTTCCCATTACTATGTAACCCATTTGGACACTAAACTACCATGGGCTACATCTATGCAGGGGATCTAGGTTATCTCCATGCCTGGTACTTGGTTGGAGTATGAGTCTCTGGGAAGACTCCTGTGTTCAAATTTTCTGGCTCTGTTATTCTCCTTGTGGAGTTCCTGTCATCTCCAGATCTTACTATTTCCCATATCTTACAGAAGATTCCATGCACTCTGCCCAACAGTTGCCCATAAGTCTCAGTGTATGCTTTGATAGTCTGTAGGGCAGAGCCTTTCAGAAGCCCTCTGTGGAAGGTCCCTAGGTTGTTTCCTGTTTTCTTTTTCTTCAGATGTTCATCCTCTTTGCCTTTTGGGATGGGGATTGAGCATTTTATCAGGGTTCTCTCTCTTGATTAGTTTCTTTAGAAGTACAGATTTTAGTAGTATTATCCTATATGAGTGAATATATACCATGTGTGTCTTTCTGCTTCTGGGACAGCTCACTCAGGATGATCCTTTCCAGGTCCCACCATTTACTTGCAAATTTCATGATTTCTTATTTTTTCATTGGTGAGTAACACTACATTTTGTAGATGTACCACAGTTTCTGCATCCATTCTTCAGTTGAGGGGCATCTGGGTTGTTTCCAGCTTCTGGCTATTACAAATGAAGCTGCTACAAACATGGTTGAGCAAATGTCCTTTTTGTGTACTTGAGCCTCTTTTGAGTATAAGCCTAGGAGTGGTATGGCTGGATCTTGAGAAAGCACTATTCCTAGTAGTCTGAGAAAGCGCCAGATTGATTTCCAGAGTGGTTGTACAAGTTTACATTCCCACCAGCAGTGGAAAAGGGTTCCCCTTTCTCCACAACCTCTCCAGCATGTGTTGTCACTTGAGTTTTTCATCTTGGCCATTCTGATGGGAGTAAGGAGAAATCTCAGGGTTGTTTTGATTTGCATTTCCCTAATGGCTAATGAGGTTGAGCATTTCTTTAAATGCTTCTCTGCCATTCGATAGTCCTCTACAGAGAGTTCTCTGTTCAGCTCTGTTCCCCATTTTTTAAGTTTATTACTTGGTTTGCTGCTTTTCAGCTTCTTTAGTTCTTTATATATAATGGATTTGAGTCCCCTGTCAGATAAAGGGTTGGTGAAGATTCTTTCCCAATCTGTAGGCAGTAGCTGTGTTTTGATGACAGTGTCCTTTGCTTTACAGAAGCTTTTCAGTTTCATGAGGTCCCATTTATTGATTGTTGCTCTTAGAGCCTGTGCTGTTGGTGTTCTGTTCAGGAAGTTTTCTCCTGTACCAATGAGTTCTAGGGTATTCCCCACTTTTTTTTTTTTTCTGGCCGATTTAATGTGTCTGGTTTTATGTTGAGGTCTTTGATCCACTTGGACTTCAGTTTTGTGCAGGGTGATAAGTATGGATCTATTTTCATTTTTCTACACGTAGACATCCAGTTAGACCAGCACCATTTGTTGAAGATTCTATCTTTTTTCCATTGTATGGTTTTGGCATCTTTCCCAAAGATCAGATGTCCATAAGTGTGGTGTTTATTTCTGGGTCTTCTGTTGAGTTTCATTGATCCACCATTCTGTTTCTATGCCAGTACCATGCAATTGTTATTACTGTTGCTCTATAGTACAGCTTAAGATCAGGGATGGAGATACCTCCAGAAGATCATTTATTGTAGAGGATTGTTTTAACACTTCTGGGTTTCTTGTTATTCTATATGAAGTTGAGAATTTTTCTTTCCAGGTCTGTGAAGAATTGTGTTGGTAATTTGATGGGAATTGCATTGAATCTGTAGATTGCTTTTGGTAAGATGGCCATTTTTACTATGTTAATCCTGCCAAGCCATGAGCATGGGAGATCTTTCCATCTTCTCATATCTTCTTCTAATTCTTTTTTCAGAGACTTGAATTTTTTTTTTTCATACAAGTCTTTGAAATGCTTGGTTACGGTTACACCAATGTACTTTATGTCATTTGTTGCTATTATGAATGATGTTGGTTCCCTGATTTCTTTCTCAGCTTTTTGTCTTTTGTATACAGGAGGGCTACTGATTTTTTTTTGAGTTAATTTTGTATCCGACCACTTTGCTGAAGGTGTTTATAAGCTGTTGGAGTTCCCTGGTAGAGATTTTGGGGTCACTGATATATACTATCATATCATCTGCAAATAGTGATAATTTGACTCTTTCCTTTCTAATTTGTATCCCCTTGATGTCCTTCAATTGTGTTATTCCTCTAGCAAGGACTTCAAGAACAATGTTGAAGAGATATGGAGAGAATGGGCAACTTTGCCTTGTCCCTGATTTCAGTGGGATTGCTTTAAGTTTCTCTCCATTCAGTTTGATGTTGGCTATATACTTGCTGTATATTGCATTTACTATGTTTAGATATTTGCCTTGTATGTCTGATCTCTCTAATATTTTAAACATGAATGGATGTTGGATTTTTTCAAATGCTTTTTCATCATCTAGGGAGGTTATCATGTGGTTTTTTTCTTTCAGTTTGTTAATATAGTAGATCACATTGATGGATTTCCATATACTGAACCACCCCTGCATACCTGGGATGAAGCCTATTTGGGCATAGTGGATGATATCTTTGATGTGTTCTTGTATTCTGTTTGCAAGTATTTTGTTGAGTATTTTTGCATCAAGGTTCATAAGGGAGATTGGCCTGAAATTTTCTTTCTTTGTTGGGTCTTTGTGAGGTTGAGGTACCAAGGTGAATGTGGGTTCATAGAATGAGTTTGGTGGTGTTCCTTCTGTTTCTATTTTGTGGAATAGTTCAGGATTGTGATGTCTTCCTGGTAGAATTTTCTCTTGATGAGTATGAAGTGCCCTTCCACTTATCTTTTTATTAATTTTGGTTGAAAGTCTATTTTATCAGATATTGAAATGGCTAGTCCTGCTTGCTACTTGAGTTCATTTGCTTGGAAAGCCATCTTCCAACTATTTACCCTCAGTTAATGTCTACCTTTGTAACTTAGGTATGTTTCTTGTATGCAACAGATTGCTGGGTTTTCTTTACATATCCATTCGGTTAGTCTGTGTCTTTTTATTGGAGAATTGAGTCCATTGAAGTTGAGAGAGATTAAAGACCAGTGGCTGTTAGATCCTTTGATTTTGATGTTGGCTGTGTTCATAAGGTTGTGTGCTCGGTTGCTTTTTGTTTTACTGTAATGAGAGTAATTATTTCTTGTGTTTCCTTGAAAGTAGCTAGTTTTCTTGGGTTGTATTTTCCCTGGTAGTGTCTTCTCTGTAATGCTGGATTTGTGTATAGGTATTGTTGAAATTTCTTTTTGTCATTGAATATCTTGTTTTCTCTGTCTATGAGGACTGAGAGTTTTACTGTGTATAGTAGCCTGGGCTTACATCTGTGTTCTCTTAGGGTCTGCATGATATCTGTCCAGGCCCTTCTGGCTTTCATAGTCTCTGCTGAAAAGTCAGGTGTGATTCTAATGGTTTTGCCATTATATGTGACTTGGCCTTTTAGTATTTTTTCTTTGTTCTGTATACTTACTGTTTTGATTATTATGTGGCGGGAGGATTTTCTTTTCTGTTCTAATTTATTGGGTGTTCTATAGGCCTCTTGTATTCTTATTGGCCTCTCCTTTAAGTTGGGGAAATTTTCTTCAATGATTTTGTTGAAAATATTTTCTGGGCCTTGAAGCAGGGAATCTTCTTTTTCTCTATTCCTATTATTCTTAGGTTTTGTCTTTTTCTGTTGTCTTGAATTTCTTGGACCGTCTGTGTCAGGAATTTTTTAGATTTAACATATTATTTGACAGATACATCTATTTCTTCCATTGTATCTTCCACACCTGAGATTCTTTCTTCCCTCTCTTGTAGTCTATTTGTTATGCTAACTTCTGTAGTTCCTGTTTTCTTCCCTAAGTTCTTTCCCACCACAATTTCTTCCATTTGTGTTTTCTTTATTTTTTTCCAATTCTATCTTCAGATCTTGAGCTGTTTTGTTGATTTTCTTCACCAGTCTGACATGATGAACTTTTCTAGATCCATCCATTTACATGGAAACTTCAAGATTTTCTTGTTTTTAATAGCTGAATAGTATTCCATGTGTAAATGTACCACAGCTTCTTTACCAGTTCTTTGTTTGAGGGACATCTACATTGTTTTCAGATTCTGGCTATTACAAATAAAGTTACTATGAAAGTAGTTACGGAAGTGTCCTTGTAGTAGGGTAGTGCAGCTTTTCTTTATATACCTGGGAGTGGTATAGCTGGGTCTTGAGTTAGCTAATCCGAATTTTCTGAGAAAGTACCAGTTTCATTTCCAAAGTGGTTTAAAAGTTTGCACTTCCACAAGCAATGGAAGAGTGTTCCCCTTACTCCATATCCTCAACAGCATGAGCTATCACTTCTATCTTTGATCTTAGCCATTCTGACAGGTATAAGAGAATCTCAGAGTACTTTTGATTTACATGTTCCTGATGACTAAAGACATTGAAAATTTTATTAAGTGTTTCTTAGGCATTGGAGATACCTCTGTCCAGAATTCTTTGTTTAGGTCAATTATTTAAAATATTTAAATAATTATTTAAAATATTTTATTTATTTATTTTTATTTATATTAATTATAGTTTATGCACATTATATCCTCCCCTGTAGCTCCCTTCTTCCTCCCCTCCCAATCCCACCCTTCTTTCCCCTTCTCCACCCATGCCCTTCCTCAAGTCCACTGATAGGGGATGTCCTCCTCTCCTTCCTTCTGATCCTAGTCTATCAGGTCTCATCAGGAGTGGCTGCATTGTCTGTTTCTGTGGCCTGGTAAGGCTGCTCCCCATCAGGGGGAGGTGATTAAAGAGCAGACCAATCAGTTCATGTCAGAGACAGTCCCTGTTCCTATTACAATGGAACCCACTTGGAGACTGAACTGCCATGGGCTACATCTGTGCAGGGGTCTTAGGTTATCTCCATGCATGGTCCTTGGTTGCAGTATCAGTCACAGGAAAGACCTCTTTTTAATGTGGGTTCATGGGTCAAACTCAAGTCATTTTGCTTTTGCTAGGCAAGAGTTTTGCCAAGTAAGCCATCTTTCTAGCTATTGAATTTCTTTTTATGAGGAATTTGTAATATTTTAATTTGTGTGTAAAACTACCATTAAAGATAGAGGGCCAGTGCTTAAATATTAATGAATCTCAGGAAATTCGTTGATAACTTTTCAGGTAAGATGAGTCTAAAGAAACTGGGCAAGAGTGGTCTCATCAGGAGTCCCTGCATTGTCTTCTTCTGCGGCCTGGTAAGGCTGCTCCCCCCTGAGGGGGAGGTGATTCAAGAGCAGGCCCATCAGTTCATGTCAGAGACAATCCCTGTTCCCATTACTATGGAACTCATTTGGACACTGAACTACTATGGGATCTGTACTCCATTTTTAAAATTGAGTTATTGGGTTTGTTGGTGTCTAATATCTCCAGTTCTTATGTATTTTAGATAATAGCCCACCGTTGGATATAGGGTTAGTGAAGAACTTTTCCCATTCTGAGGGTGCTGTTTTGTGCTTTTGATGGTATCCTTTCCTGTATAGAAGTTTTTCAATTTCAGGAGGTCTCCTTTATTAATTGCTGACCTTAGTCCTTGCATGATTCACATTCACTTCAGGAAGTTGTCTCCTGTGCAAATGAGCTCAAGGGTATTTTCACTTTCTATTCTATCATATTCAGAATACCTTCTTTTGTATTGAAGTATTTGATCCATTTGGACTTGAGATTTGTACAGGGTGATAAATATGGATATATTTGCTTTCTTCTACATGCCAACATCCAGTTCGACCAACACCTTATGTTGAAGATGCTTTCTTTCTTTCTTTCTTTCTTTCTTTCTTTCTTTCTTTCTTTCTT
>NW_026585504.1:53340938-53424921 GCF_907164565.1 Psammomys obesus | reverse complement strand
TTTCTTTCTTTCTTTCTTTCTTTCTTTCTTTCTTTCTTTCTTTCTTTTTTTTCCAATTATAAAATTCTGGCTGCTTTACCATAAATCACATGGCCATAAGTTTGTGAATTTATGGCTATCATCTATTTAATTCCATTGATCAACCTGTGTGTTTTTATACAAGTATCATGCATTTTTTAAATCCCTAATGCTCTATAGTACAGTTTGAAATCAGCAATGGTAATATTTACTGAAGTTCTTTTATTTTACATGATTGTTTTAGCTATACTGAGCTTTTTGGTTATTTTTTCCATATAAAGTTGAGTGTTATTCTTTCTAAGTCTCTAAAGAACTGTGTTGGAACTTCGGTGGGAATTGCATTGAATCAATGTTTTTGGTAAGATGGCCATGTTACTCAAATAGTATGTTAATTTTGCCCATCCATGATCATGAGAGATCTTTCCTTCTTCCGATATATTTTTTCCAGTTTCTTTCTTCAGAGACTTGAGATTCTTCTCATACAGGTCTTTTGCTTAATTAGCTATAGTAACAACATGATATTTTATGTTACTTGTAGTTATTGTGAATTGTGTTGTTTCCCTGTTTTCTTCCTCAGCCCATTTATCATTTATATATAGGAAGGCTATAAATTTTCTAAGTTATTTTTATATTCAGCCACTTTGTTGAATTTTTCTTTTTGGTCAGATGTAGGAGTTACTTGGTAGAATTATGGGGGTTATTTATTTATACTACCACATCATCTGCAAGTACTGATAACTCATTTACTTTGTCCTTTCAAATTTGTATCTCCTCGGTCTTCTTTAGTTGTCTTATTGCTCTAGCTAAAACTTCAAGTCGAATATGAATACGTATGAGAAGAGTGGATAGCCTTGTCTTGGCCGTGATTTTAGTGCAATTGCTTTGAGTTTCTCTCCATTTAATTTGATGTTATATGTTTTTGGATTTGATTTGCAAATATGTTATTGAGTATTTTGGCAGCAATATTCATGAGAGAAATTGGTCTAAATTTTTCTTTCTTTATTGATACTTCTTGTGGATTAGGAATCTCAGGGGACTGTGGCCTCATAAAATGAGTTTAGCAAAGTTCCTTCACTTTCTATTTTGTAAATAATTTGAGGAGTTTTGGTATCAACTCTTCTTTGAAGGTCTGATAGACTTCTGCACTGAAATCATCTGGCCCTGGGCTTTTTTTTTTTATTATTATTTTTTATTTTTTTTGGTGTGAAGGGGACACTTTTAATTACTTCTTCTGTTTCCTTAGGGGTTATAGATCTATTTATATTGTTCATCTGGTAATGATTTAACATTGATATGTGGTATCTATCTAGAAAATTACTCATTCTTTTAAATTTTGAAATTTAATGGAGTACAGATTCTTGAAGCAAGACCTAATGATTCAATGATTCTTCAAATGTTCTCAGTGTCTCCTGATATGTCCCATTTTAATTTCTGTTTTTATTAATTTGGATATTTTCTTTCTACCTTTTAGTTAGTTTAGATAAGGGTTTTTCAATTGTATTGATTTTTCTTAATGAACCAACACTTTATTGATTATTTGTATTGTTCTCTCCCCATGCTTTTTTTTTTCTCTTTTATTGATTTCAGCTGACTTTAATTATTTCTTGCCATCTTGTCCTCCTGGGTATGTTTGATTCTTATTGTTCTAGAGCCTTCAGGTGTTAAGTCCTTAGTATTAGCTCTCACTAATTCATTTATGAAGGCTCTTACCGTAATGCACTTTTCTCCTAGCACTGCTTCTATTACATCCTGTAATTATAGATTTGCTATGAATTTATCTTCATTGAGGTCTAGGAAGTCTTTATTTTTTTCTTTATTTCCATCTTGATCTAGCAGTCATTCAGTCAGTATTGAGTTGTTCAATTTCCATGAGTTTGTAGGCTTTCTGTTGTTTCTGTTGTTATTGAAGGCCAGCTTTAATCAACTGTCTTCTGATAAGATATATGGGGTTATTTCCATTTTCTTGTTTCTGTTGACATTGCTGAATATGTGATCAAATTTGAAGGTTTCATAAGATGCTAAGAAGGTACATTATTTTCTATTTGGATGAACTATTCTGTAGATATCTGTTAAGTCCATTTGAGTCATAATTTCTATTAGTACTATTATTTCTGTGCTTACTTTCCATAGCTGCTATTAATATTCCTCCTTTATTTGTTGACATAGTATTTTGATTGTAATGCAGCATGGGAAACTGTTCTTTCTGTTCCAATCTATGTGGTGTTCTTTAAGTTTTCTGTAAATTCATAAGCATCTATTTTGAATTTAGTGAAATTTTCTTTTATGCTTCTGTTAAACATATTTTCTGGGCCTTTGAGCTGGGAGTCTTCTATCACTATTATTCTTAGAATTGGTATTTTCATAGTGTCCCAGATTTCCTGGATGTTTTATGTCAGTAACTTTTTAGATTTAACATTTTCTTTTACCAGTGTATGTGTTTTTTCTATCATATCTTCAGCCAGTGCAATTCTTTCTTTTATTTCTTATATTCTGTTGGTGATGCTTGCATCTGTGGTTCCTGTTTGCTTTCCTAGATTTTCTATTTCCAAAATTACCTCATTTTGTGTTTTCTTTGTTGCTTCTATTTCAATTTTCTGGTCTTTAACAGTTCCCATCACCTGTTTGTTGTTGTTTTTTTTGTTGTTGTTTTTTTTTTTTTTCCCCTAGGCTTTTTTTTTTTTATTTTTTGGCATTCCTTAAAGAAGTTATTGTTTTCCTCCAATTTTTAAATTTCCCTTTCCTCCATTTCTTTAAAGAATTTTTTGCATCTATTCTTTAAGGACCTGATCTTTTTCATGAAGTTGATTTTAAGGTCATTTTCTTGTGCTTTTGCTGCATTGTAATATACAGGTCTTGCTGTCATAGACTAGATGGGCTCTTGTAGTGCCATATTGTCCTGGCTACTGTTGATTTTCTTCTTACACTGGCATTTAGGCATCTGAATTTTAGATGATTATAGTTCTAGGTGCTTATTTCTAAGTTTTTCTTTGTTAGACCAGTGCTTTGTTCTTCATCTTCTATTTAGACATTTTTCTTCTGGCCTTTTTGGCCAGGGTTTCTGGCAACCTGCTTTACCTCAGAACCCCCAAGGAGTCTAAAAACATTTGGGGCTTGACTTCTAGCAGCTTTCTTGGCCTTTGGTGTAGCATGAGGTCTCTGCTCTCCTCAGTAGTGTGACCTATACTTGACCATTTGGAATCTGTTCTTATTACTGGTATGGTCTTCACCTGACCAGCTGGAGACTGCCAAAATTTGCAGCAGGGATCCTGCTATCAGTCAGTGGGGAGTAGGGCACTTCAGCTGGCAGCGACTGCCCTGATTTCAGCAGATGTCATTTGCTCTGGTGGTGGCCAAACTATTAATTGGTATGCCTTTATTTGAAGAATATCTGCATTCTTTGCCAAACAGGGAATATTTTCTTACTATTGAGTTTCTTGAGTCAGTGAGCATCTATCACATCAGTAAAGCTGACTCTGAAACTTAAACAAAAGAAACATGTAAGTTTAACCATGACATAATTCATCATAATTATTTGCTCTTTCACTTCTTCTGTTGCTTCTCTGACCCAGGCAGCATAAAAAAAACTCATCGTGATGCCATATACTTGAGTCATTTTATGCTTTTGTTTTAAAACAATCATCTAATGACTCATAGTATTTGCTTGCATGTGCATATATTCTTAGTTATTATAGAAAAATAAAATAGTTTTCAAAGTTATGTATGCATTCATATAACTACTAAAATTTTAAGCTTACTATTTCCAAAAGGTGAGCAACAGAGCCAAAAAGTCTGGGCAAAGGGTTTTTTTCTGAGACTGATACTCCAACCAAGGACCATTCATGGAGATAACCTAGAACCCCTGCATAGATGTAGCCCATGGCAGTTCAATGTCCAATTGGATTCCATAGTAATGGGAACAGGGACTGTCTCTGAGACGTGAAATGATTGGCCTGCTTTTGATCACCTACTCCTGAGGAGGGAGCAGCCTTACCAGGCCACAGCGGAAGATAATGCAGCCACTCCTGATGAGACCTGATAGCCTAGGGTCAGAAGGAAGGAGAGAAAGACCTCCCCTGTTAGTAGACTTGGGGAAGGGCATGAGTGGAGAAGGGGGATAGAGGGTGGAATTGGGAGGGGAGGACGGAGGGAGCTACAGGGGAGATACAAAGTGAATAAAATATAATTAATAAAAGTTTAAAAAGTAAATTTTTTGAAAAAATTTTGAGCTTTTGGTATGGATATCTATATACATGTAAATAAATTAAAAAGATATAACAACAAAAGCAAACAAAAATGAAATACTTAAATGGAAGAAAGATATATGCATTGCATGTCAATGCTGAATCAAAAGTATGCCCCTGACCTTTCCAATAGCCAAAGGCAAGGACAAAATATTTGACATAACACTAGTAAGAAAAGCATTTGAAAGTATGTTATTTGAAATGTCAGTCAGTAATTTAAGGGAAGTTCTTCTGAAGTCTTTATGTCACTCAAGTAAAAACAATTTTGTGACAATTGATACTGTCAACTTGAATGAACTGAGAAACACCTAGGAAATTTAGAGGTCATGCCATAGTGTATGCCCATGTTGACATTTTCGAGACAATTAGATCACAAATGTAATATCTCTTAAACTGGTAAACTGTTCTGTGCTGTTTTAGCTCATTAAGAAGATAGGTCTCAAAGTAGCACTGTGACCTGTCCTCAATTTCAGATCCAAACATGTTTGTCACCAATTTCCACTAAGCCCTTGTCTGGGGAACATATGTCCCCTGTTCCCCATCTCTGTGAGAGGGAAGGAAGAAAACAAAATGGTTTGAGGAAAGACAACCATTGTGTTCCTGAAAACAGACATAACACTTTCCATTGCTGTTAGAAGGCTCTAATGTAGCCCATTGTATAGAGGGAGACAGAGAAAGTGGGAGGTCAACTATGGAGAACTCAGGTACAGAGAGAAAACTCAATTGGAAACTCCAGCTGATGACCTTAACTTCTTCAGTCAGTTTCTTTTGGATATTTGAACACCCGATTTTATGATGTCACCTCCATTTGTTGGTGGAAGATTTCTTATTTGGAAGCATCATTGGACAAGAGAGTCTATTCTGTCCTAAAACCTCCTCTATCTCAAACTCCAGCTGACAGCCTCAGAGGGGTTTATGTGCTGATTTTAGCTTACTGTTTTGATAGGCAGATTTGATTTTTCTATGCATCTATCCATATCTGTCTAGCTATCTAGCTATCTATCCATCTATCTACCGTCTATCTAATATCTGTCTATCATCTATTTAACATATAGCTATCATATATATATATATATATATATATATATCACTTATTAATATTTCACTTTGGTTTGCTGTATGCTTTAGAAATGCACTCATTCAAAACTAAAATTTTGGATGACATAGATAATTCTCTGAGCCACACTGAACAACAATGAATAGATTTCTTTCTCTCTCTGTCTCTGTCTCTGTCTCTCTATGTCTCTCCACATTGTTATTTTATGCTAGGGATTGAACCCAGGGCACTGTACACATTACATAAACATGTTACCACCAAGCTAAATCCTTAGTCCACATCAATCCCTTGTGAATGCATATGCTGTCATTACCAGCAGTTGGTAAAAGGCAAAGAATGAGGCCAAGCTAGAAGAAGTACATCACCAAGGACAGGATCTTGTGGGCTATGCCTATCCTCCTCTTACATTTCTCCCTCCTGCTTCCTGGCTCTTCCACTCCTACCTAGGACTGACTGTCTGAATCTCCTAAAAAAAGAGTCAAAATACATCTTTTGATTTAAAACTACATGACTCAAATATTAGGATAGAGTAGCATAAAAGCCTCAGGAATATAATACTCAATTATCTTCATGTGTTCATTCTTCAGTTCATAGTAATAAGTACCTATAGTAAAGTCAGTTTTAGGGATTCTGTGCCACAACCTAGCAAACTCTAGATGGAAAAAATTTAGAAATCTCTTTCTTTTTATTTCATTTCCTTATAACTGATATTTTTGTAGTTTGCTTTTTATATTATGTGTTTACATTCATATCAAATACCACTCTAATTTCTTGTTCACTATCTGTTACTTAGTTAACCTGATAAGAACTCGATAACGTCTGATATTATCAGCAAGTACAGAGAGTAATATGTTAAAAGGTTGTCGGATGGTTAAAGTAAGCCACAGAATGAATATGCCAGTCAGACACAGATTGAGCACATTATCAACTGCAACTGTCATTCTTACCTTTTTCCTTGTAAGAAAAGTTTCTGTCTGTAGCTGAGAGATCACTCTGTGAGCAGGATGCTATTCTGGGATTTCAGAAGAAAAGAAAGAAATAAAACAGATCAGGTTTTCCTTACTCATACCAAGTCTTTGTTTCCCCAATTACACTACAGAGAAAAAGGGTGTGGAAGCAACAGGCACTTCTGTTCTCATGCCTTAATAAAGACCTTATTGTGGGTATTTCCATGCTTGTGTATGAAGACAGAGGACCATCTTAGACACATGTGGACAGAAGTGAAGTACCCACACTTCTTGTTGGAGAGTGTACCATAAACACTTTAAGAGGAAGGGAATAACTGGAAAAGAGTAGTTGAAACCATGGCAAACCTGATTCTACCTTGACCTCTGAGGTTTCCTAGCTCTTGTGCCGCCCTCTATCCAGAGAGCCAAAATGTCTGTCAATAAAACTTAATTTTGTTTTGCTTTGAACTTTCTCTGTTTTTAATAATTTTGTCAACCCAGAAAAAACGTAGAATCCTAGACTATAGCAACACCATATTTACAAAGGGATAGCTTGGCTTCAAAGACAATATAATATACCTGTGGTGTGGATGAGACCTAATACTCTGTCTTATAATTTACAAATTTTAGGCAGCTTTCATCATATTTTGTGCAGACTATACAACCATCACTAGTGTCTGCTTAAGTCATGCACTATTTTAAGTTAAAAGATGAAATATTTTGGCTTTAAAAAACTTTAAATTTTTATTTATTAACTTAGTTGATGTATGTGTGTGCATGTGTGTGCATGTGTAATACCATAGGTAAGAAGTCAAAGGACAATGTGAGAAAGTCTGTTTTTCCTCTCCATCTTCTGGGTCCCAGGACAAGAATAAGGTCATTAGGCTTGGTGGCAAGTTACTCTACCTGCCAAGCCATCTCAACATCTGTCTTTTGGCTTGAATCCATATGATTCCTTTGTTTTTAATGATTAATGATCCCTTATTAGTGCAACGTTCTATTTCTAGGCATGGTACACAGAAGATGCTCATTAGGTCTTTACAAGAGCTAATTTTTGTTTCATTTTTTATGTTGAAGAAGTAAAACCATGAGACTTTGAGGGGTTTTCTAAGGGCCACAAGGCTCACAGTGACTGTAGTGAAGCTATGAATCTCTTTATTTGACTCCAAGTCAACATTGCTTCTATTTTGTAACCATGGGGGATGAATCCACATACCATAAAATTTAACATCTTAGCTGTTTTTAAGGTATGTGTGCCCCACATAAATACAGGTGCCCTTGAAGGCCAGAGAGTGAGGTAAGTCAGTTGAGCTACAGCTACAGATGGTTGTGACCACCTGAGATGGCTACTGAGAACCGTATTCAGATTGTCTGCAAGGGCAGGAAGTGCTTATAATCATTAAGCCATCTCTCCCTTTCCTATTTTAAGTGCATGCTTCAGTGGCATCAAGTCTATTACTGATGTTGTGAAGACACCAATACTGTCCATTGCCACAAGAATTCTTATTCTCATCTTATAAATATGATACTGTATTAAGTAGTAACTGCTCATTGCCTTCCCCAACACACACATTCCCTTACCACCTACATTCAAGTTGCCATCTCTAAGGTTTTGACTACTCTGAACACCTGAATATCCTATACAAACAGGATTAGACAATATTTTTGTCCTTACAATATTTGTTTAAATTTGTCAACTCAGAATAATGCCTGAAATTGTTGTAGCTTTCATATTTTTTTTCAAAGATTTTTTTAACTTGTTAAGTGTGTGTGTGTTTGTGTGTTTGTGTGTGTGTGAGTGTGTGTGTGTGTGTGTGTGTGTGTGTTTGTGTATATGCGCACAGGATACATTGCCACAAAGTCCAATGAGGATACAGTGAAGGAAGTCATCTACTATAGAGATAGTTTGTGGGGGCAGTTGTGAGCCTGTCAACATGGGTAATGAGAATGGAACTTGTATCCTCTGGAAGAGCAGTAACTCTTCTTAACATCTGAGCATCTCCGAGCCCCAATTTTCACATTTTAACAGTGAACAATGTCTGAATGTTCCAGGCTTTATTTATCCATTCACCTTTAAACGGGCGGTTTGACAACTGGATTCCTATCAGGATTGGTGGCATTTATTCTTTAAAATTTGGTAGATTTCTCCAACAGAGGCATAAATGAAAGTGTTCTCCTTTGTCAGATAACTATTGATTACTCAAATATTGATCCCCTTAATCTTATCTCTGCACATTTACTAGAAATTTTTAGTTAAAGAATAAGTCCTCAAATCTCACCAGGTAGCAGCCCCCATTGCTCTTGAGATAAAACCCAAGTCTGATGATGGTCTAAAAGATAAATTTCTTAAGATTTTTGAGAAACCTGTTCTCTCCCCTTCTGGTTCTGAAGCAATTTAAATGGACTTTTTAAATTTTTTTAATATTAGTTACAGTTTATTAACTTTGCATCCCAGCTGCATCCTGCTCCCCCATTCCCTCCCAATCCTACCCTCCCCCTCTCATCTTCTCCCTGGGACTTTTGTTCTTGAAATATATAAAATGTGGTGTGTGTGTGTGTGTGTGTGTGTGTGTGCGTGTGTGTTTTATTGGATTTTTTTTAACTTTCTTCTTTGTGATATAGACTTCAGTGCCCTCTCCTCTCCAAAAAAAGCTGGCTGATTGGCCAACTTTTAGATCACACCCCATCACCTTTCATCATAGAAAGTGAAGACATTACATAGGAAAATAAGCTTCCTCCCATAAATGAAGGAAATGGGAATGGAGTTCCCTTGATAAAAAAATATTTGTCTACAGTGTATGAGGACCAGGATTTGATCCCCATTGGTATATGTAGAAGTAGAAGGATCAGAAGATCAAGGGTTTGTTCGCTATATAATTAGCTTAAGGAGCGCTAAGACTACATGGGACTCTGTTACTAAATAGTAAATATTTAAAAATCTATCAGTTGGAAAGTGATGACATATGGTCTAGATAGTACACACAGAAAATATTTAATAAAAATACAGTCATATGCTATCCTTATCTTTGTGGGATCCCCCTTTCTTTTTTCTCCTCATCCCTTCCCATTTTCACCTGCCTCATCTTTCTTTACCCATTGTCTCTTTGCAACTCTTCATTTGCTCATCTCCATTTTTCTTCCTTCTTCCTGATTTCTTTCTCTCCCCCATGCTATCACTTTTAACATGGACAGGAAGTCATATAAACAAGATCATTGCTGTTTTCCAACCTGTCCTAAAACCATTGACATGGAATGACATTTTTCTCTAAGTCTTTTATTTTTTATTAGTTATCTTTATACTTTATGCCCCAGCAGCAGTATATAGTCACGAGCAGGGCTCTCTGAATCCCTAGGACATCAATCTTGTCAATCCTAATTGAATCAAAGCTCAAGCAGTTATAAATGCAGTACAGGCTCTCAGATACAAAGAAAAAGGAAAAATAAGAGACATGCATCCAACTAGTACTTTCATTTTACTCCCTTGGAGACTACTGTGGTTTACTAAAAACAGCTTTCTAATATCTCCAGCTATTTTACTTGTCATGGTATTCTCTATTCAAAACCATTTATTTGTCCCAGAACTTACTCTGATTCAATGTGAGTTAATTCTTCTCAGATGGAAATTTGAATAGCTGTTTTGTGTGGGTGGGGTGGCTGTGATGACAGCTTGGGATTTATGTCAGTGTTGATAGAGGCCTTTATCATCCGTAGCTTCCAAATGAGCAATCTGCAGTTGCAAATCTACAGACATTGCCACTGGACAGATGAATGTGCTGTGCCCCAAGGTCTACAACCCGAAAAATGATTTTTCTTCTGTTCAAATCTGGATTTTGATTGTGGTACTAATGGTAATGACATGCATTTGGGACTGTTGTGTCCTTCTATCCCCCCTTATTCATAAGACTTTCTGAGATCTGTCCAAAGACTGGCTGTGAGTCTCTGCATCTGTTTCAACTCCCTGTTGAATAGAGTATTTTAGAAGACATCTATGGTAAACTCCTGTCCTGTTCCCTCTCTTCAAAGCCTTCTGATATCTCTCCTGTTGAACATTCTGAATGAGAATCAAGCATCTTTTCTAGGGTCCTCCTTTTTGTTTAGCTTCTTTAGGTCTGTTGATTTTAGTATGGTTATCCTATACTATATGGCTAATATCTGCATATAAGTGAGTATACACATTGTATGTCTTTCTGGTTCTGGATTACCTCACTCAGGATGATCTTTTCTAGTTTAATCCATTTGCCTGAAAATTTCATGATTTCTTTGTTTTTAATAGCTGAGTAGTAATCTATTGTGTAAATGTACCACAACTCCTGTATCCATTCTTCTGTTGAGGGACATCTATGTTGTTTCCAGATTCTGGACATGATAAAAAAAAGCTGCTATGAGCATAATTCAGGAATGCCTTGCTGTATGGTTGAGCATCTTTCAGATAAAGCTCAGGAGTGGTAAAGCTGGGTCTTTAGCTGGCATTATTCACAAATTTTGAGAAAGCGCCAAATTGGTTTCAAAAATGGTTATGCAAGTTTGCATTCCCACCAGCAAGCAATGGAGGAATTTTCTGCTTTCTACCCATCCTTGGCAGCATGTGTGGTCACTTGAGTTTTTTTTATTTAATTTAATTTTATTAATTACACTTTATTCACTTTTTATTCCCCCATAAGCCCTTCCCTTCTCCCCTCCCAGTCTCACCCTTCCTCCCACTTCTTCATGCATGCCCCTCCCAAGTTTACCAATAAGGGAGGTCCTCCTCTCCTTCCTTCTGATCTTAGTCTATCAGATCACATCAGGAGTGGCTGCATTGTCATCTTCTGTGGCCTGGTAAGACTGCTCTCCCCTCAGGAGGAGGTGATCAAAGAGCAGGCCTATCAGATTGTGTCGGGGGCACTCCCTCTTCTCATTACTATGTAACCCACTTGGACACTAAACTGCCATGGATTACATCTAAAAATGTATATAAATCCCTACCCCCAATAATTTTCTTTCTCCCTTACTTCTGGTCAGTGGGTGGAAGGCTGGTATAAGCATTTAAGAACCCTAAAGAAAGTAGGGTAGATGAAAAATCTAAGTGTACAAGTGGCACTCAGCCATGGCTTAGAAACAGTAGGTAACTTCACTATTAATGTAGTGGAGGAATTGTCAGGCATTGATGGGTTGGCAATCTTGCTTAAGTAGGTTGGCAAGAGAGTGGCTATTGCTACTGGGCAGTCTCCTGTTTTGTTCCTAGAGGGGGATTTTCTGTTTTTTGTTGTAGCCTTCATATATTCCATTTTGAAAAGATTGGATGAAAGCTGAAAACTCAGAAGGATCACTAAATTCTCTGGAGTTAGAAAGGAAGGCAGATTGGCTATGCACCTAGAGAGTTTGCAAATAAAGGTTGAGATGCTTGGAAAGAAAAAGTAACCATTGTGAGGAGAACAACAGGGTTCAGGATTGGTGTCAGACTCAGGAAATTTCCCACACCATAAAAGAGGAAAGGAAACTAGGCTGGAAAGTAGGCTACCACCTCTCCTTGCTCTATGCACTTTTGTTATGAGAGACCCAGTACAATTTGTGAGTCAAGGGGCCAGGAACAGCAGAAGGCTGTGCATAGTAATCAGGATACTGTCTAGCCAAGTGCACCACCAGAGGAGTTGTCTAGGACCTATATAGGTACCCTCAGATTTTCCAGTGTTTGTGCAGCATATGACAGCTAATGATGGTGGTGAAGTTTATGAGATGACTTATTTTCCAATGGATTTGCTAGATTTAAAACATTTTAAGAGTCTATTTTTTTAACTTTTTTATTTTTTATTAATTACGCTTTATTCATTTTGTATTTAAGAGTCGTAAACTTGTACAACCACTCTGGAAATCAATCTGGCACTTTCTCAGACAACTAGGAATAGCGCTTCCTCAAGATCCAGCCATACCACTCCTAGGCATATACCCAAACGAGGCTCAAGTACACAAAAAAGACAGTTGCTCAACCATGTTTGTAGCAGCTTTATTTGTAATAGCCAGAAGCTGGAAACAGACCAGATGCCCCTCAACTGAAGAATGGATGCAGAAATTGTGGTACATCTATACAATGGAGTATTACTCAGCAATGAAAAATAAGGAAATCAAAAAATTTGCAGGTAAATGGTGGGACCTGGAAAGGATCATCCTGCGTGAGTTGTCCCAGAAGCAAAAAGACACACATGGTATATACTCACTCATATAAACATACAATATAGAATAAACCCACTAAAATCTGTGCATCTAAACAAACTAAGCAAAAGAGAGGACCCTAACTAAAATGTTCAATCCCCATCCCGAAAGGCAAAGAGGATGGGCATCAGAAGAAAGAGAAAACAGGAAACAACCTAGGAACCTGCCACACAGGGCCTCTGAAAGCCTCTGCTGTGCAGACTGTCAAAGCAGATGCTGAGCCTGGTGGCCAACTGACGGGCAGAGTGAATGGAATTTTATGTAAGAAGTGGGAAATAGTAAGAGCTGGAGAGGACAGGAACTCCACAAGGAGAGCAACAGAACAAGAAAATTTGAACACAGAGAACTTCCCAGAGACTCATACTCCAAGCAAGGACTATCGGTGGAGATAACGTAGAACCCTGACAATGCAGCCACTTCTGATGAGAACTGATAGACTAAGATCAGAAAGAAGGAGAGGAGGACCTTCCCCATCAGTGGACTTGGGGAGGGGCATGCATGCAGAAGGGGGGGAGGGGAGGAGGGAGGGGCTTATGGGGGATACAAAATGAATAAAGTGTAATTAATAAAAGTTAAAAAAAAAACAGGGTCAGACGAAAGGGGAGGAGGTTCTCCCCAATCAGTGGACTTAGAAAGGGGCAGGAAGGAGATGAGGTAGGGAGGGTGGGATTGGGAGGAAATGAGGGAGGGGGATAGAGCTGTGATACAGAGTTAATAAAATGTAACTAATAATAAAAAATCAAATTAAATTAAAAAAATAAAAACTGAAAAAAAAGAGTCCATTTTAAGGTATGGGATGCAGTCACTATTCATTAAACATGTATTAAATAAGTGGACTATGCAAAACGGGCTTATCCCCCAAGACTGGAAAAGTTCAGTGTCAGCTGCTCTAGCTGGTCAACAATTAAAATCGTTATTTTGGTAGAGAGATAAAGCCATAAAAATAGAACAAAATAATATAGCAGAGGGTATATATATATTGTTTAAGGCCAACTGCTTCGTGAAGAACATTATGTTGATTTACAAGAGCAAATCTTGTCTGATAATGTCATATTTGGACATGTCATGCTGCAGTGTTAAGAGCTTGGAACATGGTTGAGAAGCTGGGAAAAATAATCCACCTCGTTTATTAAGGTAATACATGGACCCGGAGAAGCCTTCACTAAACTTTTATAGAGATTGACTTCAGCTGTCAACAGATCCCTACCAGATCCTGAAAGCAGAAAGTTGGTGGTAGAGACCTTGGTATTTGAACATTCAAATAATGAATCTAACAGAGTAATAAGAACATAATACGTATGAGGAGAACCAAAAGATGAATGGATAAGGGAAAAACTTGCATGTGTGCTCAGAAGCATAATGCAAATATCATTGTACAAGTAGTAGCTAGAAATCTCAGAAATCAAAATATTATAATGTCATAAATGTGGTGAATTAGGCTATTTCCAAAGAAAGTCTAATACTAGAAGCTTCAGAGTTCAAAATAGCATGTGCATTGACTCTGAAGAAAATGGCATTCATAAGAGAACAAGCAGTTTCTGGATACAATCGAATGCAAAAGCTTCCAGTGTTCTGTAGCCATTGTGACAAGAAAAAACATTGGACTAGGGATTGTAAGCCCAAAGGAGACATAAAAGGTAAACTCTTATCATTTGGAAACAAACAAAGGGTCCTGTCAACTCTAGGTCATATAATAAACAATGCAAGCAATCTTCTTGCTTTCAGCTGGGAGGTGCCAAGTGGGCAGGAGAATCAAAATTAAGTATGGATGATCTAATACATACTACCAAAGGCATTGGAGCTTTGGTCTGGACACAGATCCACCTCTTATACACTCCCAAATGTTGAATGTTATAAGATAACCACTGGTATTTATGGTTCTTTACCTTCAGGAACAGTAAAAATAATCTTGGAAGAAATGAATTAACTTCTTAAGGGTTTATCCGGGTTTCATAGAGGAGATTCCTAGGAAGAAATTAAAATCATGGTGTACGTGAAAAAGGAGATGCAAATTAATGCAGGGTATAGAATTGCCCAGCCGTTACTCTTTCCCTACATCAAGGGCAAGGTAGCTTCAGGGGCTTTGGGGAGTATTGGAAAACATGTGTTCTGGTGAACAGTGGTTAATGACCACAGACCAAAATTTGTGGTATAAATGAACGGTGCTGAAGTAGGTTTAGTGAATACAGAAGCTGATGTCAGCATACTTTCCCAAAAGTCTTGGAATCTAAATAGGTCACTTCAGATGGTTTATACAGTTTATAGGAATTGGTAAATTATAACAAATAAGACAAAGAATCCAATGGATTAAATGTGTAGGACCAGAAGACCAAACAGGTAATTTGAGACATTATGTGGCTGAGATACATTTAAATTTATGTTATAAGATCTTATACAACAGTGCAGTACTCAAATTAATATTCCTGCAATCCCAGCGACAACAAATGAGGAAATTCGAGATGATATGGTTGATGATCCCGGAGAAGGTATTTATAGGGGTGATCTAGCCCATTGCCCAAACACAGGACATTACAGGAATTGAGTTTCATAATTTATAAAAGTGGACACTGATGAAATACCAACACCCTTTCTCCTGAAATGGATATCAAACAGACCTCTGTGGCAAGAGCAGAGGCCTGTAACAAAAGAAAAATTGCATGAACTTGAACAACTGGTACAAGAGCATCTGGAGGATCAACATATAAAAGAGGCTACAAGCCCATATTATTCCCCCGTGTTTGTTGTTAAAAAAAAAAAAAAAGAAATCAGGAAAATGGAGGATGATAAAAAATTCAAAAACAGTCAGAGTAATTCAACCAACTGGTCCTTTACAGCTTGGACTTCCTTTACCTTCTTTGTTTCCTAAATTATGACCTATAATAATAATTGACTTCAAAGATTGCTTTTTCACAAAACCCTTTGCATGAACAGAATAGGGAAAGGGCTGCTTTCTTGGTATCTACTCTGGATAATAACGGTCCAATAAAAAGATACCACCAGATGATGTTGCCACAGAAAAATCTTCAATAGTCCAACTCTATATCAATATTTTGTGGAAAAAAACATTAGAAATAATTTGTAAGCAATTTTCTCAATCTATCATATGTCATTTCATGGATGATATTTTGTAGAGTGATTCTGATGCAGATACTTTAGAGAAAGTCTTTAAGAAAGCAAAGGATTTTACCAAGTTAGAGGCTATAGATTGCTCTGGAAAAAAAAATACAAAGAGAAGATTCACTCAGTTATATGTGTTATAAAATCAGTCAGAAAAAAAATTTGACCACAAAAGTTGCACATCTTTAGGGACCACTTGCAAACGCTTAATGATTTTCAAAAATGAATGGAAGGTATTACCTGAAGAACTAGGCCAACCAATACACTATAAGGATGTGTTGACATTAAAATGGAAACCTGCAATAGTTTTGAGGTGGGGGATGTGATTATGCTTATGTACCTATGGTGAACGACAAAAGATGATTACCAACAAAACTTATAAAGATTTGATCTGGCCAGGAAAAAGTACTTCTCATCTGAGATTGAATGTCTTCACAAAGCAAGTAGTCCAGGTTATTCACTCTCACAGACTTCGCCAATTATTGAGATTTCTTGAACGGAATTTCACTGAATCTGTACATTGCTTTTTGTAAGATGGCCATTTTCACTGTGTTAATCCTACTGATTTATGAATATGGGAGATCTTTCCATCTTCTGGTATCTTCTTCAGTTTCTTTCTTCAGAGACTTGACATTTTTGTCAAATAGATCTGTCATTTGCTTGGTTAGAGTTACACAAATATACTTAATATTATTTGTGGTTATTGTGAAGAGTGCTGTTCTAATTTCTCTCTCAAGCTGTTTATCATTTGTATATAGGAGGATTGCTATTTTATTTCGTGTTAATTTCATAATCAGCCACTTTCCTGAAAGTGTTTATAAACTGTGGGAGTTGACTTTCCCAGGTGAGATATCTGAGCACCCAGAAGTCTGTGTATGATTTTCTAGACAAAGTCTCAACGTCTTTAGGTATTTGTAAAATAGGGAGAGAAGACCACTATACATATTGTATCCTGAGCTACACTATATCCTAACATTACATTCTTATATTCATCTACTGTGCTGAAAATAACTCTTAAACTCTGATACTGGCTATTTTGATGGACTTATACACAAAGGTAATTATAGCCTTGAGGTCACTTAAGGCTTTTATCCTACTGTTTGCTTCACCTGCATTTAAGAGAACAATGTAACAACCATTATTAGTTGCCTTGATAAACTTTTATAACATAAGCTAATGTATAGCTTCAGTCTAAAGTTAAGTACTCTTCTATGCTCCTGACCCATAATAATGCATGTGTATCATTTGCTGAAAGGAACAAATGCAAAAGTTGAAAGCAATTTCCTAAAGTCTATCATAAAGGAGAAAAGCAACATTTTATAGATATTGATTTATAAATAATGGTATTTGTTGTCTGCTTCAGTTGGGCTCAGTTAGAGGCAGTGATGTAATTCCTTGTAAAACTCTGCTAAATATTTATCTAAAGTCTTGCATTTCTTCTCCATGTGATGGTTTCTATGTTGTCAAAAAATAGAGAGTAAAGCTTAGGTATTCTTAGGTACAGAATCAGATATGCACATATGCACACACACACATACACAGAGTTGGAGACAGAGAGAAAGATTATATATATATATATAGATAGATAGAGAGAGAGAGAGAGAGAGAGAGAGAGAGAGAGAGAGAGAATTTGCATGGAAAGACACACACGGCTCATATAACAGTCACACATAGGGATAGACAGTTATACACAGAAACAAACTGATTCTTTTTGTTTTAATCTTTTTTTCCAATTTTATTTTTTTCTTTATTAATTACACTTTATTCACTTTGTATCCCCCCTGTCCCAATCCCTCCCTTCCTCCACCCTCTGAATGCATGCCCCTCCCCAAGTCCACTGATAGAGGAGGACTTCTTTTCCTTCCTTCTGATCCTAGTCAATTAGGTCTCATCAGGAGTGACTGCATTGTCTTCTCTGTGACCTGGTAATGCTGCTTCTTCCTCAGGGGAAGGTAATTAAAGAGAAGGCCAAATCAGTTCATGTCAGAGACTGTCCCTGTTCCTATCACAAAGACAGACATTACCTGAGAGTAAAGGGCTGGAAGATGGTTTTCCAAGCAAATGGACACAAGAAGCAAGGAGGAGTAGCCAGCCATTCTAATATCTAATAAAGTAGATTTTCAATCCAAATCAATCAAAAGAGATAAAGAAGGACACTTCATACTCATCAAAGGAAAAATCCACCAGGAAGATATCATAATCCTTAACATCTATGGGCATCCACATTTGTAAAAAAAAAAAAAAAAAAAAAAAGCAAAACTTTAATAAAACTTAAACCACACATAGACCTTCACACATTAATAGTGGGAGACTTCAACACCCCACTTTCAACAAAGGACAGGTCAACAAAATAGAAATTAAACAAAGAAACAATAACTCTGACAAAGGTCTTGAATTAAATGGACCTCACAGACATCTACAGAACCTTTCACACAAACTCAAAAGAATTTACCTTCTTCTCAGCACCTCATGGAACCTTCTCCAAAATAGACCATATAGTTGGTCACAAAGCAAGCCTCAACAGATGCAAGAAGATTGAAATAATCCCTTGTATCCTCTCTGATCACCATGGACTAAAACTGGACCTTAATGACAAAAATAGCAAAAAGTCTACACACACATGGAAACTGAACAACTTGCTTCTAAATGATGGCTGAGTCAGAGAAGAAATAAAGAAAGAAATTAAAGACTTCCTAGAATTCAATGAAAATGAAGATACAAAATACCCAAACTTATGGGACACAATGAAAGCAGTGCTAAGAAGAAAGTTCATAGCACTAAGTGCCTGCAAAAAGAAGTTCGAAACATCTCATGCAAACAACTTAATGGCTCACTTAAGAGCCCTAAAAAAAAAAAAACAAAAAAAAGAAGAAGAAGAAGAAGAAGAAGAAGAAGAAGAAGAAGAAGAAGCAGACACACCAAAGAGGAGTAGATGGGTGGAAATAATCAAACTCAGGGCTGAAATCTATGAATTAGAAACAAATAAAACAATTCAAAGAATCAATGAAACCAAGAGCTGGTTCTTTGAGAAAATCAACAAGATAGCCAAACGCTTAGCCAAACTAACTCAAAGGCAGAGAGAAACTATCCAAATCAACAAAATCAGAAACAAAAAGGGGGATATAACCACATACACTGAAGAAATCCAAACAATAATTAGGTCTTACTTACAAAGTCTAATTTTAATGTTGTGAAAAGACACCATGACACAGAAATCATTTTTTTTTAATAATTTTTATTTTTTATATTAATCACAGGTTATTTTCTCTGTATTCCAGCTGTAGCCTGCTCCCTCATTCCCTTCCAATCCTACTCTCCCTCCATCTCCTTCCTGCCCCTTTCGAAGTCCACTGATAGGGGAGGTCCTCCTCCCCTTCCATCTGACCTTAGCTTATCAGGTATCTTCAGGACTGGCTGCAATGTCCTCCTCTGTGTCCTAGCAAGCTTGTTCCTCCCTCTGGGGGGAGGGGAGGTCAAAGAGCCCGCCATTCAATCATGTCAGAAATAGTCCCTGTTCTGCTTACTAGGGTACCTACTTGGATACTTAGCTACCATGGGCTACATCAGAGCTGGGGTTCTAGGTTATATCCATACATAGCCTCGATTGCAGAAACTGTCTCATAAAAGACCCCTGTGCCCTGATATATTTGGTATTTTTGGAACTCCTGTCCTCTCCAGGTCATACTAACTCTCCCTTCTTTCATATGATTTCCTGCACTCTGCTGAAGCTTTGGTTATGAGTCTCAGTATCTGCTTTGATATACTGCTAGGTAGAGTCTTTCAGAGGCCCTTAGTGGTAGGCTCCTGTCCTGTTATTGGTTTTCTACTACTTCCAATGTCCATCTGATTTGTCTTTCTAAGTGAGGATTGATCATCTTACCCTGGGTCCTCTCTCTAGTGTATATTCTTTAAGTGTACAGATTTTAGTATGCTTATCCTCTCTTATAGGTCTAGTACCCACTTACAAGTGAGTATATAACACAGAAACTCTTATAACGGAAAATATTTAAACTGGGGTTGGTTCAGAGGTCTAGTCCATTAGCAACATGTTGGGAAATATGGCTGCATACATGCAAACATGGTGGTGGAAATGTAGTTGAGAGTTCTAAATTTTGATTGATAGGCAGCAAAATAAAGACTATGACCATTGGACAGACTTGAGCTTATAAAATCTCAAAGCCCACCTCCACAATGACTCACTTTCTCCAACAAGACCAAACCAAGTTCAACAAGGCCATGCTTCTTGGTAGTTCCACTACTTATGGTCAAACATTTGCACAAAAGAGCTTATGCTGGCCATTTCTATTCAAACCACCACAGTCTTTATGAAAAGAGTTACTTCAATATCTATAGCTTAGTATAGCATGAGGTAAAAATGCAGTTACTGGTAACATCTGAATGACAGCCATAAATGCGAGTTCAGGGAGTCTTCCAGAAAGAGAAAGGAAACTTGGCAAGCAGGCACAGAAACGAAAGACATTGTAGCTAAAGGGCATTTTGTAAGGTGGATATAGAAAGCATTACTTCTAAATTTCACATTTGAATCTTAGAAGAGATGCAGGTCAGTCACTTCACATTTACTGTGAACAGCTTCTTTTTATTGTTTGGTAGCTTTGAATACCTAATATCTTCGTCAACAGAGTCATGGCTCAGTTTGATGTTTAGGTCCTTGAGAATATACAGTGTGGTCAGCTTTTACAAACAGCCCTTAAGTAGTGTGTGAGTCTTTAGCATCTGTTCCACAAGTCAACAGAGCATGTTAAATGCCTTTCAAACACACAAAGCTTCTGGAACCTTCTATAGGGACTCAGCATACTTTCCCTAACAGCTGTGTCTCAGATAAAATGGATGGTTTGGATGAACATAAAGTCTTACCCAACCTGTTTCCAGTAGAGAAGCTGGAATCCGTTTCTGATTATTTATATATATATATAAAAAGACTATGTGTGTGTGTGTGTGTGTGTGTGTGTGTGTGTGTGTGTGTGTGTGTACACTTAGAGGAAAAACTTTACTAGAAACACAGAATGAAAGTACTCTTGGTACTACAAAAAGGAAATTAAAAATTTAGGCTTGGGTCTTTAGTATTGAGTATGAACAATCATTGTCACTTTAAAACTTAAAAAAATAGAATCTGTGTAATGGAAGTAAGACAGTGTAACAGGAGATAGAGCTGGCTCAGGGTTATCAGTGCTGACTGTTCCTGCAGAAGACCTGAATTTAGTTCCCAGCATATGGCCTATTATTCCAAAACCAGGGAAATCTATTACAGTTCTATGGCCTCTGTGGGCAACTCCACATACATGCATATAAAAATAAGCTATTTTTACTTAGAAGTTAAAATCAGGGAGTTGGAGAATAAGGATAACTTGGTAGTTAAGAGTGCTTACTGTTTGGATAGAGAATTTGGCTTCAGTTTCTAGCACCCACATAGCAGTTCAAAGCAATCTGGAAATTCCAGTTCTAGATGATATGATGCCCTCCTTTCATGTTAGCAGGCTCTTCTATCTTGCAAGCAAGGTGTGTAGTTTCTTCAGTGATAGGGTCTACTTTAGTTCTGGTGCACAACCAAAATCAATGAAAAGAGTGTACAATGTTATATGAGCTTCTGGGGATTCCCTCACTATAGAAATTTAAAAAAAAAATTATCTCATATCTGTCAGTGAGGTCTGAGTTTAATATTTCACAGCTTTAAGGAGGGTTTTTTTCCCCCTGGAATAAAGTATATCACCCTCACAACATATTTTAATTTTCCATATTTTAATATTCCTTTTATTTGGTTGTAATATCTACTTGCTCTTTCATATCCTCTATCTCCTTTCATCAATCTACTGGGGATGCAGAGACAAAAAAAGATGCCAGGAGCCTGGTGAGCAGGCAATCTAGATATTCTGTGAGCTCCAGAGTCAATTATTAAGTCAGAGAAGTGGAATGAGAGTGAAAGATGGAGATAGAGACACAATAGCAGACAAATACAGCCTGATGAGAAAAGAGAGAATAGAAAGAAGTATCATTCAGCCAAATACCAGATGTGTGAGCACCAATACTAGAGTTCAGATTTTCACTGCCTATAACCAAGGAAAGGCTTGGCATCCAAAAAATGTAGGCAAAGGCAGAAGGAACCTAGGATCTCAATAACATTGATCTGTGAATATGATGTTCAACAAAAGATCCTAAAGTGAAAAGTAAGTTGCAGAGTAGCAGAGGAAGATACCAGAATCAGCAAACTGCACATTCTTCTCAGCAACACAAATGACATTTTCCAGGACAGATCACATGTTGTCCCATGGAATAACTTTAAAAATCTTAATTAGATTCAAATTATGTCACATGTGCTTTCTATCATGGTGAACATAAAATGCAGTATTAAAAGGAAAGCATATAGTTCACCCTCATTGCTACATATGAAAAGCAGTTAAAAGAACAATCAGACAAACTTGGTATATACTCGCTTATATAGACCTACAAGATATGATAAACATAGTGAAATCTACACACCTAAAGAAGATAATCAAGAAATTGGACATGGGTGAAGATGATCAATCCTCATTTAGAAAGACAAATGGGATGTGCATTGAATGTATGACAGGAGTCTACCACAAAAGGCATCTGAAAGAACTCTACCTAGCAGTGTTTCAAAGCAGACACTAAGACTCATAACCAAACCTTGGCAGAGTGCAGGGAATCATATGAAAGAAGGGGAGTTAGTATGATATGGAAAGGATAGGAGCTCTACAAGTACCAAATATATCCAGGCACAGGGTCTTTTCTGAGACTGACACTCAACCAAGAACCATGTATGGATATAACCTAGAACTTATGCTCGAATGTGGCCCATGGTAACTCAGTAACCAAGTAGTTTTCCAAAGTAAGGGGAACAAGGACTATTTCTAACAGGATCTCAAGGGCAGGCTCTTTGACTCCCCCCCCCCCCCCAGAGGAGGAGCAGTCCTGTTAGGCCACAGAGGACGACTTTGAAGTCAGCTTTGAAGATACCTGATAAAACAGGGTCAAATGAAAGGGGAGGAGGTCCTCCCCTATCAGTGGACTTGGAAAGGGGCAGGGAGGAGACCAGGGAGGGAATTGGGGAGGGGGAGGGAATGAAGGAGTGGGATACAGCTGGGACACAGAGTTAACAAATTGTAACTAAAAAGAAAAATAAAAATTAAAAAAAAATAAAAATAAACTGTAAAAAAAAAAAAAGAACAACCATAGGTTATTGTTCCTATCATAATATATAATCCCACACCAGAGTTTAGAATCTGATACTGTGTAAAAAAAAAAAGAAATTGAAACAAAAGTAATGGAACAAAAATAAAACAGGAAGGAAGGCTAGGCACTGGAACCAGATTAACTCTTAACAGTGCTGAGTGGTTCAGAAGGAACAGGGAAGACAAGAACATGAATTACTAACACAGAAGGAATTAAGCAAGGTAGAGTCAACTGATCCTCTGTAAGACAGTATTAGAATGACATAATGTAAACAACCCAAAAGGATGGACAAATAAGCTAATAAGAAGAAAGAATCTATGTAGGACTAAATGTAACACAACTCAAAAAATTATATACTCACTCATATACACATATAGGATAAACCTACTAAAATCGGTACACCTAAAGAAACTAATCAAGAGGGAGTTCTCTTGCTCAAATGCTCAATCTCTATTGAGAAAGGCAAAGAGGATGGACGTCAAAAGAAGGAGAAAAGAGGAAACAAATCAGGATCCTGACTCAGAGGACCTCTGAAAGGCTCTGCCCTGCAGACTATCAATGCAGATGCTGAGACTTATGGCTAACCTTTGGGAAGAGTGCAGGAAACCTTATGAAAGAAGTAGGAAACAGTAAGATCTGGAGAGGACAGGAACTCCACAAGGAGAGCAATAGAACCAAAAAATCTGGGCACAGGGGTCTTTTCTGAGACTGATACTCCAACCAAGGACCATGCATTGAGATAACCTAGAACCCCTGCACAGATGTAGCCTATGGCAGTTCAGTGTCTAAGTGGGTTCCATAGTAATAGGAACAGGGACTGTCTCTGACATGAACTGATTGGCCTGCTCTTTAATAACCTCCCCTGGAGGGGAGAGCAGCATTACCAGGCCACAGCAAAAGACAATGCGGCCACTCCTGATGAGACCTAATTGACTAAGATCAGAAGGAAGGAAAAGAAGACCTCCCTTATCAGTGGACTTGGAGAGGGGCATGCGTGCAGAGGGGGGAGAAAGGGAGGGATTGGGATGGGAGGAGGGAGGGAACCACAGGAGAGATACAAAGTGAATAAAGTGTAATTAATAAAGAATTTTAAAAAAATGAAGATCAAGGTACTAAAAAATTCAGAGGAAAGCTTCAAAGAATAGAATAAGCGAAAGGAAGAACTCAGGTCTTGAACACAAGGTTGAGAAATTCAATCACAGAGTTAAAGAAAATGTTAAATAAAAAATAACACAACAAAACAAGTAAACACCTTATGAAAACAGCATGTAGAAACTCTAGGATTTTACAAATCACAAAACCTATGAATTTTGAGTTTAGAAGGAGAAGAAGAGATCAAGGCCAAACGTGCAGCAAATATTCTCATGAAAATCACAGAAGAAAACTTACTTAATCTAAGGAAAGAAATATTTCGCAGAATTCTTTTTTTCTTTTCAGATTAACTACTTTTTTCAGAATTTTTTAAAATAATTTTTTCATAATAATTTTTAATTAATTTTGTGAAAACTGGAAGGCCTTAAAATTCATTCTACAAGTTATGAGAGACCAGAGATGCCAGTCAAGATTATGAAACCAACAAAAGTATCTATTGTAATCAAAGGAGAAAGGAGAACTTCTCATGACAAAAATAGGTTTAAGAAGATTATGACCACTTAACCAGCTTTACAGAGGCTAGTAGAAGACCACTTAGGTCTTTAAAGAATATTAAATACACAAGTAAGTACAGAGAATAAATAAACAATATTATTTAATCAAAAGAGGGCTAACAAAATTCCACAAAAATAGCTAATGAGAAACATTAACATACATTTTCAGTGATGATTCTTAATAGTCATGGATGGTTTCATTTCCCAAGCAAATACACAGACCAGCAAACTTGAATATATAGCAGCATGCTTCAATTTTCTCTCTAGAAAAAACCCACCTCATAAAAACATTGTGGGAAAAAATTTACCTAAAGCTAATTTTAGAGTAAAAGTTCTGTATCATATAAATAGTGTATAAGAAGCCTACATCCTGAGATTCTTACAGATTCATGAGAGCAGTCCTTGTTCACATGCTCCTCCAACCCATTTGGGTAAATAGTGTGTGCATGTTATTGTACAGGAAGACCACATTGCTGGTGCCTAAGGAAACAGTGTAGATAATCTTTGCTTCAGACATACAAAGATAAAAACTGTTACTTGATGTTAAATGAAACTGACTGGAGTGGTTGAAATATTAGAGATCAAGCTCAGTCTTTTATACTCCCAAATTTTTCGATGAATGGAAATGTTAATGTGTGTCTCCCACAGAAGAAATAAAAGTGAGAAGCCTTCATCAGAAAGTCTGATGTAGCCAGGTGTAAATGTGAGCTTGATTATCATCTTAGACAGAGGTAATGTGTGCAATTTATTCCTTCGTGCATCTAACATATGTTCCCGGGGATATACTCTTATTTGAGTTGTTATCATATAATATATGGAATTTCACTTGAAGGATAAAACACTGGCATAGCCTGCAGAAAAACTGAAAGAGACTGATTTTAACATGCTAAAAGTCAGATATACTTCATGTATGAAGGCAGAAGAAAGATTTGTAACTCCAAATGACATTGTGAGCTTCTAAACCTCTCTCCATCTAAGGCAGTTGGAGTTTGGAGAACTAACCTCCCAGAGGCATGAAAGCAGGTGCGTTGTCCCTGTCCCTTGCTTGCTGAGTTCTTGGGAGACTCAGCCTTGCACCTCCCCTGGGCAATATAGTAGAGCTAGCTCCGGAGCATGGGTGCAAGGGCAGGAGAACAGGAAAGGTGACCCTGCCTCCTGCTCTTGGCAGCATTGGATGGCCTAGCCTGAGCAGTGCTGCAATGTTCATGCTGATGGTACAGGTGTGGGCAATCTGGGAGGCTGACCCACTCAACTGCCTACCATGAGCAGATCAAGGCTTTGAGTTGGCCTACCCCAAAAGCTATTCCAGCAATAAACTGCTGAAGCACGGGAAAGGGCCAGTGATGCAGATCCAAAGCTGCAGGATCTCAAGCCAGACCTTTCACTCATTACAGTGAACATTTGCCTGAGAAGATTTGTGGACAGAGTATATATTATGGGAATGGGACATACCGTGACATACTACAGCTTCCACAATGAGATGTTTTCTGTGTTGTGTGTGTGTACGCACGTGTGTGTGTGTGTGTGTGTGTGTGTGTGTGTGTGTGTGTGTGTTTTATTCTGTGGGGAAGGTTCCAAGGGACAGGGGTAGATATGAGGGGATGGAGAACAGAGCAGAACTGGGACACATGATGTGAAACTCACAAAGAATCAATAAAAAGTTTTTTTAAGTGTTATTACTCTTCCAGACAACCTGAATTTGGTTCCTAGAGCCACATTGGAGAGTACATGACTGCTTTACTTCCATCTCCAGAGATCCAACACCCTCTTCTCCAAGGACACATTCTGAACTTGCGCGCATGCACACACACGCACACATGAAAAATAAAAGATTTTTTTTTTTTGTTTTTTGTTTGTATGCTTTTAAGAAGCATTGGTCGGTGTGAAGACAGAGTGCCTTGACATCAGAAGTGTCTTTAGAGATCCTGGAGCAAGGTAAATATTTCAGGTGATATTGCAAATGTAATTATAATTCTTTTTCTCATAATCACGGAATCTTTTTTCTACATACTACGTCGTTTAAGTCCTTTAATTCACACATACCCTGTGTCATCTGAATGAACTGTCCCTTACTTGCTTGAAGATTTTCATTGTTTTTGTTTGTAAAATCTCTGCCTCCCTTCCAGTAGTAGAAGCCACACTTTTTGTTTTACTACTTATGTTCCCTTTTGCATCCTAGATAACATGAGCCAGGATATAGCAGCACCTATCTGTCCTTCACTCAGCGGCTCACCGAAAAGAAAGCAGCATGTGACACTTACGTCTCAGAGCACTATGTCTATGATAGTGAAGGAGTCACTAGTCGCTGAGATGATTCATCTTAATTCTCAACTCCATTTAGACTCAGCATGGAAACCTACCACCGGGTGTGTCTATGAAGGTGTTTGTAGAAAGATTTAACATAGGAGGAAAGACCCACTTTTAAATTCATGACTGGAGTCCTGGACTAAATGAAAAAAGATAAAATGCTTTTGGAGTCAGTTTGTGATTATTTTATTGAGTATTTTTGCATCAATGTTCATAGGGAGGTTGGTCTGAAATTCTCTTTGTTGAATCTTTGTGTGGTTTAGGTATCAGGGTGATTGTGTCTTCATGGAATGAGTTTGACAATGTTCACTCTGTTTCTGTTTTGTGTAATAGTTTGAGGTGTACTAGATCTTCTTTGAAAGTCTAGTAGAATTCTGCACTAAAATCTGGCCCAAGGCTTTTTTTTTGTTAGGTGAATTTTAAGGACTGCTTTTATTTCTTTAGGGGCTAGTGGTCAGTTTAAATTGTCTATCTTATCTTGATATAATATTGGTAAGTGGTATCTACCAAGAAAATCATCCATTTTAGTTCAATCTTCCAATTTTTTGGAGTACAAGTTTTTGAAGTAAGACCCAATTCTTTGGATTTTCTCAGTGTCTGCTGTTATGTCTCCCTTTTCATTTCTGATTTTGCTGATTTGGATAGTTTCTGTCTGCCTTTTGGTTAGTTTCACTAAGGGTTTGTCTATCTTGTTGATTTTCTTAAAGAACCAGCTCTTGTTTTTGTTGATTATTTGTTTTCTTTTTAATTTATGGAATTGAGAGTTTGATTAATTGATTATTTCCTGCCACCTACTCCTTTTGGGTGTGTTTGCTTTTTATTGTTCTAGGAAACACACACACACACACACACACATCAACTTCCAAAATCAGGTAATGGTCATGATACACGTCCTTAACTTGCTTGGATAGAGTTACACGAAGGGCTGCAGGGATGGTTCAACATGTAGTCTCCTTGATACCTAAACCACACAAAGATCCAACAAAGAAAGAGTATTTCAGACCAATTTCCCTTATAGACAGTGATGCAAAAATACTCAATAAAATACTTGCAAACCAAACCAAAGAACACATGAAAAAGATCATCCACCATGATCAAGTAGGCTTCACCCTAGGGAGGCAGGAATGGTTCAATATATGAAAATTCATAAATATAGTCCACCGAATAAACAAACTGAAAAATAAACACACATGATCAACTCATTAGATGCTGAAAAAAGCCTTTGACAAAATCCAATACCAATTCATGTTAAAATTCTTGAAGAAATCAAGGATAAAAGGCAAATACCTAAACATCAGAAAGGCGCTGCTCTCTGAGCCTGCAAGAGGGAAATAGTTATCTGCTGAGAACTCTCTGATTCAGTCTCATATCCCACACGTGGGATTAAAACCAAAATCATGTTTATATCCACAACAAGTGTTCGAGGCCTGGGTAACTTCAGGTGAGTGCAAAGACTGGGTTGAATATAAATACACATTTTTTTAATTTTTATTAATTACACTTTATTCATTTTGTATCCCCCCATAAGCCTCTCCCTCCTCCCCTCCCGATCCGATCCCACCCTTTCTCCCCATTCTTTACGCATACCCCTCCCCAAGTCCACTGATAGGGGAGGTCCTCCTCTCCTTCCTTCTGATCTTAGTCTATCAGATCACATCAGGAATGGCTGCATTGTCTTCTTCTGTGGCCTGGTAAGGCTGCTCCCCCCTCAGGGGGAGGTGATCAAAGAGCAGGCATTTTATGTCTACAGTTACTATCCTTTAAACAGACTAAGAACTACATTTTAATCTAAAAGTAAGAGCCTTAAAAGTAAACAAATAGAATTCGTTATTTGAAAGGAGGCAGCTATAAAACCTCTAATATTAACAATGAAGTTTAGTGTGTGATGGGATTTCTTTTTGTGATAATGTTGCTATCAATACTTATGTAGTGGACTGTTTTGCTGAAGGTGTTTGTATACATCAGTGAAAAAAAATTGTGTTCCAGCCATATCTGAATAATTCCATAAAATCTTCAGTTCATTAAAATTATGGGAACTTTTCTTATTCATTTTATGCCTAATCAGGAATAATAATCGGTACCTTTTCAAGAGATCAGAAGTTGCTCTTAGAACTCAGTGAATTAAAACTGTGAGTTAACTGCATTGTCTAATGCAACAGCTGGAAGTCAGATGACATCTGCATGTCAGATTTGTCTATTAAAGGTGGATACAGTCTGTGTGCATATAAACTGTGAAGGGATTTTGCTGATTGTCCTGGATTCATTCCTGATGTAGATGTATATAGATGTGAAGTGTTAAATAGACTCTTGCCAAAGTATCAACTTCTGGAATTTATTATATCAAAGTGAAATAGTTTTAATTAATTTTAGCTCAGACTAAGTTTATTTTTCCCTGCAAAACAAATTATTTTAGAACAGGCTTTTCCAGAAATGGCACTTGAAAGTATTTTAATTGATAGCTGATTTGTGATCAGTTTTAGGAAGTATCAATAAAAAGTGATGTGCATCTAATGTTATATTTGAAGGAAATATTGATGGTAAGAATGACTTTCTGGGTTTTTGCCAAAGCAACTCACTCAAACTCATCAGTAACTGAGAATGTAAAAATAGACAAAATACACATATTTTATTTTTAATTACACTAATTGTGTGTGTGTTTGTGTGTGTGTGTGTGTGCATGTAGACATGCCCATGCCATGACATTTTTATGGAAGCAAGAGAGCATCTTGTAGAAATTTAAGCTGTCTTTTCACCATGTTGGTCCCAGAGATTGAAAGCTTGCTAGACTGTGGAAAGCCTTTATACACTGAGCCAACTCATTTCTCCAGAATTTGGTTTATTAAACACACAAGTAGAAATTATTAATCACACAAACATTAACCACACAAGCATTGTGCTGTTGGGTATTGAGGAATGAGCAAGAGGAGAGGACTGGGTAAGAGGAATTCTTCCCACTGAAAGCAAAACCAGAGAAGAGATACTGTAAGGCAAAACAATCTAAGGGTTGAAAAATTAGAGGCAAGTGTGTCAGAGAAAATTTCCGAAATTATACACACTGGCTGAACATAGAGGTCTCCCTGTAACAATATTTAACCCTAAACTCCACAAGGTACTTACTATTATTACTATTTATGAAAACCCATTTGCTGGGTTTTCCATATGGCGAAACTGAGGTCTAAACATAAAGGCATGTGTTCATCTCACCTTGCTAGAGGATCTAATTTGAAAGCAGGCAGTTGTGATTCAAGTGTGCTGCAGAATGTTGTCCTCTGGACATGCCAATGCCCATCTTGAAATGTCATTATAGCTACCCAGTTGGAGACCAGCTCAAGATTTTAGCTATTGACTTTCCTCTATGGAGTGAGATAGTGCTCTTGGGGCTATGCATCTCACTGGGAATATATATACAGTTGCCAGGAGACAGAATTCTCATTTCCTTCATAGTGTATCCACCCGTAAGTTGTCCATGCTTTGGAAGCAACTTCACTTTAATTCATTGGCTTTCTGAGCTGCCTATGGCCAGAAATATTTCCTTTTTTCTGTCCTTGGTGACTTAATTGGTGACTTATACATGAACAGACATTTGTTCATGTATACTCAGAAAACTTTCACAGAACAAAGTACCTGAGCATCACATCAACACACTATATACTTTTTTTTTTACTTTAATTATCCTCTGCTTCCCTTACAAGTCTATACTTTCAATTAATTAGAGCTATGAACATTACATAGTAGGAAGGGTTTCATGGGTCACCTAGCTCTACCCACTATGTTCCTGTCCCATTGTGGGTGAGAAAGTAAAGAAGACAATCTGCATTGCAATTCAGTTGTTACATATTAGTACCATCAGCTCCCAGAAAAAAAAATGACCTTAGAGGAACTAAATTATTCAATTCCCTAACTGTGCTTGTAAAAACACCAAAAATAGCATCCACTTTATAGGTTTTTAATGGTTAAATCATCTAATAGATATGACCCAATTAGAATTCTGTTCACACCTATTAATACTGTTACTAATTTAGAAAACCATATGAGATACAATTAATACACTGTAAAAGTCACTTTTAATACATAAGTTTAGTGGGTATTGAGCATAGTCATGAAATAATTCAACTGTCACCAATGTTACATTTTTATAACCTCAAAATAATTTGCATGCCATTAATGATCCTTCTCTACTTTCTTGTCTTCTGAGCCTCTGGTGGCAGCCATCATCTCTCCAGTCTCTCTGCATTTTCCTGTTCTGAACCTTTCATGTAATGGTGTGATACAGTGCATGATACAGCGAAGTAACATCTGACACTTTAGAATTACTTCCACGTCTTTGCACTTATCAATCATTGGTCACTTGTTTTCCTACGTTTTGACTATTACAAATATTACTTTAAAAATTATCAAGTGCTTTCATTTGGGAGATGATTTCACTCCTTAACATGTTTTCTTGCACATATCAGGACCTAATTTCTGGTCTCAGTTCCACATAGAAGCTAGGTACAGGGATTCGAGAGATGGCTTGTTCTTGTGGGGTTCCCTAATTCAGTTCCCAGCATCCACATGGAGTCTCACTACCATCTGTTGTTGTTTCCAACAGGGAAACCCACACCTTCTAATGGCTTTGGGCAACAGGCACACAAGTACATATTCTTGAATGTAAGCAAGAGACTTATACACATAAAATAAAGTGAATAAAACTAATTAAAAATTAACTCTGTTGCAATAAATAAAAATGGGTGTTGGAGTATATAATATTTATGATTATTAGCCCTAAGGTTATCACAACACTATTATATAACTCACTATCATAAACAGATGTCTTGTAAAGTCTTTTGGCTTCAAAGACAGGACAACTGTAACCCTGTAGACTCAGTTGGACAACATCTCCTACTTATTAGTTTTAAGGCTTAATGCAGCATGTATATTAATTCTATTTTGTGTATTTGGTAAATGAAGGCTACTGAAACCTCTGACCTTGTAACCTTCTATCAGGGGTTCCTATTTATTAATTGAATCCCTTTATTTCTGATAAATATATTCAGATCTTAATATTTCTTAACTCCGTTTCATTAATTTGTACCTGTGTAGGGAAATATTTAGTTAATTTGTGGCATCGATTTCTTGGCATGGGGTTGTCTATAATACTTTTTAGGTTCTTTGATTTTTCTATAATATCAATACCATTATTTTCTTTTTTATCCTTGATTTTGCTAAATGGCTCTTCATGTGTGTTTGCAAGTATAGCTAATAGTTTTGTAAATTTTGCTCATGTTTCAGGGAACTAAATATGACTTGATTTCTCTCTTTTGGATCTATATTGTTTGTTTCAGTTATTTTGACTGTAATATGTATTATTTTTCTGCTTTCTTTGAGATTTCTTCACTTTTTCTAGTTTCTTAATTTAAATTTTGTTTATTAACTTTGTCTCTTTCAATTTTTGACACTATGCAACCTAAGATGACCTCAAGCTCATCATCCTCTTCCTTCACCTTTCAACAATTTAATATTTAATTTTCTATATTAAAAAAAAAAAGTAAGAACTAGGTATGGTAGGATAAAATGTAATCTCATCCTCCAGAAAGTGACAATTCTTTACGAATGATGCATTTGAAGAGCTCTAAATTTGTCTGTGTCCTATGGAATATGGGCTTTAGGCAAAGAAGAAAACGTCTGGACTGGGATAGGTCTCAGTCGTTAAATATCTGCCATATAAGCACTAGGACCTTAGATGGATGCCCACAGACCACTTTAAAGCCTGGAATTATGCTATGCTTGTAATTCTAATACTGTGGAGGCAGGTACAGGCAGATGGAGCAGGGGAGGGCGTGGTGGTCGAACTGAGCTCTGTGGTTAGCTCCACACCAGGGAGAGACCGTGATCAAGGTGGATAGCAATCAGGAGCAACATCCTAGGCTGGCACCTGCCTCTACATGTGTGCACCTGCACACCGATGTTTGTGCGCACATGCCTGCGTGAACACAGGAGGGAGGCCAGGAAGAGAGAGCACCTTCTTATTCTTACTGATGCCTAGCTATTTCCTTGGATTTTTAATCCTCTGGTGAACTTCTGGAGCCCCAAAAGGCTCCAGATTTCTTCCATGGTTTCATGTTTTTGGGGCTATTGAGGAGAAGTTGGGGTTTTGGGGTCTCCTGACCTGCAGTCATTACTAATTTTACTTATCAGTTCCATATGAGTTATATTTGAACTTGGCTTTTCTGTCTATTCCTGCTCTTCTTGTAGGAATCCCTAAAGACCCTGAATATTAATTCCAGCATTTCAAATGCAACAGTTTGAAAAAAATCATGTAGCAGCTTCTTAAAGTGAGTACTGCTCAGCAGCCTGGGAAAGAGGTTGATTTCCTAGCTTCCACTTGAGAAGACACACGTATCTCCACTCTTATAATGTTTTGTCTACTTTTTAGCCTAATAAAATTACAATTCATTATTATTGTGAATGTGTATTATTTTCATTATCAGGTGATACTCCCTACAGTTTCCTTAATCCTGAAACAGCCAAGCTGATATCTGTGATGCCTTGTGTGTTGTGGGGAAAGTAAGTATCTAATGAGGGGAAAATATGAGTAACTTGAAAATTAAAATTAGAAACAAATCCTGCTTTTTGGATAGCATTGTAAGTCACATTATGAAAAGAAAAAAGTATACATCAAATATCTAAGCCAAAGAGTTACAAGAAAATACAGCTGCCTTATAATGAACTAAACTTTTCATTTAAGCACCTGGATTTAACTCATTTATCATACTGCCTCTGAATTTTTTTCTTGCTTTGGTGGAAATAATTATATTTATTAACTGGTATATTTGTTTGCTTATTGTGGTAGGGGCTTCATGCTCTGGAATGCGTTGGGAGGTCAGAAGCCAAGTTGAAGAAGTTCATTCTTTTCTTCTACCATATGGATTAGAGGAATCAAATTCAAATATAGATCAAACTTGATGAAATCAAATTATCCACCAAGACTTCTTGCTGGCCCTCTATCAGTGACTTCTATGATATGAGAAGAATAGGGAAATCTTCTACAACTTTGGACCACTGTGTGTGTGTGTGTGTGTGTGTGTGTGTGTGTGTGTGTGTGTACACCTGTGTGTGTTGTTTTTGGCATGATACATGGACATGTGAGTACATGTGTTTGCCAGTTTACACTTCTATGTGTGTTTGGCTGTGGAGTCCAGAGATTGACATTGGATGTAATTTTCTAGCTTTTTTGAAAAAGGATCTCTCACTAAAATTAAAGCCAGACATTTTAGCCTGGCACTCTCCCTCCAGCTCTGGGGTTGACTAGTTTTCACATGGATTCTGGGCATCTGCTCTCTGGTCCTTATGCTTGTATCCACTGAGCTATCACCTAAGCCCCAGAGACATTTAAACTATAAATGCGAAGGAAAATGCCTATAAGCTTTGAGATGATTTTCAGCAATTTCTATTGCTTAAAATTTGACACGGGCAAGTATGTAGCATTGATTTAAAGAAAAAAACACATTTTATATTCCTGGTTTGTAACAAGGAGTATGATTGAAATTTATGAAATAATTTTGTTAAAGCCAGGCTCAGGGGCTCCACAAGTTAGTATCAATGATTTTTACAGACTATTTAATATGATCCTCAAACTTTTATTTCACTCATTTATCCAACAAATAATATATTTCTAAATGTACTAAGCATTTGTAAGATGTGTGAGCACTACTACAATTCCCACAGTATTTAATTAATCTTCATTTTATTTTGACATAACACTGATTTATCTGAAATATTCCATCCATGATATTAAAAAAATATTCTCAAGTCATTAACTTTAAACCAAATTTTAGCTCAAAATGAGGAAATAAAGGAATCTGTCCATTTCTCTGCTTTTTGGATATTATAATATTTCTTGAGCTTATACAGTTCATTTTCTATGTCATTACTGAGTGATCATTCTAGACCACTCAGAAGAAGCAAAAGGAAGCTGGTGTCCAGGTGAATAGAAAGTCATGTTATTTGTATACATTTCCCCCAATGTGTGACTTGACTTACATTTCTTGGAATATTAAAAATAGATCTGGAAGCCAGGTCAGGTGATAGAAGCCTACAGTTCTAGCACTTGAGGTGGAAGCAGAAAAAACAGAAGTTCAAGGCTAACCACAGCTCCCTAGCAAGTTTGAGGAAAGCCCTGTCTCAAAAACAAAAGAAGAGAGTGAGAAAAGTGAATGCTTCAGAAGTTCAAGAACCTAAGTTTGGAGCCCAGAAACCATGTAAAGAGCCAGGTAATTTCAGAGCTGCAATTAATCAGGTAGCTAAGACAGGTAGAGCCCTGAAGCTCATTGACTAGCCATCCCATCAAAATTCATTAACTCCAGGCTCAGTGAGATGCTCTGACTCAAAACATGAATGTGAAGAGTGATTAAGGACAGATGAATACTGTCTACTTCAGGCCTAGTGCACACACACACACACACACACACACACACACACACACCTATATGCATGTGTGCACATTTGTGCTAACAAGCACAAACAGTAAATATTACAACACACACTTCCACCCAACTTCCTCCACACACAAACAAAACAGAAAATGTAGCTCAGCCTCTTATGTCACTGCAATCCTTGACTTCACTTTCTCTTCTGAAAACATTACTCTTCTGAAATAAAGTCTGCTAATCTCCTAAACTATCTAAATTCCCCTTAAAAACAAAGGTTCTAGGGATAGAGAGATAGCCCAGTGGTAAAGTATTTGCCTTGCAAGCATGAGGACCTAAGTTGAAACTCAGGACCATTGGAAAAAATACTTTCTTGAGCTGGTGTGTCCTTTTGATGCCAATGTTAGGGATGCAAAGACAGATGGATTCTCTGGGCTCCCGCAGCCTTGCTAGATGAGGGTACACCAGACATCCAATAAAACCTATCTTAAAAAGTAAGGTGACTGGCTCCTAGAAGTGTGACAACAAATTTCTTTTACATGTACATATACCCAATGCATGTACACTCACCCATACACACACACATACACACACACACACACACACAAACAAAGAGAGAGAGGGAGAGGGAGAGCACAGCACTTATGTGCATATACCCACACAGAGATATGGGTTACATACATGTATCCATATAATTAAATTTTTTTAAAATGTCTAAAAATTAATGTTCTGTCAAGGAAGATAAGAATGAAGACTTCCAGAGAACATGTTTCATACACAAATCAAGAATGGGAAGCTAAGGCATTAGACTTAGACAGTCAGACCCTCTGGAGTAACAGGTGGTTGTGAGCCTCCTGACATAGGTGCTTAAAGCCAAGCTCAGGTCCTCTGAAGAGCAGTGCACAGCCTTGATTGAAGCAGTTACTAATTGAAAAGTAAATTCTGATCAGTGGCCAGAGGATGTGTTGGGATACACATTTTGCTTCTTTTCCATGGGTTTACAGGTGTTTGTATATACACCTGTGCACACGCACATGTATATGTAAGCAAAGGAGAGGAAAACCTCAGCTCTTATGTAACTCTTAGGTGCCTTCCATCTTGTTTTATTAGACAGGGTTCTCTGACCTGCAATGTGCCAAACAGGCTAGACTGGCCATTGAACTCCAGCACTCTACTTCTCTCTACCTCCAGCTAACTTTGTCATGCTGACCCCACAGAGTAATATTTAGCTGAAAGAAATTTTCTCCCCCTCATGTGCCACATATATAATTTCTTCCCTGTCATGGTTGTTCCCTTTCACATTGTGTGTTTTTAATTGTTATTATTTTTATTAATTACACTTTATTCACTTTGTATACCCCCACACACACACACTCTCTCCCTTCTCCCTTCCCAATCATGCCCTTCCTCTTCCCCACCAGTTCGACCTTCTCCCAGTCCACTGATAGGAGAAGTCCTCCTCCTCTTCCCTCTGATCCTAGTCTATCAGGTTTCATTGGGAGTGGCTGCATTGTCTCCTTTCATGGCCTGTTAAAGCTGCTTCCACCTCAGGGGGAGGTGATCAAAGGGCAGGCAAATTAGTTCCTGTCAGAGACTGTCCCTTTCCCAATTACTATGGAATCCCCTTGGATACTGAAATGCCATAAGCTCCCTCTGTGCAGGGGTTCCAGGCAATCTCCATGAGTGGACCTTGGGTGGAGTGTCAGTCTCAGAAAAGGCCCCTGTGCCCAGATTTTTGGATCTGTTGCTCTTCTTGTGGAGCTCCTGTTCTCTTCAGGTCTAATTATCTCCCCCTTCTTTCATAAGATTCCCTGCACTCTGCCCAAGTTTGGCTATGACTCTCAGCATCTACCTTGATACCCTGCAGGACAGAGCCTTTTAGAGGCCCTCAATGGTAGGCTCCTGCCCTGTTCCTTGTTTTCTTTTTCCTCCGATGTCCATCCTCTTTGCCTTTCTGAATGGGATTTAAGCATCTTAGCCAGAGTCCTGATTAGCTTTCTTAGGTGTACAGATTTTACTATGTTTATCCTATATTATAAGTCTAATATCCACTTATGAGTGAGTATACACGCTGTGTGTCTTTCTCCTTCTAGGATACCTCACTCAGGACAATCTTTTCCAGTTCCCACCATTTACCTGCAAATTTCATGATTTCCTTGTTTGTTTGTTTGTTTGTTTGTTTTTTATCACTGAGTAATATTCCTTTGTGTAGATGTACCACAATTTCTTTATCCATTCCTTGACTGAGGGGCATCTGGGCTGTTTCCAGCTTCTGGCTATTACAAATAAAGCTGCTACAAATATGGTTGAACAGATGTCCTTGTTTACTTGAGTGGCTCCATCCCTCATCTCAAGCTGTACTGTAGAGCAACACTAATAAAAACTGCATGGTACTGGCATAGAAACAGAATGGTGGATCAACTGAATTGGATAGAAGACCCTGAAATAAACCCACACACTTATGGACACGTGATTTTTGACAAAGATGCCAAAACCATACAATGGAAAAAAGACAGCATCTTCAACAAAAGGTGCTGGTCTAACTGGGTGTCTACATATAGAAAAATGCAAATAGATCCATACTTATCACCCTGCACAAAAATAAAGTCCAGGTGGATCAAAGACCTCAATATAAAACCAGACACACAAACCGGTTAGAAGAAAAAGTGGGGAAGATCCTGGAACTCATTGTCACAGGAGACAACTTCCTGAAGAGAACAGCAACAGCACAGGCTCTAAGAGCAACAATCAATAAATGGGACCTCATGAAACTGAAAAGCTCCTCTAAAGCAAAAGACACTGTCATCAAAACAAAACGACAGCCTACAGATTGGGAAAGGATCTTCACCAACCCTATATCTGACAGAAGGCTAATATCCAGCATATATAAAGAACTCAAGAAGTTAAACAGAAACAAATGAAGTAATCCAATTTAAGAATGGGGTACAGAGCTAAACAGAGAATTCTCAAAAGAGGAATATCGAATGGCAGAGAAACACTTTAATGTTCAATGTCTATAGTCATCAGGGAAATGCAAATCAAAATGACCCTGAGATTTCACCTTATACCAATCAGAATGGCTAAGATGAATAATTCAAGTGATAACACATGCTGGAGAGGATGTGGAGGAAGGGGAACTCTCCTCCACTTGCTGGTGCCAATTTAAAGTTATACAACCACTTTGGAAATCAATCTGGAGTTTTCTCAGACAATTAGAAATAGTGCTTCCTCATGACCCAGTTCTTCCACTCCTGGGAATATATCACATTGTGCTTTAAGTTAGAGTCTCACTTGTTTAAACCTGACAAAACAGAGTCCACAATTAGAACTAGGTATTCAGTCATTTTTTTCAGTCTTTTGTCTTTGTCTCAAATTTATCATTTCAGATTGTCTAGTTAAAAGGAGTGAAGAGTGGCATAGCATATTATTTGGATTTGAAGGTAGCTGACACCCTTGAGGAATGAGGGATGAAGGGCCTCAGGATCATGATCAGAACTTGAGGTACAGAACATTAAAAGGGGAATATATAATATAGTAATATTATATCAGAAACAGCCTAAGAGAGTTTTAAAGGGAACAGGAGCTTCACTGAAAATCAAAGAAGGGATATTTATGAGTGGGAAATAGTAAGAGCTGGAGGGGATGGGAACTCCACAAGGAGAGCAACAGAACAAGATAATTTGAACACAGGGAACTTCCCAGAAACTCATACTCCAACCAAGGACTATTCGTGGAGATAACCTAGAACCTCTGCACAGATGTAGCCCATGGCAGTTCAGTGTCCAAGTTACATAGTAAAGGGAAGAGGGACTGCTTCTGACATAATCTGATTGGCCGGCTCATTGATCACCTCCCCCTGAGGGGGGAGCAGTCTTACCAGGCCACAGTAGAGGACAATGCAGTCACTTTTGATGAGAACTGATAGACTAAGATCAGAAAGGAGAGGACAACCTCCCCTATCAGTGGACTTGGGGAGTGGCATGCATGCAGAAAGGGGAGGGAGGGTGGGATCCGGAGGGGAGGAAGGAGGGGCTTATGGGGGGATACAAAATGAATAAAGTGTAATTAATAAAAAATTTAAAAAAAAATTAAAAAAAAGAAAGGAAAAATACCTAAAAAAAAAAAAAAAAAGTCAGGAGAACAGGCAGTGGTGGCATACTCCTCTAGTCCCAGCACTTGGGAGGCAGAGGCAGGTGGATCTCAGTGAGTTCCAAGTCAGCCTGGTCTACAGAGTGATTTTTAGGGCAGCCACAGCTATGTAGCCACAGCTGCCCTAGAGAAACCCAGTATTGAAAAAGCAAACGAAATTAAGAAGAAAGATGCCTTGGGCGGTATAACAAAGGGAGGCCTAGCAGAGCCTTCAGGAAAATCTGAATGTAGGAAAATATCTGCCTACTATTCCCTTTAAGGAGCTGGTGGGAAGATTTAAACCATGTGATTTTGTCTGGGATAGTCTATAAGCAAAAGGTTATCATGTAAGTCAAGTGCTGATTTCTGTATCCCCATATCTGGTGGCAGACCTTGTTCTGAGAATCTCCTATCTCAGTGTTATGTAAACTCTCCTCCCCAATTGTTCCCTGATATGCCAATAAGGCAGTTTACAGACAATCACTGAGAAGGATAAAAGATAGGGCTGGACTACCTGATAGCCATGAAAGGAAAAGGAAATAGGGAATTCAAATATGTGCAGATGTCCAGGGGACATCAGGAGAGAGAGAACTGAACAGGGAAAGCTACAAAGCACAACTATCACTGGGGTGTATGCTGTGCGGAACCCAAATTACCTCAGAAAATTAAGAATGGAGTTAAAGCTGCTCAGTTCTTGTGCTTGGGAGCTTATTAATAATATAAAAAGGTCTCAATTATTCATGTGGTAGCTGGGTTAAGCAAGAAATAAAAAGAAAACAAACACAAGTTTGTAAAAATGACTTTAACAATAGTCTATTACAACCTGCATAGCGGTGACAAGTACTTGGTAGCACTGTGAATTAGATACTGTAAAAACACTAGAGAGAAAGAATTGGCTGAGTAATTAAGGTCATTTGCTGCTTTTGCAAAGGAGCCATATTTAGTTTCCAGCACATACATCTAGTCATTCACAGGAGCCTGATCTCCTCTTCTTGCCGCTTTGGCCACATGTCTGCATGTTGTATATGTTTGCACACAGATATTTACATATACAAAAAGTAGAATTAAAAAAAAAATGAAAAACCAAAATGATATATATATATATATGCATACTAAAAGTTTCTTTTTTTAATTAAATTTTTTAAATAAGTTACAGTTTATTTACTTTGTATCCCAGCTGTAGCCCCCTCCCTCATTTCCTCCCAATCCTACCCTCCCTCATCTCCTCCCTGCCTCTCTCTAAGTCTACTGATAGGGAAGGTCCTCCTTCCCTTCATCTGACCATAGCTTATCAGATCTCATCAGGACTGGTTGCAATGTCCTCCTCTGTGGACTAGCAAGGCTGTTCTTCCCTCAGGATGGGGGGGGGATCAAAGAGCTAGCCATTGAGTTCATGTCAGAAACAGTCTCTGTTCCCCTTACTAGGAAACCCACTTGGATACTGAGCTGACATGTGCTGCATCCATGGGTTATATCCATGCATGGTCCTAGGTTGGAGAAACAGTCTCAGAAAAGACCCCTGTGCCCAGATATATTTGGTCCTTGTGGAGCTCCTGTCCTCTCTAGGTCATACTAACTCCCCCTTCTTTCATATGATTCCCTGTACTCTGCCCAAAGTTTGGTTATGAGTCTCAGCATCTGCTTTGATAGACTGCTAGATAGAGATTTTCTTAACTCTGTCCCAAGAAGAGAACTTCAATGAGATGTGACTTGATTTCTTCAAGGTCTGAGACAAGCCCTCCTTGAGTGACAGGGGAGGCCATGTTCTAACATGTCCATCAAAAGGCCTATTCTTGGATAATCTGAAATATATCTCTTACCTTCATTCTTAGGTCCTATTTTCTCTGACATAAAATTCTTGGGATACTTTTTAATTTAGGAGTTTGGGCTTTGCCATCCTTTTTTCCGGAGTGTTCTAACTGCTGGTTTAGGAGATGACTTGTCTGGATATTTGCTTACTTCTTTAGTACATATTTCAGGGTTAGCAGCAATCACATTTCAGTCTTTTCCCAGGATTCACAGTGCTTTTCAATATCTAAAATCTACTTTTCATCTCTTTATGAGAAAATAATGAATTACACTTTGATTCCTTTCTTTCTTCCTCCTCTTTAGAAGCAATGAGTTTTTGTTCAGAAACAACTACGAGAATGAGAATCTGATTTCTGAAGCTACTGTTAGCATTTCAGTTCCATATAATAATCTCCTTTTAGTGCTTTCTAACTTGTTTTTTTTCCTTTGCCTAATCCAGTGTTCCACATGGCATCCTGATTCTCTTCTGATCACGGTCACATTCTGTTAGGCCATTGAAGGAGTTTCCAAATGGCAATATAAGCATACCAAGAAAGTCAAAACATCTCAGGATAGAGCCACCTAAACGAGCAGAGGCAATACTACCATCCCATTCAAAGGCATCCCCTCTAAGAACCAAAGACTACAGTTTAGTCCTCATCACAGAATTTCCATAATTTTCTAATGGGAACATTCTGGTAAGGAAATCCATAACCCACAAGCTTTTCAGAGGCATGTCATAACCCACCTACATGATAGGAAGAGGGTGGATTAGTGCTTTTTGTGATGCAGTACACTCTCAAGGTGAAAGTAACCATTACATGTGCTCATACTGGAAGTGTATGTGGCTCATAAGAATGTCTCTCATTTGCCTTTCTGAATGAAGATTCATCTTACCCAGGGTCCTCCTTCTTGATTAGCTTCCTTAGGTGTACAGATTTTAGTACGATTATCCTATATTATATGTCTAATATCCATTTATAAATGAGTATATGCCATGTGCCTTTCTGCTTCTGGGATATCTCACTCAGGATGATCATTTCTAGATCCCACCATTTGCCTGCAAATTTCATGATGTCTTTGTTTTTAATAACTGAGTAATATTCCATTGTGTAAATATGCCAAATTTCTGTATCCATTCCTCAGTTGGGTTCTTTCCAGCTTCTGGCTATTACAAATAAAGCTGCTATGAACAAGGTTGAGCAAATGGCCTTGTTTTGTACTTGAGCCTCCTTTGGATATATGCCTAAGAGTGCTATAACTGGATCTTGAGGAAGCGCTATTCCTAGTTGTCTGAGAAAGTGCCAGATGTATTTCCAAAGTGGTTGTACACGTTTACATTCCCACCAGCAGTGGAGGAGTGTTCCTCTTTCTCCACATCCTCTCCAGCATGTGTTGTCACTTGAATTTTTGATCTTAGCCATTCTGATGGTTGTAAGATGAAATCTCAGGGTCATTTTGATTTCCCTAATGTTGAGCATTTCTTTAAGTGTTTCTCTGCCATTTGATGTTCCTCTGTTGAGAATTCTCTGTTTAGCTCTGAGATAGACATTAGAAGAGTGAGAAAACAGGGAACAGGACAGGAGCCTATCACAGAAGGCCTCTGAAAGGCTGTACCTAGCAGGGTATTAAAACATATGCTGAGATTCATAGGCAATCTTTTTGCAGAGTTGAGGGACTCTTTTGAAAGAAAGGGGAAGTAGAAAGACCTGGAGGGATCAGGAGCTCCACAAGGAAAGCAACACAACCAAAAAATATGGGCACAGGGTTATTTTCTGAGACTGATACTCCACACAAGGACCAGGCATGGAGATAACTTAGAACCCCTGCACAGAAGTAGCCCATGGTAGCTCCGTGTCTAAAAGGGTTCCCGAATAATAGGAACAGGGACCATCTCTGATATGAACTCATAGGCTGTCTCTTTGATCAACTCCACCTGAGGGGGGAGCCACCTTACCATTCCACAGAGAAAGACAAAGAAACCAGTCCTTATGAGACCTAATAGGCTAAGGTCAGATGGAAGGGGAGGAGGCCCTCTCTTATCAGTGGATGGGGGAGAGGCATAAGAGAAGAAGAGTGTGGGAATGGGGGAGGAGGCTACAGGTGGGATACAAAGATAAATAAATAGTAATTAATAAAAATAAAATAATAAAAAGGAATGGCTCTCATTGTTCACTATTACCTGGAAGAACACACATCACAAGACCTACAATTTTTTTCACATAGATATTTCAATTCAAATTTCAATTGAGGCTAAATAAAATCTCTATATAAGTTTATTTTAAAATCTAAAATACAAACTTCCCTTTATTTTGAAGATGACTGAAGTGCAAATAAACCACACTGCTAATCTGAATAGAGAAAAGAGACTTTTACTTAACCTTCATTTTGCTTTGTTTTCCTGTCAGTGTAATAAAAAATAAATGCAAAAGCTTACTGCCACCCTAGCACAGAGCAATGGAACAGACATGCTTTTGCTTGTATAAAGATAGATGAGTTAGGTGATCTACAATGAAGACAAACAGAAGCAAATTAATCAGTCTTATTGAGTCTTTGACTTTTTTCCACATCAGAAGCGCCAAATCAGTTTGAAGTATACGTCAATCCCAATTTGATAGGAAATAGCACTTGACTTTTTAATCAACTGGAAATAAGTCTTGGTATGTTCAGCAATGCCAATCAAAATTGGTTTTGTTTATTTTTTAAAAACTTCAAATAGAAAATTAATCCACAATTCTTTTTCATCTGCTGGACTGCCCCATATATCTCTAAACTTGAGGTCAAGGTTTTCTAGAAAAGAATGCATATTCAGAGAAAACGTATTTTCAATTTTTAATTAATTTGTGTGCGCCTGTGTGTTCATGTGTGCACCCATTTGTAGGGAGCCCTTCACCTTGCTTTTTTGGGTTGCCCAGTGTGTGGGTGGTGAGAACTGAACTCCAATCCTCTGCAGGAGCAGCAAGTTAACTGTTTCCATTCTTTAAATAGAGGGAAAAAAGCAATGTTCCTGACATTTAAAAAGCAAATATAATTGCAATTTTATTATTTATAAATAAAGTACTTTTGAAAGAAAATTTAGTTCACAAGTTAATACATTGTGTGTGGCAGCCTTGCTGTTACAAAAGCAAAATTGAGGGTTTTCTGTGCCTATGGTATTTACTACCCAGTCCTCCAAAAGAAAAAAAAAAAAAAAAAAAAAACCGCTGGGCACATGCTTCCCTCAGGTCATACAAATCCTTGGAAGACAATGTACTTCTTCCTCCACTGTTTGTCATCCCACTGCTTCCTATTTGGCTTCTTCTACTTCCTGTTCGGCCGCCTCTGAATTCCTATGACCTTTTAGTCTCATGAAGATACTTGGGCACCTTGATTTTAATCTGTGCTATATTAATCACTTTGGTAGTCACTTAATTTAAGTATATCACATGTGGGGCAAACAAAAATCACCAAAATGTGTAAATTCTGTGGTTAAATCTGACCCATTGTCCCCTCTCTTGTCCTTGTCAGAACTCAGATTGAAGAGGATTTGGAAAAAAACACAGAATTTCCTTTCAGACCCCTCCTCTAAGTGTTCTCAGACCCCTTGACCTTCTTTCCTGGCTCCCTTAAAAGGATTAAAGTTGCATTTGAACAAGTAGTAAAAAGCTACCAGTTGCTTCACTCTTAGTGGCTACAGTTCAGTCTGTGGTATCCGTTATTTTCTTCTTGGGAAAAGAGTTGTGCATTTATACTCAGGAAAGTCTCAGGCACAGTTCCATGTGCTTCAGGGAAATTGCTTTGTCTTCCTAATGGATCTCACATTCCAGAGAGAGACCCAGGCCTAGAATATAAAGTGCTAAGTGTTGGAAAATAAGGTGTGCTTTTGAGAGGGAAAGGAAACGGTTGGCTATTTTTCTGTCTTCCATCTCCAACTATCATTCTTTTGAGGCCAGTGAGGTGGCTCAGCTGGTAAAGTCCTGACAGCCTGACTTTAGTCCCTGGAACCCACAGGGTGGAGGAGAGAATTGCCACTGTGAGTTGCCATCTGACCTTCACTACTACCATCATATGTTTACTGTGTCCCATATGCCTCCCTCTGGCAAATAAACAAATATATATATATTTAAAAAAACTATTCTGTTTATACATTGCTGCTGGGGATTATGCTTGTTTAGTAAGATTGTAGTTGTAGATCCCCCTCAAATAATGCACCCATAAAGTCTTACCAAAATGACTGCCAAAATGTGAACTGAACAAGGTCAACACCAATAAATATGTCAAATTGAACAGAGAGAATCCCCTAAGGCCTCAACATTATAAAAGAACTGGGGATGGCAGAAGTGACCTTTTTTTTTTTTTCAGGGAAAGCACACCAATTGGTTGTCCAGTACCAAAAGGTCAGTCCTGAAACCATAATAAAAGTAACATTTTGTGGGCTCAATAGGTTGTTTTTAGGAATATGTGTGTATGGTCAAATACATACATACAAATACATACACACATATGTATGTGCTTCGATAACAATCAATGAAAAAACGAGGCTATTAATTACAAGTAGAGTGTGGAGAAGTATATGGAAGGACTTGGAGGAAGAAAAGAGAAGGGAGAAATGTTATAATCATGTTCTAATCTCAAAAAGAAAAAGCAAACCACTATTGTTTTACTTCATTGTATATCACACAAGTATCTCAACATTAGTAGAGTTATCATTTTCTTCACAAAACAAACTTGTATTTTATGTTTACATCACATATCCTTCAAAAATGTGAAATTAAAATTTGAAATGCAAACTGTGATTTTTTTTGGATATACATTTTCCTGTTATGTCTTTCTATCTGCATTTGTTTATAACAAGGTATATCTTTGCAAAACCATGAAGAACATTTCCTATTCCATTAATCCAACATTTTCACTGCATCTCTGGAAATATCAGCAAGACCAAAGACCAATTAAATACTTGGCTTTGCTTATAACCCTGTTGGCCTTTAAAAGGATGCTAATTTTCAAACTCCCTGCAGACTGATCTCGAGCACAGATGTGCACAGCAGTAAGTGCACAATATGTAGGCATGCACCTCATCTTCCAAAGCAGTGGTTGAAAATGGCTCTCAGGCTAATTAGCTCTCAAAAATGATTTAGTAGGACAAGAGTTGTGAGAAGAGTCAGAGCCAAGCAATGTGTTACTAAATTTTAACTAGAAATGTATCTTTGGTAGTCCTTTGAAGATTCACAGAAGGGCATGAGAATAGAACCTTATTCAGGAGTAACCTATCAATCCATCACCTTGTCTTTCAAAAGCTCCACTTTTTGTCAAGACTGGGGTAAGGGCTGGGATGTAGTTCACTGTGTAGAGTGCTTTCCTAGTGTATACGAAGCTCTGGGTTCAAGTTTCAGACTTGCATAAACTGGGATTGATGTTATATGACAGTAATCCCAGCAATTATGAAGGGGAGGCACAATGATCAAAGTTCAGGGCCAACTAGGAATCCATGGTGTCGGAGTAAAACTTTAGCTACATGAGACCCTTTCTCCAATCAACAAGAAAAGTTAGATAGATTAATCTTCCCTATAGCACCAAAATCTGGAGTATCTCTGAGGTCTAGTTCACCAGCTCTATCCTTATTCTTTTCTTAATTTCAACTTACTTTGTTCTAACTTGTTTTAGCACCTGCAGTTTCCATGACTATTGTTACACCTGTAGCTCCTAATTGCTCATTTAATCACCTTTGTCTACAATCTAACTCATAGAAGTGCTTCAAATTTCTCATATTGATTGCTTGTTTGAGTTAAATATTGTCATAGTTAAGATTTCTATTGCTGCAATGAAACACCTTGACTAAAAGTCATGTTTGGGAGGAAAGGGTCTATTTCGCTTACACTTCTATATTGTAGTCCATCACTGCAGGAAACTAGAACAGAAACTCAGTCAGAGCATGGACCTGGAGGCAGGAGCTGATGCAACAGCCATGGAGAAATATTGCTTATTAGCTTGCTCATGGCTTGTTTAGCCTGCTTTCTTTGTGGATTGATGTTGCTGCTGCTGCTATTGTTGGTTGGTTGGTTGGTTGGTTGGTTGGTTGGTTGGTTGGTTGGTTGGTTGGTTGATTGGTTGGTCGGTTTTGTTTTTTAAGACAGGGGTTTTCTGTGTAGTCTTGATTGTCCTGGACTTACTTTGTAGATGAGGATGGTCTGAAAATCCCAGAGATTCACCTACCCCTGACTCAATTAGTACTAGATTACAGGTGTGCACTGCTGTGCCCAGCCTGCTATCTTTTTTTAACTTAATTTTTATTTTTTTAATTTTTTTTTTACTATGATTGATTTTTTTTTTATTCTAGATTAAAAAAAAAAACTTAGGTGAAAAAAAGAAAAGGAAAAAACAAACAAACAAAATCAGCTTTGAAGCTGTGTGGTCTTAGCCGAGTTAGATAATATCAGATTACATTACTAAATGTCACTTTTATTTTTTATTAATTACATTTTATTCATTTTGTATCCCCCCATAAGCCCCTCCGTCTTCCCCTCCCGATCCCACCCTCCCTCCCCTTTCTGCATGCATGCCACTCCCCAAGTCCACTGGTAGGGGAGGTTCTCCTCTCCTTTCTGATCTTAGTCTGTCAGTTCTCATCAGAAGTGGCTGCATTGTCCTCTACTGTGGCCTGGTAAGGCTGCTCCCCCCCCCACTCAGGGGGAGGTGATCAAAGAGCAGGCCAATCAGATTATGTCAGCCTGCTTTCTTAATGAACTCAGGACCACTAGACCCAGGATTTCACCACCCACAGTGTGTAAGGACCTCCCACATCAAACCCTGGGTGTAAACCCACGCAGATTGGAGCCAGGGTCTAAGAGTTATTTCAAAATACTTACAGTCTCCAATTGATGAATAGATGATAATAAAGATTTTTTTGGGTGAAATAGAAAGAAAGAAAGGAAGGAAGGAAGGAAGGAAGGAAGGAAGGAAGGAAGGAAGGAAGGAAGGAAGGGAAAATGTTCTACATGCCGATTCACAGCCCTGTCTTGTGGAGGCACTTTATCAATCAAGGGTACCTCATCTCAGATGACTGCAGTTTGTGTCAAGTTTACATAAATCTAGCCAGCACAGATATCTAAGAATGTTTCCAGGAGACCGTCTCCTATCTCCTTAGAGATGTCATATTGAGTAATAAGATGAAAATGCTAACAATAGCTTGCTGTTACAAAATACTGAAAACACATGATTTTCTATAAATACCAAGGATTTGTGTTGTTCATTGTTGTCATTATTGTTTTATTTTTTGTATTAAGCCTTTCCATAATAGATGTTTTGAGAATGTATCTAAAGCTGTTTTCAAAAGAATAATTCTGTCAAGTTTTGAAAGTCTCAGAATAAAGAAAAATTAAAGGAAAGATCAATAAACTGCCATCAATGTCAAGCCACATAGCATTACCATGCTTGTCCATGTCATAGATACCAAAGAACATACTATTGAAATGGATATTTTTTAAATTAATCTCTAAGGATATGGTTTAAGCAAATGGCTCAGCCAACAAAACAAAATTCTGTTACATGTGCATGAGGACCTTAAATCAGAACTCACATTGAAACAAACAAACAAAAAACCTGGGCATTGTGACACATTTCTGTTACCCTGGTGCTTGGTAGGATGGGTGATAACAAGATGATCCATGAGGCTCAAAGCTTGTCATCTTAGACAGTCAGTGACCTCTGAATTCAGTGAGAAACCCTGCCCTCAAAATATAAGGGGAAAAAAAGACACTTGAACATCACATGCTCATGTATATACACAATACATGTATATACTCAAACATCATACACAGACACACACACACACATACACACATGTACAGACACACAGAGAAGACAGTGTGTGTGTGTGTGTGTGTGTGTGTGTGTGTTTGTGAATATTTGGGCATGTATGTGATGTGTGTGTATGGTTATATGTGTGTGTTTAGTTTGCCAAGGCCCCAGGTTCACCTGCACAGCCATAGAAGACAAGTAGTTCTGGCTTTAATTAATTAATTAATAATCAATTAATTCATAATTATTTATCTATTATAATTAGAATAGTGTAAATTGGAATAAATAAAGTTTTATTATTTAATCCATTTATTTAAAAAAACACTTTCATAAGCAGAAAATAATTAAAGAGGATTATTTAGAAACAATGATATTTTCTCTGGTTAGTACACCGGTTTGTATTGTTAGGAGATAAATAGAACATTCTCAGCTTGAAGAGTCACTGGCAATAAAATAGTGTATTGTCTCATTGCTGCGACAAAACACCTGGAAAAGACAACTTAAAGAACGAGGTACCACACAAGTGAAACCCTGGAGATGGTGGGTGTAGAAGTAAGGCTCTCCACAGAGGTCCCTTATGTAAGCCCGTCAGATCTTCCCTGAAAGTGTCCTGATCCCCAACAAGACATATCTGAAACTCAGAAATGCCCCTGAGATTCTACTCTCATATATCAGCGGCAGTGTGGTTACAGCCATCTACCCTGGAGGGACACGGCCATCACTTCCTGCTAGAGCACTTGGCTACTCCCCAGCCAGCCAGCTCCCAGGCTGCTCATCTTGGGAACTCCATGTGGATACTGAGGTCATCCTCCACAGAGGTTCTGACAGCTCAGGTGGACATCAGTACATAACCCTTGTTGTTCAGGAAGGCTTTGCAGTCAGACACCATGGCAACAACATACCTGAGACCTGAGAAGTGCAGGGCGTCTCTGTGATTACAAGCCAGTAATAAGCACGTGGAATTCCTTGCCCAGAAACCTCAAGGACAAACCAAAGACCAGAGAATCTGGGGCCTGTATGAGGTCACACAGTGAGTGTAACTAACAGAGTTATTCTACTGATCACTTGGAGACTCTGTTTCTCACTGTGGGGTGACTCAAGGATGTCCTGTGCCCAGGTATAGAGCATTCCCTGACTTGCCTCAGCTGAAGTTTTGTCTCTCCCAACCTGAACACAGCAGGTGGCCTAGTATGTTCTGGTCATCAAATTCAAGCAACAGTGAGACCTCAGCTTGAGCCACCCAGAACATCACCAGTATCCAGCTCAGCAGGACTGGCCCCATCCCTATATGTTCTCCAGCCCAGGCACCACAGTCCCCCAGCCACAGTAGCAGTGGCTTTATAAGTCAGAACAACCCTGGGTTTGGGTTTGGGGAATGAGCAGAAGACGCCGTGGAAACCCATGCCCTTGTATCCATTGTATGTCCCCTCTGCTCTCAGGGGTCACTTCTTGGAGGCTCCAGAGTTTATTTTGGCTCAGAGTTGGAAAGCACAGTCCATCATGGTAGGGAAGGCAGGGCAACAGGAGAGTGAAGCAGCTGTCCACATGGGAGCTGCAGTCAGGAAACAGAGAGAAATGAACACACCTGCTCAGCTTTGCTTCCTTTTTTATGTAGTCATGCCCAACCCATAAATGGATCACCCACATCAAGGTAGATCTTCCTACCTCAGTCAACATAATCTAGAAACTCCTTCACAGACATGGCCAGACAAATATTTCTGAGGTGCTTCCACATCCTTTCAGGTTGACAATGCTGACCGTCACACTGCTTCCTCATTTTTTTTTTTTTTTTTTGCCAGCTATCTCTTCAAAGACACTTGAGCTCTTTTTCTTCCCTTGCCTGACATTGAATTGTCCCCTGGAACCCACTGGCCTGGGATAAGAAAGACTCTTACATAAAGTGACATAAATTTTGAATATGCACATATATGCGTCTTCATTGCAAAGCTCCCCGAATTACTTGTAATTCTTGATGGAATGAAATGCTAGGTATAGACCATACATTGCTGAATGAGCTGGATGTTGTCTGATCTCAGTAATGGGGCCTGGTTATTTCTTGGAAAGGAGATCATTCTTTCAATTGTTAGGGAACAAGAACAAAATGCCTGTTCATGTTCAGGAACAGCTTTTTCCTAAATGTTTTCTTTTCTCCCATGACTGCTCACATTCTTTGATGTGGAATCTACAGGTAGAGAAAGCCAGTTATATACAGAAGACTATCTGTGGGTTACAGTGACAGAAGGTTATATACAAACATCACACAGCTAGTTGAACCTGAACTCTTACCCTGAAATACTTTCACTACACTTGCCCTGGAGATGATTCTGACAGTTGGATGGTCCCACAGTTCCTTCTTCTTTATGGCTTTATTTGCTACTCAAACCAACCACAAGCTTGCATTCAGTGGGATTGTCTTTTGTAATAAGCTACAGATGTATTTACACAGTCCCTTCTTGCTAGACTGAGCATTTGATGCTGAAGTTTGCTTTCCACTAGCAAATACTCCCATCCTTTTCAGTGGAGACCTGTCTGTTGGCATGATTCCTCAGTGAGGCACTAACTCTCTCAGGATCATATGATTCAGCCATGATAGCAAATATCCTCATGCTTCTCTTAAATCCAGCTTGTTCTTGCATTGAATCTATGACAGAAAGTTGTATGTAAAGGAAAATATGCTATTTTCTGTTCTAATTTTGGAAAGAAAAAGCTTTTTCTCATTATTAAAATTGATGGTTCTACCAGTTGCATAAGCACTCTGATGTCTGTTCTTGGTTCTCAACTTGACTACATCTGGAATGAATTACAATCCAGAAATAGAGGGCACATTTGTGTGAGAGGGTTTTTTGTTGTTGTTGTTTTGTTTTGTTTTGCTTTGCTTAGTTTAAAATGGGTAGTTCCACTTGTAGTCCAGGCATTTGAGGTAGAAAGACACATCCTTGATCTGGATCTTGAGGATGGAAAACATACCTTTCATCTGGAATACCTTCTGCTGGAAGCCTATAAAAGGGCATGGAAGAAAGAAGCTTTTTTTCTTTGCTTGCTCTCACTCTCTCAACACATTCATTCCTTCTCTGGAATTAGAGCCTACTTCTGCAGGATTCCAGCATATACATAAAACCACCTGAGATATCCACCCCTGTGGACTGAGCAACTACTGGATTCTAGGACTTTCAATTCACAGTCAGGACATTGTTGGATTAGCTGGTCTTCAGCTTTTAAGTCATTTCATTAATTCTCTCTCTCACAGACACACACATGCACACACACGTACATACATATATATGGAGAGAGAGAATTACAGAGACACATCTATTCTGTAAGTCCTGTTACTCTAGAGAACTTTGACTAATACAAAATAAAATACAAATATGGAGGTTGTACTAAAATTTTATAATTACTTTTGTGAATAAAATTCTTAAAAATAGCTTCCATAACAGACAATTCACTGTACTAACTGATACATACAATTTTGAAATTTTGTCTATCATTTTCCCTCATTGACAGCAATAAGATGGATACTGAGTGTTTTGCCTTTCACTTGATGGCTTAGACACTGTGTTGGAATTTCAACCAGAGACTCACAGTTATGTTGGCAGCTGTTCAAGCAGCAGAGTCAAAAAGCAGTTTGTTTCCATATGGGTTGGATGAACTTCAACCTGTATTTCCGATGGTAGGAACATGCTAATAGACAGAATGGCATCTTTTCTGCAAACTGTTGGAGACATGAGAAGCTGTGCATATCCAGGTGGCCACAGCCTTTGGATTTCTTACCTCCTGTGAGGCAAAGGTAGTCTGTGCCCTCTCTGCTACTTTCCTGCTGCTAGGTTTACAGCATTTTTCTCAGAGACTCAAGATGGAAAAGTCAGTGAATCTAAAAGGTTATGGGATAGATATAGGTTGGAAAACTTCACCTTCTTAATGAATGAAAAAGTTAAAGTTTTCATGGTTCCTTATTCAGCTTGGGTGTGTAATGTGGAAGTCTCCACTTTCCTCTGGTCTGGACCCAGCAGTAGTTTGGGTTCTTGTGATTATGAAAGAGAAGAATTGAAGAATGACATAGGAGTTGATTTCATCAAGTCACTAGCAAGGAATAAGAATGCTCTAAGTAGAAAAAAAAAAAAAAAAGAATGAGTGGAACAGCAACAGCCCCAAACTCGATGCTGTGAGGATAATTTAGCTCTTACCCTTATTGTACCCTTTCTTGTACCTACTCATGTGTGGACACTTCCAGAATAGAGGCATGTGAGCTAGCGAAAAGGTTCAGCAGGAAAAGACACCTGTTGCCCATAAGTCTCAGCATCTGCATTGATATTCTTCAGGGCAGAGCCTTTCAGAGGCCCACTGTGTCAGGCTCCTAACTTGTTCCTTTTTTCTCCTTCTTCTGATGTCCATCCTCTTTGCCTTTCTGGATACGAATTGAGCATTTTAGCAAGAGTTCTCTCTCTTGATTAGTTTCTTTAGGTATACAGATTTTAGTAGGTTTATCCTACATTATATATCTATATAAGTGAGTATATACCATATGCATCTTTCTGCTTCTGGGATAGCTCACTCAGGAGGATCTTTTCCAGATCCCACCATTTACCTGCAAATTTCATAATTTCCTTGTTTTTTTTTTTTTGTTTGTTTGTTTGTTTTTGTTTTTTTTCTAATTGCTGAGTAATATTGCATTGTATAGATATACCACAATTTGTACATCCATTCCTCCACTGAGGGGCATCTTGGCTGTTTCCAGCTTCTGGCTATTACAAATAAGGCTGCTACAAACATGGTTGAACAAATCTCATTATTGTGTACTTGAGACTCTTTCAGGTATATGCCTAGGAGTGGTATAGCTGGATCTTGAGGAAACGCTATTCCTAGTTGTCTGAGAAAGCGCCAGATTGATTTTCAGAGTGGTTGTACAAGTTTACATTCCCACCAGAAGTGGAGGAGGTTATTGAGTATTTTCTTGACAGATGCTTTTGAGGAAGCTATAACAAGGAGTCTTGTTGCTTATGAGAGGTACAATGCATTATATGAGACTTAGAACAAGATGGGATCTAAGGTGTATCAAGTTTGTCTGGAACAATCTTGTGCATTTCATTTTGGACAAGCTATAAACTTTACTATTTGCATTCTCCTGCTTATGCCAATCTAAGAAAGCCCCAAAACTAAAATCAGTGCTTCATTTTTGCATGTGAAAAAAAAGTAATGAAAACCATTCACTAATCTTTCCCAAAGCAATTAGGCATTTTCAAAAATGCTGCAGTATGTGGGCTATTAAGTCATCAGAAATTTTATAGAAAATGAAAATGTGATTGGAAGATAGTTCCTCTTGGTTAAAAAAAAGTTAAATGTGTTAATTTGTTTCTGTGTAGAAGGGCCTGACACAGTGATAGGACAAATGTGGGATTTGATTTCTTTCCTCTACCATTGTGATTCCTGGGTTTCAAGCTCAAGTTATGAGGCACAGTGGCCTGATCATTGCCTTTACCCATTGAAAATATTTACTGAGGTTTAAAGTTTAGATGACTGATTCTGAGTAGAGATGAAAGAATTTTAGAATAAAAATTTACAAAGAAAAACAAATTAGATGGCAAACAGACTGATAAGTACCACACAACTAAAATAAAATTTGGATATTTATTTTCCTTCTTGGAAATTCTGTTATTTCTGTCAATATACATATTCGTCAGCCATGAAAATTCAGGTTAGCTCACATTCTAATCTCTACTGAGAAAAAAAAATGTATCGTTCTTTGTGCCTACTATAGTTGGAGGTCGGTCCTTGTATTCATCTCTATCGCTATGAGAAATCACTGACCAAAAGCAGGATGGGAGAAAAAGGTTTATTTTGTCTTCTAAGATAAAGTTTACCACTTTGGGGAGCAAAACAGTATCTCAAAGGAGGAACCTGGAGGAAGGAACTTATGTAGAGATAAATTCCTGACAAAAATTATATACATTTATATATAAATGTATATCATATAATAATTAATATATATATAAACATTTATATATAAATACACAATGTATAACACAAAACATTTATATATAAATACATAATGTATAACATATATATTGTGTATATATATATATATATATATATATCAGGAGGGACTTATATTGACTCTTGTTGTCAGAGGTACCATCTCAGGACAGAGCTGAAAAGGAAAATTTATCACTCAACTGGCTTTCTCCTTGCTTCCCTCTACCTTATAAAAATGTTATTTAAGGACAGAGGGTGGGATTGGGAAGGAATGAGGAAGGGGCTACAGGTAGGATAGAAAATGAATAAACTGTAATTAATATAAAAAAATAAAAATATGCTATTTATAAAATATTTTATTTCAATATGAGTATGTGTCTGAGTATGAGTTGTTTCCAATTTATCTCAGGGCTCACAGATCCAGAAGAAGGAATTGGATATCCTGGAGCTAAAGTTTTATCCTGTTATAAACTCTTCTGCCTGGGTGCTGTAAACTGAACTTGGGTCTTCTAGAACTTGACTCTTACCTAGTAAGCCATCTCTCTACCTGCTTCCAGCCCTTGGGAATCATTGTACTCATGTTCATGACATGTTCTTACTTGCTCAGTTCATTTTCTGTAGACACCCTCACAGACACCCAAGGGCATCTTCATCTGTCTCTTAGGTGAATCAATGTTAATATGACTAAGATGACCATGAAGCTCAATGTGACCGTATTGTTTAATAAATGAACAATGATCATATGGAAATTGCTTGAGCTCTTAATCTTTTTTTTTTCTTTTTTATGAGAAAAACGGAAAATCTGTTCCAATAGTTGATAAAAATGACAATGTGAAGTAATGATTCCAGACATGGAACAAATTAGGTTTCCAACAAACTCCATGTTTTTAGAGAGACATGGGACTAACCACAGGATCCTGGAAGAGGGTCATAGACAGTGTCCTTGAAGGATACACAGTAGATTAGCTAAAATTAAACATGAAGATTCAAACTGCAATAGAAAACCATATGGACCTCATGGGCAAAAGGAAAGGGGTTCTTAGAAATGTTTGAGATAACAAGAGACCACCACTCTGACTGAAGAATATGGACAAGGCAAACTTACTCTTGGTGGGCAAGAGGCAGCTTTGCTCACTGGAGCAGAAAAAGCAGTTGACACAAAGTGCGATTGGTTTTTATTCTAAGGCAGGTGGTACCTGTGTCTTTTCCTCATTGTCTGGGGTCCAACGTCATATTTTAATAATTTAGCTTAAAAGAAAAGGCACAGAGGAAATGGACGAGGAAGTGGTCAGCACTGTAATCTGAGAATGCAGCAGTGCCTTTGTGTAAACTAAGGGTTTTCTGGATGCTGGAATTAAAACATTTGCATAAAAAACTTAAAGATTTAAGTTCCTTGTCATAATCATAAATTTCACAGTATTTGATAGAAAATGCTTATATTTAAAGTTTCTTACAGCATGAACAACTGCTAAATTCATGATTATAAAGAGGATACTTGATTGGGGCATTGCAAAAGTCCGATTTTGATTTGGACTGAGTATAGCAGGCAATTTCATGAGGCCACAGTGGATGAACAGCAGTGAGGACAAAAAGCTCAAATTTCAGTTCAAGGTTATTCAGTTTCAGTGGCCACAAGAATAGAGACAGGACTCCCTCTTGTCACCTGTCACTTACCTGATGAGTCTCCTTAATCTTTGAGGAAACTTACCTCAGACGGAACCAGGTTTTTGGCTTACATACAAAAAATATTTAGAAAAGTGAGAATAAATCTGAGATAAGGATTTAGCAAAATAAATTTATATATATATTTAAAGTAGAAGGTTTATGAGAAGCAGGTATTTGGAAAGGAAGCCTCCTGAGTGCATGCATAGGTATAGGCTTTTCAAAGAGAGGTACCCCAGTTGTCATTAGATACAAATAGGACTATGATTTTTTTTTAAGTCATTGTCTTAAAAAAAGTCAGTGTCCAAAAAGGTGTTAAGAAATTTGAATGAGACACCTCACAAGATTTCAACTGCTAAAGTTCTCAACTGGAGAGGGGTTTCAGTAACACTCTGGGGTTTTGGTCTCCTCTCTCTCCTCATGATCCTTAATCTCCTTTCCTTTCTACCTTGTCTCATTTAGTATTTTGCTCTACAAAATGGCTGCACTTAAAGGACTGAAAAATCAGTTCATATTTCAAATGATTGTCTCACAAACAGAAAATGTAGCTCTTTGGAAAGTTGGCAGTCTGATTTTAACAAATGGCATCACTGAAGTGATGAAGACACATAAACCACATGTCAGCTGCCTAGCACATTTCACTCTGTTCCTTTCTTTCACTGGAGCAGCATTGTGTTTGGAACTCTGGCTCTGGGCTGAGGCAGATAGGAACAACAAGTCCAGTTTCATTCTGTACTCACAGTGTGACCATTGCAGATGGTTCAGGCTCTCTCAGCCCTGTGTTGCTCTCCTCACCAAGTGAAGCCCGTGTTACACTGAGTTATGTAAAACAAAGCCTATTAGCAAAGTCCTTGATAGTATTACCAGGGAATCTGAGGATTCCTTTCCTTTGTTCTTAATCTTGGTAATAAAAAAAAAAATTTAAAGACTGAGTCAATGACCATTTTATTAGAGTTTGGGAGTAAAGCTACAGAACAGGTAAAATCTTGGCAGCTACCTGAACGAAAGACCTGGAAAAGAGTAAGAAAACCATACCTTGTCCAGGAAGCACGTTATCCTTTATGGGTATTTACAAAACACCTACGTGACTCTCCCACATCTGTACATTCCTGTTAATTATTTAACAGCCTCTACTTATTATAAGAAGCTCACTTAAGAAAAAGCATCAAATTATTTTCTGGAAACTTCCCTGAGTATACTCAGTATGCTATATGATGTGCATGACTTACAGGTAAGGAAAGGCTTCTCATTCCATGGTTGGTTTTTATATTTTATTTTCTCTCTCTCTCTCTCTCTCTCTCTCTCTCTCTCTCTGTGTGTGTGTGTGTGTGTGTGTGTGTGTGAGAGAGAGAGAGAGAGAGAGAGAGAGAGAGAGACAGCAGATGTATAAAGTCAGATTACAATTTGAAGGAGCCAGTTCTCTCATCATGTGAATTTGGAGACCACACTTGATGCTGTCAAAGCAAAAATTAAATAAATAAATAAAACAGAACAAACGAACAAAAAAAAAAAAAAAAAAAAAAAAAAACCAAAAAAAAAACTATCACTATAAAGGGATGTGACAGTTTATTCTGGAGCAAGTTTAAGTGACCATAGCCCAAGAACATGGATTTAGCTTTCCGCAAATACCATGTTCCAACATGAAAACTGTTATATAAAGTTCTATTGTTTTACAGAACAAATAATATCAAATCAAGGTAAGTTTAAAACACATTAATTGGTAGATTAGAGAGATACTTATGGCAAGATGTAGGGTGGTGTTCTAAAGGCCCAAGATGATAAGAGATTAGATTCTTAGTTTCTGAGTTGGTGGAAGCTGGTGGTATACTAAGTTAACAAATTTCTAATGGTTTCTGTCTATTAATCACAAGATGATGGTTATGACATAGAGGTGGGCAAGGGTATCCAAGGGTTTTAAGATAGCTGAAACTAGAGTAATTAGTGTCTGGACCTGCAACATTCATACCTCCCCACCTCAGTGCCGTTATATACAGTCAGTCTTTGCAGCCATAGATTCTTTTTCAGAATTCTAGTTCACAACGGGCAGGAAAGGAACAGCATGCTGCCTGGACAACAGAACCATGAGTATGTCATACTGTTCTGTGCAGCCTAAGGTGTTAGTGTTGCTATTATCTAGAAAAATAAGATACAAACTGGTTGATGAATTAACAACTAAAGGTAAAGTGTCTAGATCTTTCTAAGTTGACTGTCCTGAAATTGATGGGATGAACCCCTGCACCTGCGAGACTGATGAGCAGAGCCATCTCAATGAGAAATCATTATTGCAATAAACATGGAAGAAAATAAAAAGCATTCTCTGTGGACAATAGAAGAAAAAGTAGTTCAGTCAGAGGAAAAGAAATATAAATGTTGCCTGCTGGGAAGGGATTGTATGAGCGGCTGGGAAACCACCAAGATACAATGAATGGATGAGAAACAGAAGGAAAAAAAGACAAGGTGAGGCCAGTGGCAAGGAATATGGTACACTAGACAGCAAAGGAGCTAGTTTACTCTCCCCCCCCCCCACATACACACAACATAGAATGCAACTTCAGGGATGAAAGCAAAGGAGTAAAATGAACTGGCTTTCATTTTTAAAAATCACTTCACTTTCTACATGTAGGAAGTTAAGATAAAAGTTTATCCTTGAAGTAATTCTCTATAGACTAATGCACTGCCGGGCTTGCCACAAGGGTGAAAATGAAAAGGAGAGGTGCTGTGTGTGTGTGTGTGTGTGTGTGTGTGTGTGTGTGTGTGTGTACAGTACAGTAAGTGGTAGAGATCAGGATGTCAGTCCTCACGCATCTTTCATTATTTTTTCTATGATAGAATTTCTTAATGGCTTAGAACTTCATCAGCGTATAGACGAGGCTACATGGCACATCAGTATCCAGGCACTATTTCTGTCTCCTGTCTCACCGTTGGTAGGATTATTGGTATGCCTCATCATGACTGGGTTTTTTTTTTTTTTTTTACACTGGCTCTGGGGAAAATACAACTCCTCTCATTTAAAAAATAAATAAAAACAAAAAAGCACATGTTACCAAATGGGGCATCACCCCGGCTCCCAGGTGACTTTTGATTGATTTAGTACAGGATCTCAATTGCAATAGATGTCACAGTTAATTCAGGTAGGAAGTGTCATATGCTTGGACATTGGCACACCACTCCACTATAGGTATACCCATAGTTGCAAAGGTTCTGCTGGGAAAACATAGATATGGATATAGATATAGACAATAACAGAGATAGAGAGGGGAAAGTTAAAGGTATGAAATTTATAACCTCTTGCTTCTACTTCAGAACAAATAAAGGCTGGTGTCAATTTTTTTTTTTTAACAAACCTAGGTGTGGAAATTTGCTATGAATTTTGATAGACAGAATTGGTCATTTTTACCAAAAGATTCAATTGCTATTGGATAAAGTAGATAAAGTTGAAGCCAGTTTAGTTGGAAAAGATACATGAGTGATGTTATGGAGAACTATAACATCTGCTGGATATGTCATAAAGGTACCATACAAACTTGTTTAATTGAATTGAGTATCTGCCAATATTATATCATATTCATTAACAAGGAAAAGGCCCTACTGCATTTCTTGAAGAATATGAAAAGTTGCTCTTGCAGCTCTCATCGATTTGGTGAAAACGTTGATCCAGCACCATTAGCTTCTTACAGAGTTAATTACTAATGACTCTAGATTGTAATGTCATCACAGTTGCACACCTTTCTGCCTCTTTCCTTAAAATATCACCACAGTCCAACCCTCAGCAGCTAAGATGCAGAAATGGCTGCATGAAAACTCTCTGTTCTGTCCTGACAATTACAAAAAGGTTAGTTACTTGAAAACTGTGTTTGTAGTATAGTTTGAGCCACCATTCTATCTGGTATCACTGTGAAGTATAAGCACCTCACCAGCAAGATTTGTTTTATTTTAATCTATGTTCATGTGTTATCACACATACATGTAGCTACCCATGGAGAACAGAAGAGGTCATTACATCTCCAGGAGCTGGAATTACTGGAGATTTTAAGCCATCTGGTATAGATGCGGGAAACCAGAATCTGGTTCTCTGGAAAAGCAGCAAGTGCACTTAGTTGTTAGCTATTGTCTTTCAGCCACACATATGATTTGATATTATGTTGCTGAGGATGGGAAATATCAGATGCATGTAAAGAAATGATAATATTTCATTTGCAGAAACAACTTAAATAAATAACTCTTAGGAATTTTTTTACAATGTTGTCCTTCTTCTGATCATGTTTGCTTGAATGGGATGCCAGAAAGCTGGATAAGGTTAAGAAATTCACAGATTTCATGGGATTTGCTATCACTGGCTGATGTCACCAGACTCTGAACTTTGAGTATTTTATAAGGACTTTAAGACTGCTTCCTTCTATTTCTGTGAGAAATAGCATTAGCATCATTTTGGGGCGTATACTGATCACCTTAACAATGTTGCAAGTCCGTAACAGGCAAACTCAACATTCCACCTCCCTGTAACCAGTGAGGTCTTCTGTGCTTTGGCTCTGTTCACTTCTCTTTTTTCATTTATCTGTTTCTTCTTGAACTCTGCCCAGCAAAGAGATTGGCAGTTACTATACTGTCCACATTGACTATTTTCTCCTCACAAAGCTTTACTGACCTTTTGCCAAATCTCATTTAGAAATTAAGTTCTGGTGCCAGAATGCTGGTTCACCAGGTCCAGGAACCTGCTACAATGCCTCATGACTGGGTTTGTTCCCTAAGACCAGAGAGAAGTGACCCCTGGAAGTTGTCATTGAAATTCAATACAGCCCAGATACGCCTCCCCATCCATCCAAAAAACAATGGCGCATAACTTAAAATCTAAGAACGTTTATTCTCTGATGCTCTGATTCTCTGAAGTAGTTTTCATTATTCTCATAAGACTTCCAACAGGAATGACACATTTGTGTTTCTTTTTTAATTCACAAATATTTATTTTTATTTTATGTGTATAGTGCTACCTCATTCATGTCTGGTGCTCCTGGAGGCCAGAAGAGGGTGTTCAGTTCCCTGGAATTTGCACTGGGAACCAAACTCATTTCCTGTGTAAGAAGAGAAAGTGCTCTTAACAGCCAAACAATTTCTTTGTACTTCTCTGAGTATGTTTTAAATTGAATTTTATTTTATTAATTACACTTTATTCACTTTGTATCCCCCCATAGTCCCTCCCTTCTCCCCTCCCTGTCCCACCATCCTTTCCCTTTCTTCACGCATGCCCCTCCCCAAGTCCACTGATAGGGGAGGTTCTCCTCTCCTTCCTTCTGATCTTAGACTATCAGTTCTCATCATAAGTGGCTGCACTGCCATCTTCTGTGGCCTGGTAACGCTGCACCCACTCAGCGGGAGGTGATTAAAGAGCAGGCCAATCAGATTATGTCAGAGGCAGTCTCTGTTCCCATTACTATGTAACCCACTTGGACACTAAACTGCCATGGACTACATCTGTGCAGAAGTTCTAGGTTATCTCCATGCCTGGTACTTGGTTGGAGTATGAGTCTCTGGGAAGGCCCCTGTGTTCAATTTTTTTTTAAGATTTATTTATCATTTATACAATATTCTGCCTGCACAACAGATCTTACTATAGATGGTTATGAGCCACCATGTGGTTGCTGGGAATTGAACTTGGGACCTTTGGAAGAACAGTAAATGCTCTTAACCTCTGAGCCATGTTTCCAGCCTTTCTCTGAGTATCTTGAAGTTTCTCTCCATCAGAGTAATTCCAAGGCTGAAGCAGGCATTTTTTCACAGTATTTTCTGATTGCTAAGAACAAAACTTTTTATATAATAGCAAATCTTGGTCTATGATTATATCAGGGATCCATCACTTATACTGTTCCATAAGTGGTCAGAAATATGCAGAGATTAAAAACTGGTCTTTTCTAAGCTCTCAGGTTTTTCCCACAGGTCTGGGAAGAGAATAGCTTCTATATCTCTATAGAAGCTATAGAGTTTAACTGTACAGTTTAACTGGATTAGAAAAAACTGTTTTTTAATTAAGTTAGCTACTCAAATCCTTAAGTAAATGCTGGCTAAAAATAACAAAACAAACAAACAAACAAAAAACAGATGTGGTTTTTATTACAAAAGAAAATGTACTCTTTAAATAATTTGAACGCAAAAAAAAAAAAAACTAATTAAAGGTAACCCTTCCAACATACATATAAGAAAAAGTACAATTAAATCTAAATTAGCTAAATAATAACCATGGCCAAATTAAGTAATAATTGAGGACAGTGGAGTAAATTACAGTTGAATATTTATACAAAACATGCATATTTACAAAGCTTTTTTACAGCAGGACAAGGGATAACTACAAACTCAAAACTGTCCTTATGTGCAGAAGACCCATATCAGACTGGAAGACTGGAGCCATCAGCATAACCTCAAAGAAGGAGGGACTTGCGAATGAGTCCCACTACTCCCCACAGAACAACAAGTAATTAAAAATGATTGCTGAGACAGGGGGTGTCTTCAGTTGTGTAGCTATAGGCAAGTTGGTTTTGCTTAGGGAAATGACCCTCTCCTCAAGCTTATGAGAAACACTCACGAAATGAAATTTGCCATAAGTAAGCAAAAAAAGGCATGACATTTGGAGGAGGCCTTGCGGCAATGGCAAAGAGAAGCTCAGTTCAGTGGGAGGAAAAAGGGGAGAGGAGAGAACAGTATGATCAAAGAATACTTTATATGCATGTACATATGTGAACTAATATGTTTACAGAAAGAAATGAGAAAGGAAACTCATTAGAGAAATGGAGCACAAATGGAGCACAAATACTGGGTGCTGGGGCTTGGTGTGGTTTTGCAGAAGTCCTTGTCTGAACCTTGAAACCTGCCACAGAGGGCCTCTGAAAGCTTCTGCAGTATAGACTGTCAAAGCAGATGCTGAGCCTGATGGCCAACTGATGGGCAGAGTGAATGGAATTTTATCTAAGAAGTGGGAAATAGTAAGAGCTGGAGGGAACGGGAACTCCACAAGCAGAGCAACAGAACAAGATAATTTGAACACAGGGAACTTCCCAGAGACTCATACTCCAACCAAGGACTATTCGTGGAGATGACCTGGAACCCCTGCACAGGTGTAGCCCATAGCAGTTCAGTGTCCAAGTGGGTTACATAGTAATGGGAAGAGGGACTGCCTCTGACATAATCTGATTGGCCTGTTCGTTGATCACTTCCCCCTGAGGGGGGAGTAGCCTTACCAGGCCACAGTAGAGGACAATGCAGCCACTTTTGATGAGAACTGATAGACTAAGATCAGAAAGAAGAGGAGAACCTCCCCTATCAGTGGACTTGGGGAGTGGCATGCATGCAGAAAGGGGAGGGAGGGTGGGATCGGCAGGGGAGGAGGGAGGGGCTTATGGGGGGATACAAAATGAATAAAGTGTAATTAATAAAAAAAATAATAATAATAAAAAAAGAAGTCCTTGTCTGTAGCTGCTGATGCTGATTAGTGAGATTCCTAATTCCAAATACACTTGACCTTCACGGCAAATGCCATCCAGAAATTCAGCTAACTACTCTTTGAAAATATTTGAGCTAATTGTGTGAACTCACTCACATGCAGAACATAAAAAATAACATCACAGAAGATTACAGTACAATATAGATAATAGATAATAGAACCAGAACCTGGGAGGAAGTGAAAATTTGGAAAGGTCTATCAAAAGGTATTAAGTTGGGCTGAGAATGTAGCTCAGTTAACAGAGCAGTTTTCAAGCATGCTGAAAGCCCTGGGCTCCGCTTCCAGTGACACATAAAGCAACATGGTAGTACATGGTAGTGCTCGTAGTACTAGCACTTAAAGGGGGTAGAAGCAGGAACATCAGAAATTTAGGCTTTTCCTCTGCTACATAGTGAGTTCTAGGCCTATATAGCACGTTAAAGCTTCCATCTAAAAGCAAATAAATAAAGTGCACAAAAAGTAAGGTGATGCCATTAATCCCTTCTCAGCAATTCTTGTAATGGGAGAATTGTTATTTTTAACTAGAATGCTCAGTCCCTTACTAAAAAAAAAAAAAAATGATATCTGATGTTTAGCATTTTAAATAAGTCTCCAAATAAAAGCCTGGGCCAGGAAAAGGCACACACTATCCAGCCTGATGGCCTGAGTTCAACCCCTATCCCCTACATTGTGAAAGGATAGAACCAGTTCCAGAAAGTTGTCCTCTAATCTCCACACAAGTGCCTTGATATGAATGGACACACAGACACAAATACACATACATGCACACAAACATAATTTTTAAGTTCTTGATATTTTACAACATGATGTATAACACTGCTATTTTACATCGCCAATGAACGCTGAAATCAGAATGAAATTATTTGAAATGTTAATGGTATTCTGTATTTCTGATTAAACCAACTAGATTAATTATGTACTTATTTGCAATTTATATAAAAATCTGTATTCATTTTGCCACTCAGCCTACTTGGTACAGTTGCTAAACATTCCTATCAATATTGCAGAAGAGACAGAGCACCTGATTAATCCAAATACCTAAACATAGTTTGGCTGATCTTGGCTAATTTATCTTGTATTGACAAAATCAAAAGTACTTAAGTAATAAGCACACAGAATGTTACTTACCATCTGGTAAATGTCAACCATATTGGGAGTTAATATTATGTGTGAAAGCTTGCTTGATTTAAATTTCCCAGTATAATTGAAATATGTTTTAATATGTATTACATATTAAAAGTAACCTGGTTGCAACAGGACAAGAAAAATTAGCTTCACTTGATAACATCCTCATTTAAATACTTAGCACCTCACTTGTACTAATAATCATAACATAAATCCTCCAAATTTGCAGTAAAAATGTAATTGCTTGAGAAATAATATAGTAAGAAAATGAATAGGAAATTTATGGAGTATGCATTACAATTATAGTGTGAATCAATACCACAACAATTGATGGTGTTTTGTTTTTATATTTTAAAGTTATAATTTGCAAGGGCTTACATCAGCAGCTATGTAAATTTAAGACTTAACATCAAACATCCACAATGTAACAGAAGTCATTCCTTGTTATCTCTTGAGGACACAGAATACAAGACTGGAGAGATGGCTCAGTGTTTAAGAGAGCATGGTGCTTTTGCAGAGCAGCTGAGTTCAGACCACGTGCAGATGAAATAGAGCTATACACTCCTTGAAAGGAAGTACAAGAGGATCTGCATAGTATCTTAGATGAATCTAATGATCTTCCCTATCCCTGGTCTGAGGCAATGTCAACAGGAACAATGTCAAGGGGCTTTCGTTAATAATAACAGTCATTTTGATGAAAATTGCAAAGGCTATTAAATTTGGAGGACAGCATTATACAGCAGCCTGTGACTCTGAGAGCATCACTGTCCCCTTTTAGAGCAGTTTTTCTACAGAAGGCTTTAGTTCCACAACAGTATACTTACCACTCTGCCCTCACAGTGTGTCCATGTACTATATCCCCTCCTGTTCTCTTCAAAGTACAGCCATATGGGTCAGATAGAGAAATGAGGAAACTAGACCTCAACTTATGAAGTTTGTGGTCCCTGGACAAGCACCATGAGATCGCAGTGTGCCTTGGTTCTTTGGAAATCTAAAGCATAACTATACATTATCTTCATGATATATGAAAGTTTTTTCATGTATAGATTGATTCCACTTCCACTTTCCAAATGCACATGCGTGCACACACACACACACACACACACACACACACAGAGAGAGAGAGAGAGAGAGAGAGAGAGAGAGAGAGGATGTGTTCAGGCTGGAATAAAAGATAGAGACATTCCCTTATGACAGTATTTTTTTTTGCTATCATACATATTTTAGTTGCATGTACCACACAAGAATCTGTTTGGTGATAGATAAATAAGAAATGAGTAAGTGAGAAACTGATGTTCATAATCAATTTCTGACAAGGAAGCAATTACAACCTTTTAGAAACCTGGTAGTTTGTAGAAGATTGCTAATACTAAATATTAGATATCTCTGTCTGTGTGGCAATTATTCTTCTCTGTCCCTTGTCACAGTTTGTTTTTATATTTAAAGTTAAAATTTACAAGGACTTATGTCAGCAGCTATGTAAATTTAAGACTTAGTATCAAAAATCCACAATGTAAGAGATTTCATTCCTTGATATTTCTTCAGTGCCCAGAATACAAGCCTAGAGAGATGGCTTAGTGGTATCTGACTTGTTTTAGCCAGTGGAATTTAGCAGGAGAGTTATTAGCTACTCTTCAGGAGACATGCATTTATCACCTTGCTTGCTTTTCCGTGCTCTAAAACCAGTACTTGTTGAACAGGATTTTTTCTTCACCAAGCTCTATGATTCAGGAGTTATAGAACCTCAGCTATACTCACAGATTATCTATATTATATAATCAGAGGGTTAGAGACCAGGGCAGCTTTTGTTGATTGTATCCACTGATGCTTAGGTATTAATCAACTATCAGGGACTTAGTGTTTTGATTGAGGAATTACTCAGAATTCCAACATTGTGAGAACCACAGCTCTCACGGAGAGCCAATGGTTGGGATATGGGCCTGGTGTTTACAGGTTCCTGGCCCCTAATTCAAGACTGAAACAAAAACCCAAACTACATAAAGTATCAGAGAAAATGTATTCCAGAGAAAATGTATTCCAAATAAAAGACAGCACAGATTAGAAATGAGTCACTGTCAAGACCAAAGGACATCGCATGAATGAGGAAACTTATGGATTCCAAATATTGTCTGTGTTTTCCTTTTTTGTTTACAGGGTCAAGAGAGAGAAGTTTAATTACTAGGGGAGTACTTTGAATGTTTTTGTATTTTGTTTTACAGGCTCAAATTATGGTATCTGTTAACCTTATATCTACTTTTTCATAATGCGTCTGATTTTAATCATTTGAAAGCCAAGTTATACTCATAAGACAGTAAATAGATGATTCTCTCCAAAAGATATTTTGATCATACAATTTGACTTGCTCTATATTCACCCCAAATCAATCTAGGTCAGATCATCCCATTGCCTGTATTTCCTGGATTGTGTTCCAGGATATGTTTGAATAGGAACTAGGCATTATCAAAATGTTTCTAGGAAGAGTAAGTTATTTCCATTGTTTAAAGGGGAAATACATAGGGATGCAGGGTTCTAGGTTTTTAGCCCAATTTGTGTTGCCTATATACTCATGGAATCATGGTCAAATTCCTGTTGGCCACCCCTTTGAAGAAAACTGAGTCCTTCCCCACTGACAGCCCTGCCAGAACCTATCAATTGTAGAGAGCTACACTTCAGTATCCTCATTATAATTTTTAAGAGTTCTCTTCTATGGCTGTCTATCTAGGCTGCTACTTTGGGGCAGGGGAGGCAGGTAGGCTTGTCACAAAAGCTTGCCACATACCCCTTTCTCAACTGTGAACCTGCAGTCATGCACATAATGGCAAAAGTGGCTTCCTTGCCCTTTACAGTCAGCAGGAGCATGGATCATAGACTTACACCATGCAGACCATGGACATTCAAATGGTCTCCAGTGTCATCACATGCCATAGACCTCAGGATGGTCTTCACTGTCAGTACAGATCATAGATATCAGCATGACTCTGCTACTGCATAGGCCATCACAGACAACATCATAGACCTCAGTGGTAATACAGACGAAGGACATCAACATAGTCTCAAGTGGCAACTAAGGACACACACATCAGTATGGCCTCCAGTGGCAGCACCACCCAGAGATACCAAAAAGGCTTCAGGCTATAGCACAAACCATGTTATCTAAACTCTCTCTGGTGGTAAAAATCGATCACAAACATCAATACAGACCACAGCAGCAATAGGTCCATGTGCTCAGACACGGGCCTTGGTGACAGAACAGACAATCAACATAAACATGTTCCTAGGTGGCAGCTCAGACCATTCACATCAATATGGCTCCCAGGGGAATCATAGCGCATGTACATCAGAATAACCTCAGGTGGTGGCCCAGACCAAGAACATCTCATACGGCCTTTGGTGGCCACAAGGAGACCAACAGAACCAAAAATTCTGGGTCCAGGGGTCTTTGCAGAGACTGATACTCCAACCACGGACCATGCACAGGATAATCTTGACCCCCTGCTCAGATGTAGCCCATGACAGTTCAGTGTTCAAGTGGGTTCTCTAGTAAGGGAAGCAATGACTATCTTTGACAAGAACTCAGTGGCTGACTCTTTGATCACCTCCCCCTTAGAGATGCAACCTTCCCAGGCCACAGAGGAAGATAATGCAGCCAGTCTTGATGAGACCTAACTGGGTAGGATCAGATGGAAGGGGAGGAGGACCTCTCTTATCAGTGGACTGGGGAGGGGCATGGAAGGAGAAGAAAGAGGGAGGTTGGGATTGGAAAGAGATGAGGGAACCAGCTACAGCTGGGATAAAAAGTGAATAAATTGTAATAAAATAAAATAAATAAAATCTCCCATGATTAATACATGTGGTTTGATGTGAGGTTTAAATTTTAGTAGTATTTCTTTTACAAATGTGGGTGCCCTTGCATTTGGGGCATATATGTTCAGAATTGAGAAGTCATCTTGGTGGATCATTTACCTGATGAGTATGAAGTCTTCTTCTCCATCTCTCGTCATGAATTTTGTTTGAAAGTCTATTTTATTAGATACTAGAATGGCAACTTCAGCTTGCTTCTTGGGTCCATTTGATTGGAAAATCTTTTTCAAGACTTTTATTCTGCGATAATGTCTATAATTATTCCTGAGGTATGTTTCTTGTATGCAGAAGAATAATGGGTCCTTTTTTCACATTCATTCTGTTAGCCTGTGTCTTTTTATTGGGGGATTGTGTCCATTGATGTTAAGTGATATCAATGACAAATGATTATTGCTTCCTGTTATTTTGACATAGGTGGTTATAGAGTGTATGTGTGTGTTCTTCCCTTTTGGTTTTGATGGTTTGGGATTATTCATTTCTTATGTTTTCCTGGACATAGTTGATTTCCCTGGGTTGGAGTGTTCCTTCTAGTATCTTCTGTAGGACTGGATTTGTGGAAAGATATTGTTTATGTTAGTTTTTTTCTTAGGATTTCTTGTTTTCTTCATCTACAGTGATTAAAGGTTTTTCTGGGAATAGTAGTAGCTCTGTTATCTGTGGTCTCTTGGTGTTTGTAAGACAACTTCCCAGGCCTTTCTTGCCTTTACTGTCTCTGTTGAGAAGTCAGGTGCAATTCTGATAGGGTTTATTTTATATGTGACTTGGTCTGTTACCCTTGAAGCTTTTAATATTCTCTCTTTGTTCTTTACTTTTAATATTTTGTTTTTTATGTGGCAGAAGAATTTTCCTTTTTGGTCCAATATATTTGGTGTTCTGTAAGCCTCTTGTATGTTTATATGTTCTTTCTTTAGGGTGGGGAAGTTTTCTTCCAGGACTTTATTGAAAATATTTTCTGGGGCTTCAAGTAGGTGTGTTCTCTTTCTTCTATTCTTATTATTCTTAGATTTGGTCTTGTTATAGTGTCCTACAATTCTTGGATTTTTTTTTTTTTTGGTTGGAAACTCATTAGATTCCATATTTTCTTTGACTGATGCATCTATTTTTTCAATCGTACCTTCTACACTTGACATTCTCTCTTCCGTCTCTTGTATTTTATTACTTATGCTTGTGTTTGTGGTTTCTGTTCTCTTTCATCCCCAGGATTGCCTCAGATTGTGTTTTCTTTATTGCTTCTATTTCCGTTTTCAGATCCTGATCAGTTTTATTAATTTCCTTTTCCCATTTCACTGTATTTTCCTGTATTTTAAAAAGGGATTTATTCAATTCCTCTACCAGTTTGATTCTATTTTCCTGGATTTCTTTGAGGGATTTATTTTCTTCTTTCAAGGCCTCTATCATTTTCAGAACATCAGCGTTAAGACTGTTTTCTTGCACTTCAGGTGCATTACTGCATGCAGGTCTTGCTGAAGTAGGATTGTTTGGTTCTGGTGCTATATGGCCCTGCACTTTGTTGCTTGTATTCTTACATTGACCTCTAGCTATTTGTTTGTTCCTGGTGTTATCAAACCTGGTGGTGTCTGATAGTAGTTGGTTTCTAGGATTGTATGTATAGCTGGTAGTCCCAGAAGGTATCAGTCCTCTGGATTTTCTTTCGGTGGTAACAGACCTCTGAAGGTGAACTGGTAGTCTTTAACAGCTGCTCGTCTCGGGAGTTACAGGTAGATTGGTGGGCCAGAAAATGGGGCACACTAGAGGTTGTTGGTCTCTGAAGGGTGCTGGTTTCTGCTGTTGCCTGATGGTCTTGTTGCTCCCTGATGGCTGTTGTTCCTCACTGTTTGCTTGTGGAAATGAGACCCAGAAATGGAGCTCCCCCAGAAGATGGAGCCTGGGGCAAGCCACTGTTTCCAGGTGGGCATTGCTGCTCTTCCCAAGTGGTTGCTGGTTACTAAGGATGAGGCTGGAGTAGTGGCTTGGCAAATGGAGCTTGCACTGAAGAAGGACCATAGATCACACTGGAGGAAGGAGATACCAGTGGACAAGTCCACAGTGCACTTCTGCAATTGGAGTCTAGCAGGCCCAGAGCTGGAGGAAGGTGCCCATAATTTTCTATTCTATTTTTTTTTCTTTTTTATCACATAGGAAAACATGGTTCACATACTCTTTGTATTAAATGAAAAAAGCAAGATCTAAAACAACTAAAATATAGCACTTAGTAGTACGCTTACTAAAGGAAATCTCATTTAAAATCCCAGTGTAGAATGAAAAAAAAAATGCAATACAGATTGGAAAAGCTTATATTCAGGGAGACCTTAGTATAGCATTGAAAGCAGCTGAGGCTTGCCAAGAAGATCTTCACTGTCCTGTTTTTCAGCACATGCTACATTGATATCAAGACATCAGAGTTTTGAGCTCTCTCTCTCCCCATCTATTTCTCCTCATGTGTGTTTGTGTGTGTGTGTGTGTGTGTGTGTGTGTGTGTGTGTGTGAAATGGCACATTTGAAGGCCAATAAACACAATAAACACCCTTAGGAGACATTCTTCAGTTACAGATCACTCTCCTTTCTTCCATTTCTTCTTTCCTTTCTTTCTTCCTTCCTTCCTCCCTTCTTTCCTTCCTTTTCTTTATCATTCTTTTTTCCAAAAAAGTTCTCTCACTGACTTGTAACTCACCAATTTGATTTTTCTGACTGCCAAGTGAGCCTCAGTGATCTTCCTGTCTCTACCTCCACCTTGCTGAGGTGACTGGTATGCACTGGGGTACACATGAATGTGTGCACTTGGCATTCTTTTAAGATGTTGGTCATAATATCTTATTAATGTGGAAGGAGGAGGAAGAGGAGGAGAGTAGCTACTACAGTCTTTAAGATGTTTATTTTTTTCTTGAAAATTATGATATAATTATGTCATTTTCTCTTTTCATTGTCCTTCCTCCCAAATTTCTCATGCACACCCACCTTACTTTCATTCAAACTCATAATCTTTTTTTATTTGTTGTTGGTGGTGGTGGTTCACGTGTATATAGTATTAATTCCTGACTGCATAAATACAACCTGCTCAGACCATCCAAAAATTTTTTAAATGTAAGTTCTGAGAAGCGAACTCAGGATGTGAAGCTTGCAAGGCAAGAACTTTACAGACAGAGGCATCACCCACACCTGACACCAGAGTTTTATTGAGCTGTGTGTAATACTGTTGAATATCATTACAACAGCCTTTTTTTCCTGCATCTAACTAGAACACACTAATAAGAAGATCTTATCAGATTTCTCTGCTTCCAAAACCCCAAGTGTGGAACTGTAGTTCTTTAATTTACTAGAACATTTGTCCAGTTGCTTTCTAATTACTTCATCAACCATGAGCTGGATTTTGACAGCAGTTGCTGTCATGTAGAAAAAGGATTTCTTAGGATATTTTTACTTATTTTATTCATATTTACTTTTGATAAGCATGATTTTCAAGTCTTAGTTACATTAGATTATTGGTCTAAGGAGAACTTAGAGGACATAATCATTATACTTCACAACTAACAGGCCATCTAAACATAGGTTAAAAACACTAATAAGCATTAAGAAAGTTCCTTCGAAAGCTAGGCATGTTTTTGTGTACCTATAACTGGATCATGAATTCAAAATTAGTCTGGGATTTATAGTAACTTATGATTAATTGATTTGGTTTGAAAGTTCATGAGTGTGCATGCATGTGCAAGTGTGAATGCCCTAGGATAACTGAAGTGTCTCCCTAACACCATTTATAGTTGCTCTTGGTTGTTTTTTTTTTTGTTGTTTGTTTGTTTGTTTGTTTGTTTTTATGATGGGGTCTATTTGAAACCAGAACTGGTTGATTCAGAGAAACCAGACAGGATCTTTCTCAGTGCTGGATCTAGAAGCATATGACATCACACTTAGTGTTTTTATATATGGATTTTGTGAATCAAACTCAGGTCTTCCTAAAATAAGTCAACACTCTATTGACACTAGCCCAAAATCTTTTTTTGAAAATGTAAAAGCAAATATATATATATATATATATATATATATATATATATATATATATATAAAATATTCATATTGCAAATTACAATCAATAAACCTAGCTTGTACCCAAATTGTTTTCAGAAAAACATTCCAAGTGTTTTTGATAACACCTCCCTACCCCCTTCAGTCGTAAGGTAAAGACTTGAGTGGGAACACCATGAAGAGGGAAGCTGCATTGAAATTCTCTCCAGCAGAAATGGGTCCTTTGTACAAGAGGAGCTACCAGGAGTTGCCCTGGGAGTGCCTAGAGAAAAGCTTTCTCAGGTTCTTAAGGAGCAGAAACATCTGCATGGTCATGTTCCAGAGAGTCACTCAGTGTGTGATGCCATATCACTGTAATTAGCCAGTGTTTTCTCATTACAATAAACATGTTCAGAATGTTTTAACTACTTCTTACAGAAAAAATTACTTAATATTAGTAATTAAAATGCAACTGTACATTTAGATTGATTACCCTGTGTTAGCAAACGAATAAACACAATTTGAATTTTACTTAATTTTACCATTAAGTGGTAGCTCCACTCAATAGAGAGGGAAGGACCCAAAGTCAAGGTGCTAAAAGGCTAATCTCAGCAAAAGATGCTGATGTGGAGGGGGCTATGATCATGCAAAGCATTTGTTTAGAGCAAAGAATGAAGAAATCAGGGTAGTGGGGGAAAGAAAGAAAAGGGGGGCAGAAAACTAAGCAGGCTCTTGTTATATAGGCAGGCACTTAGTTTCATTCATAAACTGACTCAGAGGTAATTGAGTGTTTATGTACAATAAGAGCATAAGAACATTCTGAGGAAAGGCAAGATAAACCCCACACTTTCTGCAAAGATGGTTCAGTGTGGAAAATACTTGTTTTCTAAGCATGGATACTTGATTTCAATCAATGGAACCCACTGAAAATCAAGCAAGTTGTACCTGTAACCTCAGTTCTGGAAGCATAGAGATGGCAGTAGTCCTTGTGATTGCTGGACAGCCAGCCTAGCCAAATCAGTGAGATTCAGGCTCTGAAAGGCTATCTGAAAACATATGGCATATGTGTGACTGAGGAAAGACATTCTAATGTCAATCTCTGACTTTCACAGGTGCTTACAGGGGCAAGCAAACACCCCCCCCACACACACACACACACAAACTCACACAAATATACACAACACATATACCACACACAGAAAGGAAAGAGAAAAATAACCATAAAATATTAGCACTCTATTAGACAAAATATAATAACCTATCACATATTAATAGGCACCATGAATCACATACATTTTTTCCAAGGGGCCAAAAGCAAAATAGAAAATATGTTGGGCAGTTTTGCTAAATAAGTAGGCGTTCCTAGTATATATTGATTAGTTTTGACCAACAGAAAGAAAGGATATTACATTATGAGGTAGCGACTCTAGGTTACATATATGTGGTAGCTTTTTCTTGTGTGTTTATGTATATTCATGTTTCTGGATATGTGCCTGTAGATAGAGGCCAATCTCAGTTGTTACTCAGGATGCTAGACATCTTGTCTTGAGACAAGTCTCTCTTACCTGAAACTTACTGATTTGTTTATCTGGCCCAGGCATCATCCTGTCTCTGCCTTGCCAGGCATGCCATGCCATACTTGGGTTTTCCTCAGAGGTTCTGAGGATGAAACTGAGGTCGTCGTATTTACAAAGCAAGAACTTAAAATACTGAGTCATCACCACAAGCTTCTATGGTAGAGTCTAATATATATGTTTGGGTCGGATGAGGAATGTAATTACAGTCAGTTTTGGCCAGATGGCTCTTTGCCATATAATTTGAGACAAACAAACAAATGAACGAAAACACACTTTTCCTATGAAATGCCATCCAGGATATTTTTACAGATCAAACAAAACACAGCAACTCATACAAGTTATAATAGTGTTTGCACAAGGGTTGCCTCACAAAATACCTAATTTGAGGCTTCAACTTCTCCATTCATACTTTTATTTCTCTTCCATACACACTTCCAGAATTATATGATTCAATCTCTGGGATCAAATCAAGAGACTGAGTTTTCTTTTAAAGCTATTAGTGGCAATTTGCCAAGGTTTAGTGGCAATTTCCATTCACTAAGCACTGTTTCTGCTTTAAAGAGATGCTACATCTGCCACACACAAGAAGCTATTATTCTGTTTTCTCATTCTTCTCCTCCTTATGTCATAAATCTTAATAGAGGAAAGCTGAGTCCACATACAACCAATCTGACTGTTTTAATTTACCCAAGGGCTAGTGCCTGTTCACTGACAACTTGGTTAAATAACTGTTAAAATGACCATGTGTTAGAGTGTTAAAACACATCACAGAGACTGAAAAAGGCTGTGGTTGATGCTGAGTGAGGCCTCTAATGACAAAACCATGAGCTGTATTAAGAGCTGCATAGGGGACTGGAAAAAAGCCCATGTGATAGAGTGCTTGTCTAGCATGATTCAAGAGTGCTAGTACATGCCTGCAATCCCGGCACTCGGAAGATGGAGGCAGAATGTCTTTGCCCTACATATCATATGCAGTGCTAGGAATCTGAGATGCACCCCCAGCACACAAAGTACTTAATTTATCCAGTTATCTCAAGACTGTCTCTTTACTGTGGCTCATTACTCTGCTGTCTTTCCAAAAAAAAAAAAAAAAAAAAAAAAAGACAAATCCCACTGCTTCTCTTTACTCTCTATTATTATTCTACCTTCTTTGCTCAGACTTATGCAAAATTTTTGGTAAAGGCTCTGGAACTTGGCCATATTCCCTTTATATATTTCAGGTCTAGCTGGCATTTAGTTCGTGTTACATATATGGCCTCTTAGCTTCAGTTAACATGAAAGTTACCTTAGAGTTAAACAGATGAACAAAGAGGTCTCTCTAGGATACTCCCCTACCAACCTTTCTCTGTTTTACAAGGGAGGTTTTCTTCTTTATCTAAGGTCCAACTTATATCACACATATAGACAAAACAGACACCATGGAGTAAATGTGGTCAAAAACCATTTATTTTACATACACACAGAAACGTTATAATGAAACATATTGTTATGTGTAAGAAATAAGTCCAAATAACATACATTAAAGAAATAAAACCAGGCTGGTGAGACAGCTCAGTAGGCAAAAGCATTTGACACCAAGCCTGAGTTCAATCTTTGTGATCCACATAGTAGAAGGGTTACATTGACTCCTAAAAATTGCCTTCTAATCTACACATACACTGTGGTATACACACATGTATATGTGCACACATACACAAAACAAACCAATATTCAAAAATTTAGAAAAATGAAGCCACTATATTGAAGAGACATCCATTCTTCCATGTCTATTGCAGCAATAGCATTATGGTAAAGAAGGAAACAAACAAACAGAAACACTATTGTTCCACATTCAGGATGGAATGCTTTTAGATGAATTTAACCCTGCAATCTAAGGTGACATGAAGACTCTGGAGCTTATTCTGATAAGAGAAATGACTTGGGCTTATAAAGATAAATACAACACAGTCTCAATTATAGAATCTGAAAATAGTGATATCATAAGTAAAATCAAGAATGATAGCTACCAAAGACAGGGAAGATGTGGGAGGAAGGCATAAGAAGAGTTTGATTAATGAGTTCTAATTTATAGTTAGACAAAAATAGAAAGTTCTGTTGTGCTGTCATTCAGTGTCATAACGAAACATAATTAAAAGTTTGTACATTTCAAAAGAAGGGAAGCGAGTCCTTTGAATATTTTTACCATAAAGGAATAATAGAAGTTTTAGGAAACATAAATTTTATAATATTTTCTAAATGCTGATCAATAAATATTTGTATCAAAAACATGTAAGCTATTGATATGTATATTGTTCATGTTTTTATACATTTTAAAAGTAAATTTGAGGCTGGGGATACAGTTCAGTGGAAAAAATGTTTTCTGGTCCAGCATGAGAACTGCCATTCAACTCCCCGAAATCCATGGGAAGACAGTCCCAGCAGTGAGCATAGGTAATCCCAGAGTTAGTATGGTGAGATGGGCGGCAAAATCTAGCAAATTCTCAGAAACCCATAGGCCAGTAATGCAGAAGGTAAGGTCCAACATCCAAGATTGTACTTGGATTTCAACACATACATGTACCTGAACACATATCAGCACACACAGACACACACACAGACACACACACACATACCTGCATGTGCGCACACAAAAAGATAAAAGACAATAAATAAGTCTGATATAATAGTAAAGGGGTGAGGTGGTTTAAGTGGGGCGAGGGGGCAAGAGATGGGTGAGGGGAAGAGTTGGGTGACACTCAACCAAAACTAAGTATTATAAAAATGCCCTAAAAAGACTTATAAACAAAATAATTAACCAATAAAACCAAGAAAGAACACACATATTTCAAAGCAAATCTATATAAAGAAGAATAGGTTTAAAAGTAGCCTTGCTACCAAACTTGGCAATCAAAATCAGAAAACCAGCTTTCAACCAAAGAGACAAATCACAGTCACAATCCAATTCTGTGTGTAGAAATCTAATCATTTGATCTTTTATAGGATTTACTACTTATCTTTAGTCACATTTTAGGTTCAATGACTTACTCACAGAGATGTATGTAGATAACCCAGTGGCCCTTCCTAGAAAAGCACATATCCATGAGTTCACCTTCAAAAGTCCATTAACTGAATAGAGACTTGACAAAAAATGAGGGACCTGGGGACATGAAGTTTGACTAGAATGAAATGGAGTGTCGAGAGAGGAAATCATCTGAAAAACTATGCTAGGCATAAAGATGCTTCTATTGACTCTTAAATAAAATACAATAGGTTTAAATTAAAAAAAGTATTTAAACAGATAAATTTAACAAAATATATCTATAGTGAGTAAAATGGAAACCTAAAGAGAAAACCTAATGAGAAAAAAACTAATGAGAAAACAAAACAAAACAAAACAAACAAAAACAGGGTGCTGAGAGATAGCTCAGTTGTTAACAGCACATCCACATCAGGTTACTCCCAACTGCCAGTAACTCCAGCTCCAGAGAACAGGATGCCCGCTTCTGTCCTTGCCCTCACTGTATTCATGTGCACCAACTCATTTACAGGTACACACATAGTCATATGATTAAAATATATATTAAATTAAAAACCTTAATACTGGAAAAATCACAGCAATTATGTGAAAGGGAAAGCAAGCTTAGGAACAAATATAACAATACATTTGCAGATAACAGTTGGATGAAGAAATTTTAAAACTAAAATGCTTATGAACTTAAGAGTGCACTTGACAAGACTGGAAATAGGGTGTCATAATAGAATGGTGTGGTCTCATAATGTCGCAGCAGCTGCTAAGTTACTTATGAACCATTGTTATGCAATGAAAATCTGAAGATTTACTGCTGAACCAGATAAGCTACTATTCTAAAGCTCACATAAAAATGAGCAATGTAGCTATAATAACAGTGAAAGTAAAGAGGCAATGAAGGGTTACAGTCTCAAGAGTTGTTAACCGTACTACAAAAACTGGAAAATTATAAAATGCGATACTTAGAAAATCAAACCAATAGAACTGGAAAATCTAGAAATAAAACTGAATATTATAGTCATTTGTTTAAAATATGGTATTCAAACACTTTATTACAAAAAAGCAAGAAAAATATTTTAAGTAACTGTTGTAGAAATTCCTCCCGAGGGGAGACATAATCAATATCCACCCCTTCTCACAAAGTCCCAAGATAAACTCACCCTGGTAAGTCATGAGTTTATCAGTCTAAATGACAGGTAATGGGTTACCAGCAAGACTATGGGTGAATCCCAAAAGAGCCCCACTGGAATGTCTCCACACAGCATAAATGAAGACTAGTTCAGTTGACCTCCCCCAGCTTATATACTGTAGCACCTCCCATGATGCCTAGACTGTGTGCTGAATTGTAAATAGTATACCTGTATGCATATGAGTATTCTGCATATGCATATGTATATGTCTGAGCAAATGGCACCCATGCTGGGTCTTACCAGAGGACAGAAGGTTTCAGATACCCTGGAGCTGAAATTGCAGGCTTGGAACTGAAATCTAGTCTTCTTCATGAACATAAAGGACTCTTAGCCATCTATTTAGTTCAAACATTATCTTTTACGAGAAAGGCTTATGATGGTCTCCTGAAATGATGAAAGCTAATAATGATGGTGCCCATTCTCAGAGGACCATGTTCTATGACAATAATCGTTAGCAGAGCAAATATGAATAGAAGGCTTTCCTCGTATTTGATTGCTGAGGAGTACTCCATTGTGTAAACATACCACAATTTCTGTATCCATTCCTTCATTGATGAACATCTGGGTTGTTTCCAGATTCTGGCTATTACAAATAAAGCTGCTACAAACATGGTTGAGCAAATGTCCTTCTGTGCACTTGAGAAAATTTTTGGTATATGCCTAGGAGTGGTATGGCTGGATCTTGAGGAAGCACTATTCCTAATTGTCTGAGATGTGCCAGATTGATTTCCAAAGTGGTTGTACCAGTTTACATTCCCACCAGCAGTGGAGGAGGGTTCCCCTTTCTCCACAACTTCTCCAGCATGTGTTGTCACTTGAGTTATTCATCTTACCCATTCTGATGGGTGTAAGGTAAAATCTCAGGGTCGTTTTGATTTGCATCTCCCTGATGGCTAATGAGATTGAGCATCTCTTTAAGTGTTTCTCTGCCATTCAATATTCCTCTGTCGAGAATTCTCTATTTAGCTCCATACCCCATTTTTTAATTGGATTACTTGATCTATTGCTTTTTAACTTCTTTGCTTCTTTATATATTCTGGATATCAGCCCTCTGTCAGATATAGGGTTAGTGAAGATCCTTTCCCAGTCTGTAGGCTGTCGTTTTGTTCTGACGACAGTGTCCTTTGCTTTAGAGAAGTTTTCAGTTTCATGAGGTCCAATTTATTAATTGTTGCTCTTAGAGCCTATGCTGTTGGTGTTCTGTTCAGGAAGTTGTCTCCTGTGTCAATGAGTTCTAGACTCTTCCCCACTTTTTCTTCTAGCCAATTTAAAGTATCTGGTTTTATGTTGGGGTCTTTGATCCTCTTGGACTTTAGTTTTGTGCAGGATGATGAATATGGATCGATTTTCATTTTTCTACATGTAGACATCCAGTTGGACCAGCACCATTTGTTGAAGATACTGTCTTTTTTCCATTGAATGGTTGGAAATGCCTTCCTACCAAAACAATCTACAGATTCAACGCAATTCCCATCAAATAATATACTCACTTATATAGACCTATAAGATATGACAAACAATTAAATCTATACACCTAAAAAAGATTATCAAGAAAGCGAACATGGGGTAAGATGATCAATCCTCATTTAGAAAAATGGATGGGATGTGCATTGAACGTATGACAGGAGTCTACTGAGCACATCTGGAAGACTCTAACTAGCAGTGTTTTCAAAGCAGATACAAAACTAATGACCAAACCTTCAGCAGAGTACAGGGAATCATATGAAAGAAGGGGAGTTAGTATGATGGGGAAAGGATAGGAGCTCCACAAGGACCAAATATATCTGGGCACAGGGTCTTCTCAGAGACTGTCATTCAACCAAGGACCATGTATGGATATAACCTAGAACCTTTGCTCAGATATAGCCTGTGGTAGCTCAGTAACCAATTGGTATCCCATTGTGAGGGGAACAAGGACTATTTCTAACAGGAACTCAATGACTGGCTCTTTGACCTCCCCACCCCCCAAGAGAGGAGCAGTCCTGTTAGGCCACAGAGGAGAGCTTTGCAGCCAGTCCTGAAGATACCTGATAAAATAGGATTGGATGAATGGGGAGGAGGTCCCCCTCATCAGTGGACTTGGAAAGGGGCACGGTGGAGATGAGGGAGGGAGGGGTGGGGTTGGGAGGGAATGAGGGAGCGGGACACGGCTGGGATACAGAGTTAATAAAATGTAACTGATAAGAAAAAATAAAATTATATAAAAAATATAAACTCAATTCTTTACAGACCTTGAAAGAAAGATTCTCAGCTTCATATGGAGAAACAAAAAGCCCATAATCTCTAAAACAATCCTTCACAAGAAGAGATTATCTGGAGATATCTCCATCCCCGATCTCAAGCTGTACTACAGAGCAATAGTAATAAAAACTGTATGGTACTGGCATAGACACAGAAGGAGAATCAATGAAACTGAATAAAAGACTCAGGAATAAACCCACACACCTATGAATAATTTATTTTTGACAAAGAAGCCAAAACCATTCAATGGAAAACAACTATTTTAATTAAATAACTGTTATATATACATCAGTGGTGTGATACAAATCAGTTATGTGATATGGGGATAGCTCAGGAGAGAAGAAAAAAGGGATCTCTTGCAGAGAATCCAAGTTTAGTTCACAGCACCCATATTTGGCTCCTCAGAGCTTCTTCCATCCAATTCTTGAGTGTCAGATGCTCTCTTCTGGCCTCTGCTGACATTGCACTCAAATGCACGTACCCATACACAGCCATACATGCAAATATATAATTAAATATAAAGTAAAACCTTAGAAATTAACCAGTTGTAGCCATAGGAAGTCACATCCTACCATCGTCATAGGAGGTAGGGAAACATTTTACGGGCTCACCTCCATAAACACAGCATTTCCACTTGCTTCCAACCCTACCCTTCTTTAATAAATTAGCTGCCCTTTCCCCCATATACCTATCTTCATTAGAAAGAGTCACTCTTTTTAACTACTTCAGTGTACATTTGGAGAAAAAAAGTTTAGAGAATCTGTCAAGACTTTCATGAAAAGTATGTTTTCCCTTTCATTAATGAAACACTGTGTAATGTACTCACTTAAGGTGACAGAGTAATAATAATTTATTAGAAAAAATATACAATCTAATAACCCGGCAAAAGCTTCCTCGTGAACCATCTCTCTAAATAAAACATTTTTTTTTGTCATGGGCTACATCTGTGCAGGGGTCTTAGGTTATCTCCATGCATAGACCTTGGTTGGAGTATCAGTCTCAGGAAAGACCTCTGTGCTCAGATTTTTTGGTTCTCTTGATCTCCTTGTGGAGTTCCTGTCCTCTCCAGATCTAACTGTTTCCAACTTCTTTCCTAAGATTCCCTGCACTCTGCCCAAAGGTTGGCCATAAGTCTTAGCATCTGCATTGATAGGCTGCAGGGCAGAGCTTTTCAGAGGTCCTCTGTGTCAGGCTCCTGACTTGTTCCCTCTTTTCTCCTTCTGATGTTCATCCTCTTTGCCTTTCTGGATAGGAATTGAGCATTTTAGCAAGATTCCTCCCTCTTGTTTAGCTTCTTTAGGTGTACAGATTTTAGTAGGTTTATCCTATATTATATGTCTATATGAGTGAGTATATAGCATGTCTGTCTTTCTGCTTCTGGGATAGGTCATTCAGGATGATCTTTTCCAGATCCCAATATTTACCTGCAAATTTCATGGTTTCCTTGTTTTTTATTGCTGAGTAATATTCCATTGTGTAGATGTGACACAATTTCTGTATCCATTCCTCCACCTTGAGGCACTTGAGCTGTTTCCATTTTCTGGCTATTACAAATAAGGCTGCTACAAACATAGTTGAGCAAATGTCCTTATTGTGTACTTGAGCCTCTTTTGGGTATATGCCTAGGACTGGTACGGCTGGATCTTGAGTAAGCGCCATTCTTAGTTGTCTGAGGAAGCACCAGATTGCTTTCCAGAATGTTTGTACAAGCTTTCTCCACATTCTCTACAGCAAGTGTTGTCACTTGAGTTTTTGATCTTAGCCATTCTGATGGGTGTAAGGTGAAATCTTAGGATCATTTTGATTTGCATTTCCCTTATGACTAAAGTCGTTGAACATTTCTAAGTTTTTCTCTGCCATTCAATATTCCTCTATTGGGAATTCTCTGTTTACCTCTGTTCTCCATTTTTTAATGGGATTACTTCATTTGTTGCTGTTTAACTTCTTGAGTTCTTTATATATACTGGATATTAGTCCTCTGTCATATATAGGGTTGGTGATGATCCTTTCCCAATCTGTAGGCAGTCGTTTTGTTCTGACGACACTGTCCTTTGCTTTACAGAAACTTTTCAGTTTCATGGGGTCCCATTTATTGATTGTTGGTTTTCTGTTCTGGAAGTTGTCTCCTGTGCCAATGAGTTCAAGGCTCTTCCCCACTTTTTCTACTAAGCGGTTTAGTGTGTCTGCTTTTGTATTAAGGTCATTGATCCACTTGGACTTTTGTGTTGTGGAGGGTGATAAGTATGGATCTGTTTGCATTTTTCTACATGTAGACATCCAGTTAGACCAGCACCATTTGCTGAAGATGCTGTCTTTTTTCCATTGAATGGTTTTGCCATCTTTGTCAAAGATCAGGTGTCCATAAGTGTGTGGATTTATGTCAAGGTCTTCTATTCGATTCCACTGATCCACCAGTCTGATTCTATGCCAGTACCATGGAGTTTTTAGTATTGTTGCTCTACAGTACAGCTTGAGATCAGGGATGGAGATACCTCCTGAAGATCTTTTACTGTAGAGTATTGTTTTAGCAATTCTGGGTTTCTTGTTGTTCTGTATTAACGTGAGAATTTTTCTTTCAAGGTTTGTAAAAAATTGTGTTGTTAATATGATGGGAATTGCATTGAATCTGTAGATTGCTTTTGATAAGATGGCCATTTTTACTATATTAATCCTGCCAAGATACGAGTTTGGGAGATCTTTCCATCTTCTGATATCTTCTTCTAATTCTTTCTTCAGAGACTGGAAAATTTTTTCATACAAGTCTTTTACTTGCTTGGTTAGGTTCACACCAAGGTACTTTATGTCATTTGTGGGTATTGTGAAGGGTGTTGTTTACCTAATTTCTGTCTCAGCCCTTTTCTGTTTTGTATATAAAAGGTCTAGTGATTTTTTTGAGTTAATTTTCTACATAGCCGATTCCACATTCCAAACCTGAATAAAGACCAGGTAAATCAATTAAGTAGCCCTATATCCCCTAAGGAAACAGAAGCTGTCATCAAAAGTCTCCCATCCAAAAAAAAAAAAAAAAAAAAAA